>NC_137048.1:19956457-20095713 GCF_032717465.1 Coenobita brevimanus
AAAAAAAAAATTATATATATTATATATATATATATATATATATATATATATATATATATATATATATATATTATATTATATTATATTATATTATATTATATATATATATATATAGATAGATAGAAGATAGATAGATAGATAGACATGAATTAGATAGATAGAGTAGATAGATAGATATGATAGATATAGATATAGATATAGAGATATAGATATAGGCTATCAATTTGGGAAAGTCTTGATTGTTCATATTATGGAACTGTCAAAGCTTTTTAGATACAATGGCTGACAGGCGGAATTGGGAGATTTTATATTTATATAGATATATATGTTATATATATATATATATGTTATCCCCACATATCCCCATTGGATCCCAGGGTGCTGGGCATGAGGCATTGCACTGGGACTGGGGAGGCACTAAGGGCGTACCGCCTCCGCCTATCGGCCTCCAGTCGGGCCCAGTCGCCAAGCTCATAGGTCCTGGCCTACCCGGGGGTTCCCTACATTATAGACTGGACAATTGGGCTCCAATGGATATATATATATATATATATATATATATATCGATCGTGAAAACATCATGCCATGTGAAATAAAAAGACACATTACAATTTGGATGGAAAGTTTTCGGTGGCTGAAACAGAAACATTATGAAAAGTAGCTCGCTGCTTCAGTTTGTATGAAAGAAGTAAGTATGATATGATATTGTAATCTCCTGGTATGACGCTATGATTGTAGAGACCTGGAGAAGTGTTGGCAGAATCGATGGAAAATAAATTAATTCGTTCTCAGAGGGCAATGAAAGGTCAGTGCTGGGAAAATCTTTAAGGGACAGGAAAAGATCAACTTGGATGAGAGAGCAGACTAAAGTCGAAGATATTACAGATGCTATAAAAGAACAGAAATGGAGGTGGGCAAGCCATGTAGTAAAAATATGGGATAACCAATGGAACAAGAGGCTGACTGACTGGACACCAAGAGATTGTAAGCGTAGCAGAAAAAGGCCAGACAGGAGGTGGAGAAATAAGATAAAGTTGCATGGAAAAAGTGGCAAAAATTGCTCAGTCAAGGAATTCGTGGAGAAGGTTGGGGGAGGCCTTTGTTCAGCAGAGGACTTGTAATGGCTGATGATGATGATGATGATGATGATGATGATGATGATGATCATAATGATGATGATGATGATGATCATAATGATGATGATGATGATGATGATGATAGATATATAAAATCACCCTCTCTTTTTTTTCTATTCTTCTTTCCTTTCCCCCTTTCTTTCTTCACTCTCATTTCCTGCCTCTCATCATTTCCCCTTATCGTCTCTGCTTCGTTTCCGTCTTTGCCTTCCCACCCATCATTCTTTTTTTCTTAACTCATCATCTCTCTCTCTCTCTCTCTCTCTCTCATGTTGGCCCCTCTTTCTTCTCTGGTTCTCCCCTTCCCTTTTTTCACTGCTCTCTCTCTCTCTCTCTCTCTCTCTCTCTCTCTCTCTCTCTCTCTCTCTCTCTCTCTCTTCCACCCACCACCCAGGGCGCTGTCGACCGCCTCCATATCCAATTACGGGAGATTAATCGCTCCTGGTGTTGTGACCGATAAACTAATCCAGCAACCAGAGAACCAAGGCTGTGGAGGACCCACGCTCTATAAGAATTTCATATGTTCGCGTATATGTAGAGAAATCACAAGAGAAAGAGACGTACCTGGGCTAGCTATGATCATCATCGTCATTGTCAGCCATCATCCACAGAATAATCATCTCCATACAGCTTTGAGGAAGTTCCCTAAAGTTTCATGTTACCTAATCGCTATTCCCAGAGACCCAAATATGCTTACGGACACTTGCGTTATAGAATCATCATCATCATCATCATCATCATAATAATAATGATCATCATCACCATCATCATCACCATACAGGGGCGATGCTGTGGAGGCGTTGTTCGTTTTTTTTTTTTTTTATGCGAGGAAAAAGAAACCAAAGGCCATAAGCCCGCAATAACAGTTCCCTCCAAGAGAAAAGCAAAAGACAATAGAGAGCCAAATTAAAGATCCGATCATTTCTGAGATGCCTGGACACACTGCGTTTGAAAGACTGGAGATCATAGGCAGCAGGAAATACAGACAGAGGGAGACAGTTCCAGAGTTGACCTGTTGAATAAATGAAGGACTGGGAGTAACGGTTAACTCTTGTATTAGAGAGTTGGACAGAAAAGAGATGAGAGTTTGCTATTAGACGGGTGCTACGCGCCCTTTGTAGAGGTGGAGGAATGCATGTAGACAGTTCAGAGGAGCAGTGACCATTAAAGTAGCGATAGAAAAGAGATAAAGATGCAACAGTGCGGCGAAGAGACAGAGGTTGAAGGGAGTCCAGTAAGAGGAGGAGGGTTGATGAGACGAAAAGCCTTTGAATCCACCCTATTGAGAAGAGCTGTATGTGGGGAGCCTCCCTACACATGAGAGTTGTACTCCACACATGGGCGGATAAAACCCCTATATAGAGTCAACAATTGTGCAGGGGTAAAGAAAGAACGGAGTCGGCTTAGTACACCTAATCTCTTGGAAGCAGATTTCACAAGAGATGCAATATGATCTTTCCAAGATAAGTCCCGAGTAAATGAAACCCCAAGCATATTTCAAGGATCATGCAGGATTAAGCTGAATATTACTAAACACTAGTGGGTATACCTGTGGAAGATTTTGTCGGGTTGATAGGTGTAAGAACTGAGTCTTAGATGCATTAAAAACAACCAGATTACTTTTACCCCAGTCAGAGATACGGGCCAAGTTATACATCAGGTGTGCCATAGCCCTTGCTTGTTGAAGTAACTGCTGAGATGGGCGTTGTGGGAACCGAATGGAAAGGTGAAGGGTGGGGTCATCAATGTATGAGTGGATAGGGTTAGATATACAGCTTAGAAGGTCATTGATGAATAAAAGGATGAGAGTTGGTGATAGGACAGAGCCCTGAGGAACACCACTGTTGATAGATCTAGGAGAAGAACGATGGCCGTCTACAACGGCGGCTATAGAATGACCAGAAAGGAAGCTAGCGATGAAGGCACAGATAGAAGGATAGAAACTGTAAGATGGCAATTTGGAAATTAAAGATTTATGCCAGACTCGATCGAAAACCTTAGAGATGTCAAGTGCAATGGCAAAGCTTTCACCAAAGTCCCGAAAGGAGGATGACCAGGAGTCTGAAAGGTAGGTGAGAAGATCGCCAGTGTAGCGTCCCTGACGGAACCCGTACTGACAATCAGAAAGAAGGTTGTGATAGGAAAGATGCCTTAAAATTTTTCTGTTAAGAATTGACTCGGAAACTTTTGAAATACAGGACGTTAAAGCAATTGGACGATAGTTGGAGGGTTGGGAGTGGTCACTCTTCTTTGGGACTGGCTGAATGAGAGCAAACATCCAGCAAGAAGGAAAGGTAGAAGTTGACAGACAAAGGCGAAAGAGTTTGCCTAGGCACAGAAGCACAGTTCTTGAGAACAACAGGAGGGACTCCATCAGGCCCTTATGCCTTGTTAGTATTGAGGCCAGTGATGGCAGAAAATTCATCAGCTGAAGAAATTTTAATGTCAGCCATGAGGAAGTCAGAGGGGGGAAGTGATGAAGGAACAGCACCGGAATCGTCTAAGGTGGAATTGGAGGAGAAAGTCCGTGCGAAAAGATCTGCTTTATCAGTAGAAGAAATAGCTACAGAATCATCAGAGTAGAAAAGAGGAGGGAAGGATGATGAGGTAAAGTTGTCAAAAAGGTTTTTGGCAAGGTGCCAGAAGTAGCCAGAAGAATTCGAGTTGGAGAGTTGAGAGCATTTAGTACGGCTGAAGTTATTTTTGGCAGTGCAAAGAACAGACTTAGGATGATTCCGGGCAGAAATGTAAAGATGATGTGATTCAGGGATGGGTTGGCTCCAGTACCTTTTGTAGGCCCTCTCCTTGTTGCGGACAGCATTAGAACAAGCGTGATTAAACCAAGGCTTTCTTGCATTAGACAAAGGATACGAGAAAGGAATGTATCCTTCCATGCCCGAGAGAATAACCTCCGTAATGCGCAAGGCACACTTAAATGGCTTCTGGCTATGGAAGCAATAATTATTCCAGGGAAAATCGAAGAAGTACTGCCTGAGGGCCTCCCAATCCGCGGCTCCAAAATGCCACAAACGACGTTTCCCTGGAGGGTCCACAGGCCGTACCAGAGTGATAGGACAGGTTGAGGTGATAAGGTTTTGATCAGAGGAGCCAATGGAGAGAAAAGATTAACAGTGTAAGCAGAAGGATTGGTTGTAAGGAAGAGGTCAAGTATGTTGGAGCTCTCTCCAAGGCAGTCTGGGATACTGGTAGGGTTCTGTACAAGCTGCTCTAGGTCATTAAGGATAGAAAAGATGTAGGTTTGTTTGCCAGGTGGATCAGTGAAAGGAAAGGAGAGCCAAAGGTGGTGGTGAACATTGAAATCTCCTAAAATAGAGATTTCAGAGAAAAGAGAAATGGATAGAATATGTTCCATCGTAGAAGTAGGATAGTCGAAGAATTTTTGATAGTCAGTAGAATTAGGGGATAAGTAAACAGCACAGATATATTTAGTCAGAGAATGACAGGAAAGCCGAACTCAGAGTATTGACAATTCAGAAGAACTGAGGTCAGGAAAACGAGAGCAAGATAAGTCGTTGCGTATACATACACAACAGCCACCTTTGGCTTTCAAATGAGTGTAGAGAAAGTCGGAGGATACAGAAAAAGGTTTGCTGTCAGTTGCCTGAGACAGCTGAGTCTCAGTTAGAAAAAGAAGGTGAGGTTTAGAGGAGGAGAGGTGGTGCTCAACAGAGCGAAAGTTAGAGGAAAGGCCGCAAATGTTGCAGAAATGAAGAAGAAGTGAGCCAGACAGTGGTTCCAGACAGCTCGAGTCGTCACCGGGAGAGGGGCGGAAGTCCTCCCCTGGGGACTCCGAGGCTGAATGTTGAGACGCCATGATTTTTTTTTAATTCTGGAAAAGGAAGTGTAGTGTGTACTATGCATGTTGTTTAGTGTAGATAGAGAATTATGGGATATGTAAACAGCACAGATATATTTAGTCAGAGAATGACAGGAAAGCCGAAGCTAGAGTGTTGAGAATTCAGAAGAATCGAGTTCAGGAACACAAGAGCAAGATAAGTCGTTGCGTATATATACACAACAGCCACCTTTGGCTTTGAAATGAGTATAGAGAAAGTAGGAGGATACAGAAAAGGATTTGCTGTCAGTTGCCTGAGATACCTGAGTCTCAGTTAGAAAGAGAAGGTGAGGTTTAGAGGAGGAGAGGTGGTGCTCAACAGAGCGAAAGTTAGAGGAAAGGCCGCAAATGTTGCAGAAAAATGAAGAAGAAGTGAGTCAGACAGTGGTTCCAGACAGCTCAAGTCGTCACCGGGAGAGGGACGGGATGTGGGGGTATTTATGGTCCCCTCCCCTGGGGACTCCGAGGCTGAATGTTGAGACGCCATGATTTTTTTTTAATTTTGGAAAAGGAAGTGTAGTGTGTACTATGCATATAGTTTGGTGTAGATAGTTAGAGAAATTTGCATTGGGGAGCATGCTGGCCTACTCTCTGTGTAACCGAGACACTGAAAAAGTTCAGCAAAGGGGGATGGTCAGGAACTAGTCCTGAGGGCTGATGAAACGGGAGCTCCAGCACTCCCTGTCATCAGCTTTCCATCCACCTCGGGAGTACTGCCTTGCTCGACTGGCGTTACAGTCTACTCCTTCGTATTAGCTGTTATATGAGGAGAGGGTGAGATAATGCACACTTGGGCTATATCATCAGCATCATGGAGAACTGATGCTGTGAATGCTCTGCTCGTAAACTTCCTTTCATTGGTTTGGGAAAAATATATGAGATACCAGACTCAAATCACAAAGCTATTAGCGAATGAAAATACTATATTACCAATTCTATTAGTTTCAGTCCGAGAGAAATGTACAGGAGATTTTGTTTCAAACAACTGAATCCCGTCACGCCGTTTCTACTTTTCTCTTGCCACATTTTACTCAGTTATACAGAGGAGCTTTGAAGAAGATGGGTTACATGTACTGCAGCCTTCATTAACCCCTTAAGTAAGAGAGGCCTTTCTTGAGCTGACACAATATTATCAGCAAGTACCAAGAATAGGCTACACCAATCAGAACAGAATAATCCACTGCATTTGCTGGACCTAAAAAAGGCACCACTGAACTACCTACAAATATTTATTTCACATAGTTGTATGTCATTAGTTCGGCGGGTTTAGCGGAAGGAGAGAGGGAGGGCGATGAGCAGTTAATGTCTCCTCCCCACTCAGGTCTAAAACCACACTGAGAGAGAGAGAGAGAGAGAGAGAGAGAGAGAGAGAGAGAGAGAGAGAGATAAAGAGAGAGAGAGAGAGAGAGAGAGAGAGAGAGAGAGAGAGAGAGAGAGAGAGACAGACAGACAGACAGACAGACAGACAGAGACAGACAGACAGACAGACAGACAGAGACAGAGACAGAGACAGAGACAGAGAGATGCCAGGGGACTACATGCTAAAAAATTATTTGCATTTGTTTGTGTTCATTTAGCTGGTTTTTTAGCCATACTTTTAGTGTCATGTTTACAATATTTTTTTTACATACATCTGGTGGCTCTAAACACGATGTTCTCATGATATATTTAGTATTACAGTGCAAGTACGACAGTGCAGACTGTATTGATGGTGCGGCGTGAGTTCGCTGAGGTGTCATCAAAACGAATGGTACTCTCCTGATTAATTAAAGTGATTCAGAGACAAAGTCGTTCGCAGGCCGACCCCTAGAAAGATCCCGCAAGAAGTAACCCATTTCAATGGGTCAAGTTTTCTAGCAAAGCATCTTGCTTTTTTGGTTGGTTTTCAATTGATGTATTTTCCGGCATCACTGGCCTCAATACTGACAAGGAATATGGACCTGATGGGGTCCCTCCTGTTTTCCTCAAGAACTGTTCTTCAGTCCTTACACTCTGCCTAGGAACACTCTTTTGCCTTTGTCTGCCGGCTTATACCTTTCCATCTTGTTGGTAGTTTGCTGTCATTCAGCCTGCTCCAAAGAAGAGTGACCATTCCCAGCCATCTAACTATCGCCAAATTGTTTTAACATCTTGTATTTCTCTGAATCACTTTAATACATGGCGAGTGATGAGAAGGGTGGGTGGTGAACTGAATGAAAGGAAGGCAATGATTGATTATGTGTGTGGATGAAAGGATGCGAAGATGTGTAAAGGATGCAAGAGTGTATAGAGGTTGGGGGAGTGGACTTTCTGACCACTACTTGGTGGTGGCCAGAATTAGGATGCAAGTGAGATGGAGGAATAGAAGAAGGGAAAGACGAGAGGAAGGAGTAGTTGCAAGGAGAGTGGAAAGGTTACAAGAGCATGAGAAAGAGGCAGAGTATAAGAGAGAAGTGGAGGAACGATTGGGCAAATATGAATTGGAGCAGATGGGAGACGTGGAAGGTGTGTGTAAGATATTTACAGAAGAAATATGTGCAGCATGTGATGTGGTGTGTGGAAGGAAGAGAAGACGGAGGGGGGTGCAAGGAACAGCGTGGTGGACTGAAGAAGTGAAACAGGCTGTGGCACAAAAGAAGAAAGCATACAATGAATGGGTGAGAAATAGGGGCGTGGAAGAAGTTGAGAGGCGGAAGAGAGAGTTATATGTGGAAAGGAAGAGAGAGGTGAAAAGATTAGTAAGAGAGAGTAAGAAGAGAGTGGATGAGGAATTTGGAAGGAATTTGAGTGTAAAGTGGAGGGACTGTAAGAAAATGTTCTGGAGAGAAGTGAAAAGAGTAAGACAGGGTGGAAGTGAAGTTAGCAGGGGAGTGAAAGATAAAATGGTAGATTACTAGTGGAGAAGGGAGAAAAAGTGAGCAGATGGAGAGAACACTTTAAGGAATTGTTGAACGTAGAGGATGGAAGTAATGCGAGTATAAGTGGCTGGGGAATGGCTGGGAGAAGGAGGGAGGTGAGAAGATAGGAAGAAATCAGTAGGATAGAAGTTGTGGAAGCAATGAAGAAAGTTAAATCGGGGAAAGCCCCAGGAATTGATGGAGTGTGTGGTGAAATGCTGAAGCATGGGGGAGAGATAGTAGTAGAATGGATGTGGAAGATGTGCAGATTGGCCTGGGAGGAAGGTAGAGTCCCGGAGGATTGGAAGTCAGGTATAATTATTCCCTTGTACAAGGGAAAAGGGGAAAAAGAAGTGTGTGGTAATCATAGGGGCATTTGTCTTCTTAGTATAAGAGGAAAAGTGTATGGTAGGATACTTATAGACAGAGTTAGAGAAAGAACAGAGAAATTAGTTGGAGAAGAACAGGGAGGCTTTAGGAAGGGAAGAGGTTGTGTAGATCAGATATTCATTCTTAGATCTTTAGTGGAAAAGTTTCTAGAGAAGGGAAAGAAGTTGTATGTGGCTTTCATGGATTTGGAGAAAGCATATGACAGGGTGGATAGACAAGGATTGTGGAAAGTGTTAAGAATAAATGGAGTAGATGGGAAGTTGTTGAATGCTGTGAAGAGTATGTACGATGGTGCGAAGGCTGCAGTGCGTGTGGATGGTGAACTAAGTGAATTTTTCTCTTTGAAAGTTGGTTTGAAACAGGGATGTGTCATGTCTCCATGGTTGTTCAATCTGTACATGGATGGGGTAATAAAAGAGGTACAAGATAGGGTAGTGGATGTTGGAGTGGCCCTGGTGAGAGAGGATAGTGTTTGGAAACTCCCTGTACTGTTGTTTGCAGATGATATCGTGTTGTTGAGTGAAGACGAAGGGGAGCTGCAAGGCTTGGTGGATGAGTTTGAGAGAGTGTGTAAGAAACGGAACCTAAAGGTGAATGTAGGGAAGAGTAAAGTGATGGTCTTTGACAGAGGTGAAGTTAGTGAATGTACAGCGAGGTTAGATGGTGAGGAATTGGAGAATGTGAGTACGTTTAAGTATTTGGGTAGTGTGATGAGTAAGGATGGAGGTTTGGAGGGTGAAGTGCTTGAAAGGGTACAGCAGGGAAGAAAGGTTGCTGGTTCCTTGAAAGCAGTGATAAGAAACAGGGAAGTGAGCATGGAAGTGAAAAAGTTACTACATGACAGTATTGTGATACCAACTCTAACGTACGGAAGTGAAGCTTGGACATTGTTGGAAGGACACAAGTCAAGAGTGAGAGCAGTGGAAATGAGTTATTTGAGAGGAGCCTGTGGAGTCACGTGGAGAGACAGGCTGACGAATGAGGATATAAAGGAGCGTTGTGGTGTGGAGGTGGATGTGATAGGAAGCGTTATGAGGAACACACTGAGGTGGTTTGGCCATGTGGAGAGGATGGAGGGTGAAAGACTGACGAAGAGAGTGTATGTGAGTGAGGTGGAGGGGGGAAGAGGGAGGGGGAGGCCGAGGATGAGATGGAGGGATGGGGTGGAGAGGTATATGAGAGAGGGGGGTGTGAGTTGGGAGCAGGGCAGTGAAATGGCGGAGGACAGGGCGACTTGGAGGCGATTTGTTTGTGGCCACCCCAAACGGGATTGAGGCGTCTGGCAATAGATAGATAGAGATATTTCAAAAGTTTTTGAGTCTATTATTAACAACAATAATTAGAACACCTTTCCTATCGCAACCTTCTTTCCAATCATCAGTATGGATTCCCCCAAGGATGCTCCACTGACCTTCTTCTCACCAATCTTTCAGATGCCTGGTCATCTTTCTTTTGGGACTTACGGCGAAAGCTTTGCCATTGCACTTGACATCTCAAAGGCTTTTGATCGAGTCTAGCATAACTCTCTAATTTCCAAACAGCCTTTTTATGCTTTATATCTTTCTTTCTGGTCGTTCTATAGCTGCTGTTGTAGACAGCCATCGTACTTCTCAGTAGTGGTGTTCCTCAAGGCTCTTTCCTATTACCAACTCTCTTCCTTCTATTCATCAATGACCATCTAAGCTCTACATCTAACCCTATCGACCCATATGCCGATGTCTCCACCCTTCACCTTTCCATTCCTGCAGCGTCCATCTCAACAGTTACTTCAACAATCTTCCGCAATATTATTCTTTTATTTTTAACTATATCTAAATCAATCCAGCATAATCTTAAAAAATACTTGCGGTTTCGATCTGCCTTCTTTATCCCTGCACAGTTGTTGACTTTATACAAGGATTTTCTTTGCCACTGTCTAGATTGCAACTGTCATATGAAGGGAGGCTCGCCACGTACAGCTCTTCTCAACAAGGTGGAGGCCAAGGCTATTTGTCTCATTAGCTCTCCTCCTCTTACAGGCTTCATTCAGTCTCTGTATCTTCATCTCATGTTGCATTATTATCTCTTTTCTGTCACTACTTCAATGGTCACTGCTCCTTTGAACTGTCTACTTATATCTCCCCATCGCTACGGCAGGCGCGTAACACCCGTCTAGCAATAAATTTTCATCCTTTTTAATTTTTTTTTTTTTTCGTTCAGCTCGCTCTGTAATGTTAGAGTTAATCGTTACTCCCAGTCCTTCATGCACACAACAGGCCAACTCTGGAACTGTTTCCCTCTTTCTCTATTTCCCACTGCCTATGATCTCTGGTCTTTTAATCGTAGTTTGTCCGGGCACTTCGAAATGAACGGATCTTGAATTGGCTCCCTGTTATCTTGTTTTTTTTTTTTCTTGGAAGGAACAATATTTCGGGCTTGTGCCATTGATTCCTTCTTCCTTCCGTAAAAATATCGATAAATCTTCATCATCATCGTCATCATTATCATCATCATTATCGTCATCATCACCTTCTTCATCAGCTTCTTTTTCTTCCAATATCGGAACTAAATTATGAATGAAGGCTTCCTCAAAGAAATCTACAGGTATCTGTGTTCTTCCCCCTGTGGCGGGGTAACACAATCTGGCCGCACTATGGGGTGGTACTACTACTCTGCGGCCAGGTTGTGTTAGGAAGAATACTGCCACCGTATTCCCTGAGTGTCGTAAAAGGCGACTAAAAGGGGCGGGGTGAGGGGACTAGGGACCCCCTCCTCTTATTTAGTTTCTAAAAAGAGACAGGCCAGAGAAAGGGATGAGGGATGGAGTTATCCCTGTACCCTGAAGATTGGGTCTATGAATGTACGTGGATGTAGTACGATTGAGGCTAAAAGGGAGGAGATTGGGAGAATGTTTGTGAGAAGAAAGTTGGATGTGTTAGCTTTGAGTGAAACGAAGATGAAAGGGAAGGGTGAGTCTATGTTTGGAAGTGTGAATGGAAGATTGTCAGGTGTTGACAGAGGAAGGGCAAGAGAAGGTGTGGCCTTGTTAGTGAGTCCGGAAGTACAGCAGTGTGTGACTGAATGGAAGGAGGTGTCATCGAGACTGATGTGGGTGAAAGCGAGATCTGAACGTGACGTGTGGGTGTTTGTGAGTGCATATGGGCCTGGTAGTGAAAGAGATGAAGAAGAGAGGGAGTCTTTCTGGAATGATGTTGATGAGTGTCTGCAGAGTTTTGGAGCGAATGTGAATGTGGTAATGATGGGAGATCTGAATGCTAGAGTGGGAAATGTAGCAGTTGAAGATGTAATTGGTATGCATGGTGTGCCTGGAAGAAATGAGAATGGGGAACGAATGATAGGGATGTGTGTTGAGCGACAGAAGATGATTGGAAATACGCTGTTCAAGAAGAAAGATATTTACAAGTATACATGGGTGAGACAGGAGGGTGGAATGCTCGTGGATAAAGCATTGATGGATTATGTCGTTGTGTCTAGGAATGTATTAGGAAGATTGTTGGATGTGAGAGTTCTGAGAGGGGAGGGTGGAGGTATGTCTGACCACTACCTGGTGGAGGGAAAGTTAAGAGCAGGTAAGAGATCGGTGAGAGCTAGGAGGGTTAGGTGTGGCAGGGAGGTACTGAAAGTGAGTGAGTTGGATAAAAGAGAGAAAAAGATAGAGTATCATGAGAAATTGAAAGATGAGTGGAACGCAGTGAAAGATCAGCAAAATGGCAGTGTTTAGGAGGAATGGCAGTTGTTTAAGAGTGCTGTGGTGGGGCATGCAGAAGAGGTGTGTGGTGTGAGACGTGTGGGTGGTGGTGTAAGAAAAGGAAGTGAATGATGGTGCGAGGAAGTAAGTATGGCTGTGGCTGAGGAGAGAAGTGTATATGAAGTGTGGCTGCAGAGGAAGGATGAGGTGTCATATGAGAGGTATAAGGAAAAGAGGAATAGGGCGAGTATGGCTGTGCATGATGCTAAAGTGGAAGCAGATGAAAGATTGGGTAGGAGACTGACCGAGAATTTGCAACAGAATAAGAAAATGTTCTGGAAGGAGGAGAAAAGGGTGAAAAAGGGAGTGTCTGGGAAGAAACAGCGAGCAAAAGCAGAGGATGGAAGGATGTTAAATGAGATGGATGCAGTAAGGAAGAGATGGGCAGAGACTGTTACATATAGAGGAGGAAAGGGTGGCTGAGATTGTGGTGGTTGGACGGGTGCAATGAATAAATGTGTTGGGAGAGTTGAATAAGTCTTTGATCACGAAGGAGGAAGTGGAGAAGGCAGTAAAGGAGATGAAAACAGGGAAAGCTGCACGTATGGATGGGTGTGCTATGTAATGCCTGGAGGGTGGTGGAGTGACTATTGTTGACTGGTTAGTAAGATTGTTGAATATGTGCTTTGAGAAAGGTATTGTGCCAATTGACTGGGCAAGTGCTTGTGTGGTCCCGTTGTATAAAGGCAAGGGTGATAAGTATGAATGTACTAGCTTTAGGGGTATAAGTCTCTTGAGTGTTGTAGGTAAGGTGTATGGTAGAGTGTAAATTTTGAGAGTTAGAGAGGGTACAGAGGGAGTGATTGGTGATGAGCAGTGTGGCTATAGGAGAGTGAGGGGACGCGTTGATCAGGTGTTTGCTGTGAGACAAGTGTGTGAGAAGTATTTAGCGAAAGGCAAGGATGTGTTTTGGGCATTCATGGATTTAGAGAAAGCGTATGATAAAATTGATAGGGAGGCTTTGTGGACTGTTTTAAGATTGTATGGCCTTGATGGTAGGTTACTAAAAGGGGTGAAAAGTTTTTATGTAAGTAGTAGACCGTGAGTAAGAGTGGGAAATGCTGTGAGTGATCGGTTTCTCGTGAGAGTGAGGCTGCGACGGGGATGTGTAATGTCGCCTTGGTGGTTTAATATTTATATAGATGGTGTTGTAAGGGAGGTGAATGCAAGAGTTTTAGATGGAGGTCTGAGTCTGGTGAATGTTGATGGTGGAGAGTGGAATCTGATGCAGCTGCTGTTTGCAGATGATACTGCACTGGTGGCTGATTCAGAGGAGAGATTGAGACAGTTGGTAGAGGAGTTTCGAAAGGTGTGTGAAAGGAGGAAATTGAAAGTAAATGAGAATAAGAGTAAAGCGATGAAGTGTACGTGGTTGGTAGATGGTAGGGGGATGAATATAGTTTTGAATGGTGAGTTGCTTGAGGAGGTAGAGTGTTTTAAGTATTTACGGTCACATGTTGCTGTGGATGGAAGAACAGATGTAGGAGTGAAGTTTAGAATGAATGAAATAGGTAAGGTGCTGGGAGGAATGAAAAAAGTGTTTAGATGTCGTTCGCTTAGAATGGATGTAAAGAGAAGGCTGTATGAGGGTGCTATGGTACCGAATACGTTATACGGGGCTGAAACATGGAATATGGGTGTAGCAGAGAGGAAAAGTTTGAATGTAATGGAGATGAGGTGTCTGAGGAGTATGTGTGGAGTGACACGTATGGACTGAGTGCAAAATGATGAAATGCAAAGGAGAAATGGAGTTGTTCGGGAGATGGCTGGTAGAGTTGAGCAGAGGGTGTTGCGATGGTTTGGGCATATGGAGGGAATGGATAATGAGCGATTGGTGAAAAAGACAACTAGATCTAGAGTGAGAGGTGTAAGGCTGAGAGGGAGACCACGAATATGATGAATGGACAGTGTGAACAGAGCGCTGAATGCGAGAGGGATGTCTGTTGAGCAAGGAAGAGTGGCTGTGCGTGACAGAAATAAATGGAGAGAAATTGTGAATGAATAAATGATGACGCAGCCCTGAGGGAATTTTCTCCCGCATTTGGTCTGCTCAGCTAGTCAGGTCAGGTGTGGGTAAGGGGATGGGTCTATTATGATGTTGCAGGTAAACCAGCTCTGCTGTCGGACCCTGCTGCGGATATCACTGATTGCACTGCGCAGTTGACCCTTGTGCGGTGTGGTGCGGTGAGGATCTGTCACTTTTCCCCTTTGGGGGTATGATGCGAATGAATGTGTTTGAGTGGATGAGTAAATTGGGAGTGTGTCGTCCTGTCTCGGCTACCTCCTTTTCCTTGGGGGAAGCAGCCTAGGAATATAGATAGATAGATCTGTGTTCTTATTCAGAGGCGACCATTCTTCTCATGGTACTCCACCCTCCCATATATACTGCACAGTCTCAACCTTTATCAGGATTGGCTGGCTCTGCAATATCTCATTCTAGCCATGTCAAAACATTTTGCATTCTTAACGTATTTGGCCAGAGAACATGTTATTTTTTTTTCCCCAGTTGGTTCTGTTCAAGGAAGGATAGTATCCCAACTAGAGAAGTTACAAACAACTGTATTTAATCCTTTTACTGTCAGGGGCTTATATAACGAATTGATCATTTGGTAATAAGAAGGATAAGCTAAAGAATGATGTAAAATGATGAAATAATTCATCTCTGTCACTGTCCCTTATGTTTATACAATAACACTTGATAACCAACCACAGTGGTAATTTGCACAATAAAAACCCTTGATAACTTGCCACAGTAGTAATTTACATAATAAAAAAAACACTTGAAAACTGGGAACAGTAGTAATTTACATAATAAAAAACACTTGATAACTGGCCACAGAGGCAACTTGCAAAAAAAAAAAAGAAAAAAAAGAAAAACACTTGATAACTGGTCACGCAGATACTCTTCACATCACAAAACACGTAATAAGTGCTCACTGTAGCATTCTTTACACTAAACAGGAGCTGGAGAAGGCCGCCTTTCCGTGTCGACGTCTACAAGCCTGAATCAAGGTTGTCCCTGGAAGATGACTCGTCACTGCCCGTGTGAAGGGTCCAGATGGTCCGAAAAGCCGCCATTAACACTCCCTGCCAACCCCTCCCCCCTTAAAAAATTGATGGCTGGTGGGTTGCAATGTCGGCACTAAGTCACACTCCATGAGAGAGGTTGCTATACCTCTGGCTGGCCAGTCCCTTTCACCCTTCCTAGCCGGGAAACATTGAACTCAGCTCTGGATCACACAAAAACACATGCCACAAACGCAACAAAAAGATTTCACAGAGACATGGACTGGTTATAACTCCACTCCTCAGGTCTTCCATTACACAAACACTATACGTCACATGGAATATGAGGCTGCAATAACACACAAAGTGCAAACACGCCCAACGAAAACAACTCACAAAGCGATACACCACACACTAGCAAATAAGATAAACTCACGAAAAAGATTTTACATAAGTATCAACTGCGTTAGCACAAACACCACAGAACTACCTAACACACACACACACACACACACACACACACACACACACACACACACTGACCGACCCGGTGAATTACACACACACAACGCTGACATAACAGTGATACAAGTGACTAAACTCACAAATAGGTCCAACATGCCACATTTCGCAAACTACACTATAGTCAGAGACGACAGAAGGAGGAACAGGGAAGGGAGCGGCCTCATTACCCTCATACACAAAGATATCTCATTCACAAACAATACCCAGCAAACGGAACATGTACCCAAAGTAAAAAGAAAACGGGAATAGCACCAATACAAATAAAATTACACAATGAAATTGCAATTTTATCAATATCTACACATCATCATTTACATCATGCTTCCCTGGGTAACCCACTAGTCACTCCTCACTCTATTCTAGAACATCCCAACGTAATAACAGCCAGTTACCTAAATGCAAAGGACCTCTCATGGCTAAATACATAAGCTCAAGGCACCTGACAACCACTTTCTAATACGTTTAAACATTTAACAATTTAAACCACCACAGAGATTCAGTGAAATGGGCTCCTCCTGCTACATCACTTCCTACACCGCTGTGCTGGTCATTCAGACTTTCCGGAAAATATAGTACTTGATCACTCGTCCCACTGCCTCCTAATAATCATATTACACATAATAAACTGGAATCTAATCAAAGAAAGTACAACTTGCATCAGTACTGTCGCAAGCCAAACTGGGTACCGTTCACTCATGACACAGACCAAACATTAGAAAGCTTTATCACAAAATATTTTTCCCGATAGTGACAAAAACAGCTACCACCATTAACAGAATCATTAAAACAACCATAATATCTCACATCCTTAGTGGTAGTGCCAAGAACTTCAACCGAAGTTTCTCTCCTTTAATAAATCAGTTCTTCAAAGACAGAAACAAGGAGCAAGATTCAGCCCAACCAACAGAACTAGAAATCCTGTATAACTTAAATGTCACCGTAAAAATGAACTAACAACAAGCTGCAGAAACTCTGTTTTCATCTTTATCATATAACAGAGGTGTCAAATTGGTGCCCTGCGGGCCAAATGTGACCCTCGAAGAGGAAATGAGTGTCCTGCGATAACTTAAGAAAAAATGAGAAGCATCTATCTATTGCCAGACGCCTTAATCCCGTAAGGCGTGGCCACAAAAAAATCGCCTCTATGTCACCATATCCCCCGCCATTTCACTACCCTGCTCCCAGCTCACACCCCCCTCTCTCATATACCTCTCCACTCCATCCCTCCATCTCATCCTTGGCCTCCCCCATCCTCTACCCCCTCCACCTCACTCACATACACTCTCTTCGTCAGTCTCTCACTCTCCATCCTCTCCACATGGCCAAACTACCTCATTGCGTTACTAACGCTTCCTATCACATCCACATCCACACCACAATGCTCCTTCACATCCTTATTTGTCTGTCTCTCCATGTGACTCCACATGCTTCTCTCAACTAACTCATTTCCACTGCTCTCACTCTCGACTTCTGTCCCTCCAACATGGTCCAAGCTTCACTTCCATACGTTAGAGCTGGTATCACAATACTGTCATGTAGTAAAACTTTCATTTCCATGCTTACTTCCCTGTTTCTTATCACTGCTTTCAAGGAACAAGCAACCTTTTTTCCATGTTGTACCTTTTCAAGGTACAACAAAGGACATGGTTATCGTAACGTGGAATGTAAGGGGAGCGAATGATGAGGTGAAAGAGAGAGAGATTGTCCAGGTGCTTGAGGGTGCGAAAGTGGATGTATGTGGAATAACTGAAACAAAATGGAGAGGAGAAAGTGTGAGAGAATGGGAGTATGGATGGGGTATATGTGCAGTAGGTGAGAATGAGAGTGCAAAGGAAGGAGTATGTATAGTTGTGAGTAAAAGATGGAAGAAGAGCATAAGAGAGTATGGATCAGTTGGGTCAAGGATTGTGTGGGTAAGATTGAAAGTTGGAATACAAATGTGGGCGATTGTGTGTGTGTATGTGCCAACGCAAGATCGTGCTAGAAGAGTGAGAGAAGAGTTCTGGAAAAATGTAGAAGTGTGCATGGAAAAGTGTGGAAGGAATGAGAGAGTGTTTTTGATCAGTGATATGAATGGTAAAGTTGGGAATGTGAAGGTGGATGGAATAGTTGGTGAGTGGGGTGTGCCTGCTGAGATAGATGAGAATGGGAGTGCATTAGTGGACATTTGTGCTGGGAGGGGGTTGGTGATAGCCAATACCCTCTTCAGGCATAAAATGATCCACAGGTATACATGGCGAGTGATGAGAAGGGTGGGTGGTGAACTGAATGAAAGGAAGGCAATGATTGATTATGTGTGTGTGGATGAAAGGATGCGAAGATGTGTAATGGATGCAAGAGTTTATAGAGGCTGGAGGAGTGGACTTTCTGACCACTACTTGGTGGTGGCCAGAATTAGAATTCAAGTAAGATGGAGGAATAGAAGAAGGGAAAGACGAGAGGTAGGAGTAGTTGCAAGGAGAGTGGAAAGGTTACAAGAGGATGAGAAAAAGGCAGAGTATAAGAGAGAAGTGGAGGAACGATTGGGCAAATATGAATTGGAGCAGATGGGAGACGTGGAAGGTGTGTGTCGGATATTTACAGAAGAAATATGTGCAGCATGTGATGTGATGTGTGGAAGGAAGAAAAGATGGAGGGGGGTGCAAGGAACAGCGTAGTGGACTGAAGAGGTGAGACAGGCTGTGGCACAAAAGAAGAAAGCATACAATGAATGGATGAGAAATAGGGGCGTGGAAGAAGTTGAGAGGCGGAAGAGAGAGTTATATGTAGAAAGAAAGAGAGAAGTGAAAAGATTAGTAAGAGAGAGTAAGAAGAGAGTGGATGAGGAATTTGGAAGGAATTTGAGTGTAAAGTGGAGGGACTGTAAGAAAATGTTCTGGAAAGAGGTGAAAAGAGTAAGACAGGGTGGAAGTGAAGTTAGCAGGGGAATGAAAGATAAAAATGGTAGATTACTAGTGGGGAAGGGAGAAAAAGTGAGCAGATAGAGAGAACACTTTAAGGAATTGTTGAACAGAGAGGATGGAAGTAATGCGAATATAAGTGGCTGGGGAATGGCTGGGAGAAGGAGGGAGGTGAGAAGATAGGAAGAAATCAGTAGGATAGAAGTTGTGGAAGCAATGAAGAAAGTTAAATCGGGGAAAGCCCCAGGAATTGATGAAGTGTGTGGTGAAATGCTGAAGCATGGGGGAGAGATAGTAGTAGAATGGATGTGGAAGATGTGCAGATTGGCCTGGGAGGAAGGTAGAGTCCTGGAGGATTGGAAGTCAGGTATAATTATTCCCTTGTACAAAGGAAAAGGGGAAAAAGAAGTGTGTGGTAATCATGGGGCATTAGTCTTCTTAGTATAATAGGAAAAGTGTATGGTAGGATACTTATTGACAGAGTTTGAGAAAGAACAGATAAATTAGTTGGAGAAGAACAGGGAGGCTTTAGGAAGGGAAGAGGTTGTATAGATCAGATATTCATTCTTAGATCTTTAGTGGAAAAGTTTCTAGAGAAGGGAAAGAAGATGTATGCGGCTTTCATGGATTTGGAGAAAGCATATGACAGGGTGGATAGACAAGGATTGTGGAAAGTGTTAAGAATATATGGAGTAGATGGGAAGTTGTTGAATGCTGTGAAGAGTATGTATGATGGTGCGAAGGCTGCAGTGCGTGTGGATGGTGAACTAAGTGAATTTTTCTCTTTGAAAGTTGGGTTGAAACAGGGATGTGTCATGTCTCTATGGTTGTTCAATCTGTACATGGATGGGGTAATAAAAGAGGTACAAGGTAGGGTAGTGGATGTTGGAGTGGCCCTGGTGAGAAAGGATAGTGTTTGGAAACTCCCTGTACTGTTGTTTGCAGATGATACTGTGTTGTTGAGTGAAGACGAAGGGGAGCTGCAAGGCTTGGTGGATGAGTTCGGGAGGGTGTGTAAGAAACGGAATCTAAAGGTGAATGTAGGGAAGAGTAAAGTGATGGTCTTTGAGAGAGGTGAAGACAGTGAATGTACAGCGAGGTTGGATGGTGAGGAATTGGAAAATGTGAGTATGTTAAACCCGCCCCATCCCGACGTTTTCTGGGCAGTGGTACGCCCCAGTGCCGACATTTTTGGACCTTTTCTTTTTTTGGCTCAAACATCCACTTTTGGTGAAAAACATCGAAAATTTATATAGAAATCGCTCACCTCGGGTTTAAAATACTCGATCTAGGTACGAGTACCTCCTTACCTGACTGGGTTTTCTAACAGGGTGGCACCAAAGAAAACGAGTTCTATGGGAGGGTAACTATTTTATCCACTCATAAACATTATTTATTTATTTACTTGGTACGAATTTATATGTAGTACAAGAGTATATTGGTTTTCAAACAGTAATACAGGCATTATAAGCATTGTTTCACTCACTAACTCATCACCATTCATGACCTTTTTTTCCCACATTACCTGATCATCATTTCTGACTGTTTCTTCCTCTAATGCTATGTAAACTTTGTCCTCCACATTGTCATCGATTAGGGAATCGCTCTGGCCCTGAATGTCTTTATTGGCCAGGTCACTGGTAACAGGTGAATTGCCGAGACAATGGCGTGCAGGGGGGGGGGAGAGGTTATGCGGTGTAAGGCATTGTCCCTGCTTGGCATCTTGTAGAGGAATAGAGGAAGGTGTCCCGTGTATATGTGCCAAAAATCACTCGTGAAATCACTCACAAAAATTGAAAATTGTGCAAATTAGTGACCTTGCAATGTTGCCACATTAATTTACGTCTCCGGGATATGAGTGCAAATCATGTGAGGACGTGAATTCACGTCTCCGGGACGCGGCGGGTTAAGTACTTGGGTAGTGTGATGAGTAAGGATGGAGGTTTGGAGGGTGAAGTGCTTGAAAGGGTACAGCAGGGAAGAAAGGTTGCTGGTTCTTTGAAAGCAGTGATAAGAAGCAGGGAAGTGAGCATGGAAGTGAAAAAGTTATTACATGACAGTATTGTGATACCAACTCTAACGTACGGAAGTGAAGATTGGACATTGTTGGAAGGACACAAGTCAAGAGTGAGAGCAGTGGAAATGAGTTATTTAAGAGGAGCCTGTGGAGTCACATGGAGAGACAGGCTGATGAATGAGGATATAAAGGAGTGTTGTGGTGTGGATGCGGATGTGATAGGAAGCATTATGAGGAACACACTGAGGTGGTTTGGCCATGTGGAGAGGATGGAGGGTGAAAGACTGACGAAGAGAGTGTATGTGAGTGAGGTAGAGGGGGGAAGAGGGAGGGGGAGGCAGAGGATGAGATGGAGGGATGGGGTGGAGAGGTATATGAGAGAGGGGGGTGTGAGTTGGGAGCAGGGCAGTGAAATGGCGGGGGACAGGGTGACTTGGAGGCGATTTGTTTGTGGCCACCCCAAACGGGAATGAGGCGTCTGGCAATAGATAGATAGATAGACCTTTTCAAGCAAGTAACAAATGGAAAATCTCACAAAATCTGTCATTTGATCAGGTGGACATATATTACAGAACTGTTACGAAATATTTATTGTAAATTTTATTAAATTAAATAAATTATTAGTGAACAAATATGTTACGAAACTTTTACTTATACATCAACAATAACTTGAAGCAAAAGCCAATCCCACTGCAAGGGTTAGAAGATGTACCGAACTTCTCTGAATGTTTGAATAGGTTGCGGCTTTGTTTTATTATGTATTAAACCAGTATTATATTCATTCAAGAAGTTTCTAATACCATATTCCAAATCTTAAATTTGCATGCACTTTAGAGTAAAGTGTGCAAATGTAGTTCACTAATCTGATGGAAATCTGGAAACAGTATTTCCTTTTATAAATTCAGACGAAGTGCCAAATGTAGACATGCTGGTCAAGACTCCGAGGGACACACGTACAACAAATTTGGTGAGCTGATGCATACTTAACCAGTATTATCCTATTGTTTCTACAATGATTTGAGGTAAATGATTATGGTACCTTATGGTGAATGGGAATATAAGTTGTTAGAGACAGCAGTCACCAGTTGAAACTGATAATGAAGGGTGTTGATAGTGTGCCACAAATTACGTGATAAAATCATTATTGGCCATCAGATGATCAACAAAACTAAAGCATGGCCCTTGGGAAGGACGGAGTTTGACACCACTGTTATAAAAAAAATAGCCATAAATTCCTGAAAACAATTCACACATCCACAATCTATCACATGCCAACTGATGAAGCCCTAGCAAAAAAGGTATGGAACCAACTCCAGCAAGACACAGGCAAACGATCTAATAAAAAATAAGTCACAATAACAGTAATCACTGAAACATAGCTCACACATACACAAACAAAAAAGAATGATTGAATAATCGGAACCAACACACAAACACCGTCCCCAATCACCTAACAAGAAATGCTTCAGAAAATCATAAAAGCAAAACACCCAGAAATGATTGGAGCATATTTGATTCCATGCATCCACTCAACACATCACGGCTGTACAGTGATAACTGACCCTTAATGACATTTTCAGCTTCTCTTGGACTCAATACCAAATCTTTGATATCTATAGCTGGCCAGTTCCGTGCTCCCCTTATTGTTTCATGCGTTTTCTTTCTTTCTTGTGTTCTTGTTTAATTCTGGCAGGCATGTCTACCCTTCAGAATTTACCAATACCGACCAAGCTTGGAAATAATGACCAGCCTATGACCTAGTTGTGTCCGCAAGATTTTGGTTGGTAGGCAGCTACTCGTTGCCTAGCAAAGGGTGGATTTTTTTTTTTTTTTTTTTTTTTGTACTTTCACATTTTGAGCTGTAGAAGCTTATTAATTTATTTTTTTTTGTAAGTGTGTCCAGCTCTGGGCCAATCCCAAGGCCAAGTAGTCCTCCTACACCTCCACATGTCATTGCTAACAATCATAGAAATCTCTGATTTCTTTAGACATAATCTTGAGGGTATTCCCTATCAGAAGTGGTGCCATTCATTTTTACCCTCTCTCCTCTAGTTTTTGAGTGGCAACCCTACAATGATTGGGCTCAGCATCCCAAGCAACCAGTACCAGTTTTCAAAAATGCCCCCATACTTCCTCAGCAGCTTCATGGAATTAAATGAAAGTTTGCATGCTAATAGACACTGACTAATACTACAACTTTCTATGTACACCTATGTGCTTCATTGGCCAGGTCAAGGGTCAAAGGTCATCAAATGTGAAAACAGTGAAAATAGCTAAAAACATCACTATGCTTACACAAAATGCTAAGTCTCCGAAGATTATTAAGCCAGGGCCATGATTCTTGGGTGAAAAGTTACACTGGAGCACCTCCATACAAAGGTTGTACTTGTGGTGGGATTCTGCAAATTTCTAGTTCCTTAGTTCCACAGTGGGTGGATAGACCTGAATGAAACTTTGCATATTAATAGACGTTAATGAGTAGTAAAACTGTGTTTTGTACATGCATGGCCTATATCTGCCAGGTCAGGGATCAAAGGTCATCAAGTGCAGAACATATGAAACAGGCTGAAATTACGACCTTCCTCGTGCAATATGCTATGGCTCCAAATATTATTAAGCCAGGGCCACGATTCTAGGATGGAATGTTGCACTGGAGTACCTCCATATGGAAGTGGCTTTTAGTGTCGAAACTCACTTCCAGTTGCTGACAGAGCTTAGTCCACTTAGAACTGGTCATCATCACCTACTGGCTTTTCATTTATAATAAGTGGGTGGAGATTTTTGTCCATTAGCGGCTTATTTCCCATAGCTAAATGACAGAAAAATACAATAAAACTCAGATCACTCCATAGTACTTCTTCTTGACTAGCATTATATTTTAATGTTAACCCCTCCTCCCCAGCAGATGTTGTTGTGAGAGCTCCCCACAGCTGGGCATTCCCAACAGAAATTGGCATAATTGTCTATCTTTAAACCTTCATATCTATGTTAATTCTTAACCAATTGCAACAAATTAGGTTTCATATTACTCACCGATCCTTCAACCTCAAATTGATGGCATCAGATGGTCCATGAAGCGCAGATAGGGAGAGTGAGTGAGTGGGGAATGAGGGCAATTTTTAATGTTTTTTTGCCGGTGTCCGTATGAGTGGCGGAGGTTCGGTGACACAAGGAAGGCTTACACTAGCCCACCACACTGATATCACTTCGATCACACTTCCAGGACACCAAAATACACTACAAACATTGTTTCCGTGAATATTTTTCCATAATCGGTTGTACTGGGTGAATGAAGGCCTGTCACAGTAGCAATGACCTTGAACTCACGCTGCTCGTCTTCCTAATTACAGACAGACAGACAGACAGACACACACACACACACACACACACACACACACACACACATACACTCTCTCTCTCTCTCTCTCTCTCTCTCTCTCTCTCACACACACACACATGGAAATGTATGTTTGGCTAGGATTGTTGCTCGATCCTGGCATTGGTGATCGAGTAGAAGTCTGGGTACTGTAACTCCTAGAAATAATACTATTACTACTAGAAGTACACTTGCACAGAAAGTATCGGTGCACTGTGGGTGCGATGACATCCAGAATTATTCGACCATGCAGCACTGACAGCCCGTTAACACCTGTATATATTATAACATTTAAGGCCATTTCCTACACATTATGAAGGACACAAGAGTTATATCTGGTATAGCAGTTGTATATCGTCTGGGATGCCTGCATGTGGGAGGATAGAACCGCTATATCCAGTTACCTTTGTTCCATGTGTCATAATATTTAACCCGTCATGTCCCGAGGTTTTCCGCACCTCCGACATCCCCCAGTCCCGAGGTATTTTCGATTTTTTTTTTTTTTTTTGGCTAAAACCTTCGCTTTTGGTGAAAAACATCGAAAATTCATAGAGAAATCGCTCATCTGAGGTTTAAAATACTCAATCCAGGTTAGAGTTCCTCCTTACCTGACTGAGTTTCCTAACATGCTGGCACCAAAGAAAACGAGTTCTATGGGAGGGTAACTATTTTATCCACTCATAAATGGTATTTATTTATTTACTTGTTACGAATGTATATGTAGTATGAGAGTATATTGGTTTTCAAGCAGTAATAAAGGCATTATAAGCATTGTTTCACTCACTAACTAATCACCATACCTGACCTTTTTTTGCCACATTACCTGATCATTATTTCTGGCTGTTTCTTCTTCTAATGCTATGTAAACATTGTCCTCCACATTGCGATTGTGGAATCACTCTGGCCCTGAATATCTTTATTAGCCAGGTCACTGGTAACAGGTGAATTGCCGAGACAATGGCGTGAGGGGGGGAGGGAGGAGGTTATGCGGTGTAAGGCATTGTCCCTGCTTGGCATCTTGTAGAGGAATAGAGGAAGGTGTCCCGTGTAGACATATGAAAAATCACGCGCGAAAATTGAAAATTGTGCAAATTAGGGACCTTGCAATTGCACGACGTACCAGTACGTCGCCGGGACTGGCAAATGCAAATCGTTGCAACGTACCCATACGTCGACGGGACGGGGCGGGTTAACACATTCTGCACGTTACTTTCTGGTGCGAGTGTACAACTACTACTAATAATATAACTACCACTACTACAAGTATTGCTACCACTACCACAACTAATACTATTACAACAACCACATTTACTACTATTACTACCACACCTACGACACATACTACCAGTACTACTACCATTAAAAGTACTACTGCAAAAAAAATTAATATATAAATTTAAAAATGTGAACCAAGAACCGGTAGTCATTTATGTACTGCCCACAAACGGAAATACTTACACTGTGACTTTCTCTTTCCTTTAAGTTATTAATTTTTATCATAAATACATATAAACAAATGTTTCTCAAATAAAGTAAGGCTGTGAGTTTATCATGAAACATACTCTCTGCCTCCATTATTCACATAAATATATATGCAGAGCAGTGAAATCATATTTTCTATTTCAACAAAAAACAACATACCAGTATGTACAAAACTAACTTATTCACAATACCCAGACTCCTACCACTCGGTCTTTGCGTGGAAATCAAAGAATCAGTCAGTACACAGTGCAACCTCACATTCGGCACACCACCACTTCGTCATACGGCGTTGCTGTGGTCAGCGCAATGAATTGGTGCAAACACACCAATGCCGGAAGGCTTCTCTGCCTGCAGGTGTGCGAGGTAATATATCCATGAAATGCCTGCTGAGGTAATCCCTGCAATGCAGGCGGTCAGGCAGTTGCTATACACTGTGCCAACGTTTCATGGAAGGATTGACCTGTCCATACCTCTCCAGAAGGCCATAAATCACATCCTTCTTGAACTGTCTTAGGGATGTGCTGGTCTGTGTAACATCCTTGTACAGAATGAAGGCATTCAGTACACAAATGTCCAGTACATGTAGGAATGCCTTCTTATACCACTTACAGCACCTCCTCAGACAGTCAATTGTGCCGATCTGCATATCTGATTTATCAATGAGTCCCATGTTCATGTTATAGTCCAGAACAGCATCAGGCTTGAAGACTGGCTGCCTCGTTCTTCTATTGACCTTGCCTGTATCAATCAACTTACCCTCGTGGACCTTGGAGAGGACATTCACCTTTCTCTTATCATGCCAGTGAATTGCCAAGAGTTTACCTGCTTGCAAGGTCCTGCACTCCCCCTTCATGGTGCCTTTGGGAAAGGATGGCCAGTGCTTCCTCTTTGCACGGATAGTGCCACACGATCCAATCTGGTGTTCTTGCAGGTACACTCGACCCTCTATTTGCCGGACTAAAAGGGGGTAGACCACTTCGGGAATGGCTAAAGTCCGAGAATGGCAAAAGTCCTGGCCCACATACCATTCCCTGGACTATTACCATACTTTGTCCAAATTCTCCAATATTGTCCAGCAATTATTCCAATAATCTAGAGCATTCTGGAATGTATGCTACCTACTGTATACCAACATAACTAACATACACAGTACATAAAATAATAACACTGACGCAATAACAATAATAATAACTGACACAGTACCTGGCTTTTGCTAGCTACAACCCTAAGAATGGTTGCTTAGACAGTTGTTGACAAGAATGTGGAGGGTATAGTAGAAGATCAGAAAGCTGAGGAAAAAGAGGAAAATGAGTAAGGAATGGAGCACCACAAGGTCAGCCAACCACTAATCAACTGACCAAGATAAAAACACGCAATCTTGGACCGAATCAGCAATTTTAATTGGAAAATATTTTAATATTTATCACCATATAGGTTTGCACACCTAATTATTTGAAGTTCAATCAAAAATTTGTGCTTACTATAATTATTAATGGAAAATCAGGATTCAGAGTGAAAATTTTTTAAAGTTAGCGTAAGTGTTTTTCCTCTAGCCTAACAACTCGCCTTGGTGGACTATTGTTTTGTAATAAATGTCGATTTACAATGCAGATACATTTTTTTGTACTCAAAATATTTATCCAAAACAGAAGTTTGTCAAGGCGTCCTGATGATCTGAAAGGGAAATATCTGCTAACATTGGCCAACCACTAATCAGCTGATCGAGTTAAAAACAATCATCGAATATGATCTCGATCTTGAACAGAATTGGCAATTTTAATTGGAAGATATTTAAATTTTTATCACCATATAGGTTTGCACACCTAATTAATTGATATTCAGTTAAAAG
Source organism: Coenobita brevimanus (assembly GCF_032717465.1). Classification (NCBI taxonomy): domain Eukaryota; kingdom Metazoa; phylum Arthropoda; class Malacostraca; order Decapoda; family Coenobitidae; genus Coenobita; species Coenobita brevimanus. Next base: position 19,983,619 of record NC_137048.1, read on the forward strand.
TTTTTGCTTAATTTAATTATTAATAGAAAATCAGGATTCAGAGTGAAAATTTCTTCAAGTTAGCAGAAATGTTTTGCCTCTAGCCTAACAATTCACCTATTGGACTTTTATTTTGGATAAATATCGATTTACAATGCAGATACATTTTTTTTTTTAATTCAAAATAAATATTTATGCAAAACAGAAGTCTGTCAAGATGTGCTGACGATCTGAAGGGGAAATATCTGCTAACATTCGTGCATTTTAGCTCTGAAACCTAACTTTTTGATCAAGTTATATTAAGTAAATTTTTTTAAAGTAGATTTCAGATGATTAGGTGTGTATGAGCCACTGTGGTGAAAAAAATTAAAATATTTTCCAGTGAAAAGTGCTGATTCGGTATTTAGTCACACCGAGTCGGGTGAACTGAGTAGGGAATGGATCCCATTGACTTTGTCCGTAAGGAAACATTTTATTTCTTTACCTATGAATATTATTGTGTCCAGGCCTTCCTTAAACTTTACTGTGTTATGCAATAAACTATTTATAGTGGCAGTTTAGAAAGGTAAGAGGCAAATTGGATATTGCCACGAGTTAGGAGCTGGTGGCGTGAAGCAGGTTGGTGGCCATGATGCGTTTCATGTATTAAAATAATTTCTTGTGTGTGTTACAAATGGCCTTTATTGAGTCAAAACCTTGCTAAAATTACACTGTGTTGTGCAGCAGACTGCTTTTAGTTTTATATGAGAGAATAATGGCCAGACTTTTGTTGAGAATCCCGGACTTATACGGGCATTTGTCTAGCATTTGATAATATTGTCTGGCCTCAGCCTGTGTCTGGGAAATCCGAAATCCGGGAAACAGGGGTCTGCCAAATCAAGGGTCGAATATATTTTGCAAGACTTGGTGTCATGTAATAACTATCAGTGTAAAGGATATGGTTGCCACTGAAGTACCTGTCCAATAGTTTCTTGACCACAGAGCCAGAGAAACCATGGGGATCGTTCTTCGACAACACCGCATCACTTGCTGTATGCACAGTGAAATTAAGCACATACCCAGTCTTGCAATCACACAAGACAAAGAACTTTATTCCGAAACGATGTCTCAGATGGAATGTACTGAATGAAGGCAAGAAATCCCCTGAACAAAACAAGTGACTTGTCGATAACAACCTTCTGAAATGCCTGAAAAATTATTGAAATTTCTCCTTCATCATCTCTAGACTCGAACGAATTTTCCACAGCCTATCATTATGATGAGGGCCCATATTGGTGGAAAAATGAAAATACCTCAAGATGTCAAGATGTCGGTCTAGTGGCATATACTTACCGAATACTGGCATCGCAGCAATATCGTCCATGAGCCAGTAATCGTGTATGTTATGCTTCGTAACATGAGACATCAATATTGTCAATGCTAGCCAAAAATACAGTTCGTTAATACTCATTGCAGTCCATTCCTTCATTTTCACACTCTCTCTCTCACGTGCAAGGTTTCAGCCAATTGCAGCAGAAATCTCTGAAACTGCCCACTATTTTCACATTGAACTCCATCACCGATGTGAAAAAAGCAAGGAAGAAGTCCACTGCAGAAGCTCTGTTGCAGGGAAATTCTGGCTGCACACCTGCGTTTGTCATCAAAAATAGGTATTTCAGGCTGAAACCCTGTCCCTTCCTTCTACACAAAGGTTTCAAACCTACCAGTCCGTGGTTCCTGCCTTGCCTGCCGTGCACATGACCTGCCCCGTGCCCTGCCACGGCCCCTAGCATGGCGGCGTGGTGGCAATTCCGCCAACTCACCACTAGATGATGCTGGTGATGGTGTTGGCGGGCACGTGCCTGATGGTGTGCACCTGCACCAACATCACCAGATGGGACAGGTTGTGGTGAGGTGGCACGTGGTGAGGCAGGCCGACGTGGCAAACCATGTGGTGAAGCAGGCCAGTGTGGTGAGGCCCACAGTGATGCAGGCTGGCATGGTGAGGCCTGTAATAATGCAGGCTGGTGTGGTGAGGCCTGAAGTGAGGCAGGTCGGTGTGGTGATGCAGGGGATGAGGCAGGTCAGTGTGGTGAGGCATGTGGTGAGGCAGGTTGGCGTCGTAAGGCACGTGATGAGACCTGAAGTGAGGCAGGTCGGCATGGTGATGCACATGGTGAGGCCTGAAGTGAGGCAGGTTGGCGTGGTGATGCACGTGGTGAGGCAGGTCGGTGTGGTGAGGCACATGGTGAGGCCTGGAGTGATGCAGGTCTGCATGTTGATGCACGTGGTGATGCGTAAAGTGATGCAGGCTGTGTGGGTGAACGTGGTGGTGATGGTGTATGGGTGGAAAATTCCACCCTACACCGCTCCCGTGCCCGGTGACTCAGCCTGCAGCGTTTTCTCCTCCCGCCAGCCTCCTCGCTTCCTTCATTCACTACCTCCCCTGCCACTTTCTCCACTGTGCGTATATCATCCTCTGCAGGATCATCAACTACATCTGATCCTTCATCACCAGAAAAGGTTGATGATCTTGAGATGGAAAATATAGCTTCACAGTGGAGAATTCACGGTCACTCTCCTCCTCTGACGTGTATTTTTCCATACTCAACATGGCTAAATCTGGTTCTTCAGAGGAGGAGTCACTTTCCCCTCTCACAGTTGGCGATATTGGTACATCTAACTCTCTCCCTATTGCACTATCACTTAGGCCTTTCCTCTGAGGGCCTTTGGATTTCATTGGAGTGGTAGTCAGAGGGCGCGGACAGGCAGCCAAAGGTCGGGACATGGGAGTATCTTTATGCATAGGCCTATCCATCATGGAGGTACAACAACTGGAGCGTGACTGGGATGCATGTGGGGGGTTGCCAGTGGGTGCAGGTGGTGAAAGTAATCAGATGAGTATTCAAACAATGGTGTGAATTATTACAGTATGTATACATGACCCCCGGATGGCCCTGGGAGGACATGTATACATGTCACCCACACGGTATGGGTTAATTTATTGTTACAACCTGGCATTCCCACTGACAATCCAAGAAAAACTCCTAACATTCCAGTAAGATATATCCTAGTGTTGCTGACTTGCATAGCATCCATAATCATGAAAAGCTCGATATTTAAGAACATCATCACCAACATCTTTCTATGAGAGTCCCATCGTGATTCCGATCTAAACACCCTACAACTACTCACCTTTCCAGTTTAACCCGACTCCTCTTGAAATGTTTCATTAATAAACAACAGCCAGTAGGAATAACACTAACAGCTATAGGCATACATGAAGCTCTTCATACAGATCAAGACACATCCTAATAAATAAACCATAAACATGGAAAAAAAATAGCTTGCCAATTTCCTCACAGGTAAACAATCTTTGATTTTCTACTGAAACCAAATATTTTAGAATATTATCCAAAGGTGCCGTAAAAGCTTCACCATTTTCATCCCGACTTCTTGAATGCATTCTACATAACAAGTCAAGCCCCCTGTCACGAGTCGGCTTGTGACGTCATTTGGTGGGAAACTGCAAACTCTAGCAGAATCCCAGTGTTTATCATTCAGTTAATCGCTCACCCGGTTGGGAGTGTTTTTCAGGCAATTTTTCAATGTGTCATATATGATTGTCTTTGTGCAAGACATTAGCACTTCCGCTGAGCGATTTATTGTGGGCATGTTTCGCTCATTCTAGCCGTTAGTAGTGCAGCTGGACATTTGCCTCTTTCCCACGATTCAAAGTCAGTTAAGATTTGTGCACCGTGGAAGCAGGTTATGTGTGGCAGTGTCTTTCCTCAGCAACGACACCCAGTTCCCGCTGCCGCCATTGAATTCCAGAGGCTCACCATGTGCAGTGTCCTTCCTCAGTAACGACACCCAGTCATCCACTTTGTCCACTTTTCTGACCAGTATTTTCTTTTTGTTTTCCTAGGCTTAAGAGTTGGCTTTTGAGTGAGCGAGTGAGTGCGATCTCCTTACTTTGAACTCATTTTGAAATGTAACGTAAATTTATTTCTTTGTAATCAATAAATTTAACAGTTCTCTTTCTCGAGCTTAATATAATGTAAACTTGTGTTTTATTTTCCATATTAAGCTTATTGTAGTTGCAGCTCCTAGCTTGCATAAACGCTTTGCTATTCATAACTGGTATTTAGGCCAGTCCTTTCATATTAAGCTTAAAATCCGTTGTGCCATCTAGGAGTTAATGCACCAGCAAAAATCTGTTATCATTAATAGCATCAGTTATTGATTGTCAGGGGTGAAGTCACTTTTTCCAGAGGTTAACAGTACTAATAAACAGCAATTGTGAGGAATTAGTCTCTGCTGTGTACTGTTGAGAAAGTTTATAAATTCTCGCCCTTAGAGAATCGGCGAAGCAAGTCAGAATTAAGTAATCATTGCTTGATTTTTAGCAAGGCAATTCATTGTCCCTGTTATCAGCATTATTGAAAATTATCCTTTAATATTCTATACTCTTTAAAAACCTCGTGACAATTGGCGACCTCATTCGAGGATATTAACTCCTAGCTCTATAGCTATTCACGAGATAATACTCACTCGTTCATACTTAGGTATTTATCATTAAAGTCTATAGGCACTACCTTACTGGTGATTATGGATTCATTTGTATTAATTTATATAATAGTTTTCACAGTCAGTTGTTTGTTTAATTTTCTTTCTTTACCAGTTTAATTAGATAAAACTGGTCACCACTAACCTGTGCCTATATTCTTTATACTTGATTACTGACATTTTTCTTTGCAAAAATTGCAGTCAGTATTGAGTCGCTAGTTTATTAGATTGAGTTAGCATCATGTCCACCAGCATCTATGTACAGGAAGCCAAAGATATGGGTCTTACAGACCCAACTGAAATTAAGGACTTTGTCCTCTCTCGGTTTAATTATTAACAGCAACTTGAGAATGATGCTCATGAAGAGCATCGAATTCAGCGTGAGGAACGCAAAAAAGAACGCGAATACAAGCGAGAACAGCGCGAGGAACGCGAGAGAGAATGAGAACATGAGCGAAAACAATGCGAACTCGAGTTAGAACATGAGCGAGAACAACGAGAACATGAATGTGCCAAGCGAGAAGCATGCGAAAAACATGGATTTGAAATGTTGAAGCTCAAGCGAGATTCCTTGGCTTCAGACACATCTGGTGCAGCTGGCCCAAACTCCACGAGCGTTCTCCCTGCACATGTTCAGGCGACCCCACACATCAAGCTTCCCCCATACAAGGAAGGCGAGCGAATCGAGCCATACATAGCTAATTTTAAAGACATGGCTCAACTTTACCAGCTGGATGTGCAGCTAAGCGGCTTCAGTTTCTTAGCCTGTTTGAGGGCCCTGCCCTCGATATTCTCGACAGAATTCGTGGAGACAATCTCACGTATGAGATGATGAAGGCCGCACTCGTCAAAGCGTATGGTCTCACAGTTGACGACGCCAAGAGTAAGTTCATGAGGTCGCGTTTACAGGATAAAGAGACTGCTGTTCAGTTTCTTGACTGGCTTACTGCTTACTTAGATGAGTGGATGGAGAAAGATGAAACTCCTTCCACGCGTGAGGGGATAATTGACCTTATGCTGCGCACGCAGCTGGAAAAGTCGTGGCCTACTGAATTTATGGCTCAACTTAATATCTGCCAGGTAAGAGATGCCAGCCAAATGGTGAAGAAGGCTGACGCATTCTTTACTGCATACGGGTATCAAACTCGCAAGGAGCATACCTGGAACAGGAAAGCAGATAAATCTGGGAAACCGTCTCAGACTGAACCCCAGCAACAAGGCCATTCTCAGAATAATGGCCAAGGTCCAAAACCGCAGAGGAAGGACCAGGGGCAAAACACTCAGAAACCTGAGTGGAGGAGGTATAACAAGTACCCTAACCAGCAGCAGTATCAGCCACGCAACCGACCGTCGGGACTGTCCTTTTCAGCATCAGCTCAAGTGAATAGGAGGCAGGAAGCAAACGCAGCCTTCATTCCTCAATGCCAGCAGCACGGTGGTGACGTCCCTAGCAGCACAGGTACTCCCGCACAGTTCTCTAGTCCCACAGTGACAGTGAACCCCCCTCCGCAAATGGCCAATGCTCCATCTCCCCAGGCAGTGAGTACAACCCCTCAAGTATCAAATTCTCAGGGCACCATGTTTGCTGCATTATTTGTTCAGCAGCCTCATGAGTGGCTAGCTGCTTCCTCCACAGGCCCTCCCACAGGTGACAGTGCCTTCCTTGTTCAGCCAGGGTTTGTGGGAGGCATTCCTGTGAAGGTCCTGAGGGATAATGGATCCTCAGGTTGCTCTGTCAAGCAGAGTCTAGTTCGGTCTGAGCAGTATACAGGTCGACAGATCCAAGCTAACCTTATTGATGGATCAGTGAGATTGTTCCCTGAGGCACGTATCCAGGTGGCATCTCCATTTTACACTGGTACGACACTCGCAGCTGTCATGCCAGAACCTTCCTTTATTTGACCTGATCATAGGCAATATTCCCAGTGCCAAGGATAATTGCACCGAATTTAATGCTACTCAGACTTTGGCTACAGTAACACGAGCCATGGCAGAGGCTCCAAACTGTGTCACCCCGGTGACCATTGAATCGCCACAAGATCTAATGTGTAGCCAAGTTGTTGTTCAAGAACAACACTTGCTGCCGTGTGGAAGAAACAAAAGGGTAGAGTGATAAAGTATTCACGGGGAGGTCGAGCCAAGTTCCTTCGCAAACAAGGATGGCTCTAACGTGAGTCACGAACACCCGAGGGCGAGGTTCGACTGCAGTTCGTCGTCCCCACAAAGTACCGCCAAGCAGTGTTAGAATGAGGTCATTGTTCAGCCTCAGGAGGTCACATGGGCAAAAGGAAGCCCCAGGGCCGTATCCGAGCTGACTTTTTCTGGCCAGGGATGGGACGAGAGATAGTTTTGTGCGTTCCTGCAATGTGTGTCCATGCACCACTAATCAGGGACATGTCCTTCCTGTGCCGTTTGTAACCACACCCGTAATCTCTGAGTCAGTTGAGAGACAGGGTAGTGGTGAAGTAGGTGCAGACCTAACATCTCGCCCATTGGCCCCACAGGATACATCATGTCCAGGGCCTGTACATACATATGTACCGAAAGTTAAGGGGGAAGTTCGAGAACCCTGCAGAGACAGTCCAAGGCTGTGTATGAATTACCTTGTGGAACGTCTCAAGCTGTGGGCCTCTGAGGATTCCTGGAGAATGCACGTTATCCACATGAGTGTTCACACCCACAGTGGGTGTTAAAACATGAAATGCCCGAGACTGCGTAGGGATTCTCAGCTAATCATAAGCGTAGAGTTAGTTAACCAGTAAACTGGGTTCCATGAGCGAAACGCAGCATTTGATGTCCTGCACAGAGGCCCAGTCTTTTCGCTCATGACCACGTTTCCTGGTTAATTTAGCGAATTGCAGCATTTGATGTCCTGCACAAACGCCCAGTCTCTTCGCTAATTAAGTTAGGGTTTAACCAGTAAACTGGGTCAGTGTTTGATGTCCTGCACAAACGCCTTGACTACGTTTCCTGGTTAATAATGTAAATAGTGTACTTTCTGTAACGTAAGTACTGATTGTTAGGCAGAGAGAGAGAAATGACACTTTTGATGCTCCACCTTGATTGTTTTCACAGGTGCAGCTGGCGGGTGCAGCATTGCCGTGCAGAACAGCTGATTGTCCCTGATGCATGCTGCCGCCTCTTCTCTTCTGCCTCGTCGTCATTATTTACTATAAATTTACATTATGTAATTTTACACATAGGTACAGTCACACCACAACTGTCACACCTACACCGTGTATTACATACATCACACTACATAACAATTAGTTGTTAATGTAAATGTAGCAAACTTTTTGCTCAGTTTGACCTGAGTACAGGATTTTTCACCGTCGTCATGGAGTTTTTCCCTCAAGCTTGCTTCTATTGACGTAAATACAAGTTTTTTTTTCGCTCACTGGCGACTGTGACTTTCTCCTGTAGCAGGATAGCACACACACACCACAGTGTGAATCTTGTATGACTGAGTTAGGATTTATATGTCTGTATATTGAAATTTTTTTCCTGAGAAAAAAATTTCACCTTTTGATGGGGCGTAATGTCATGAGTCGGCTCGTGACATCATTTGGTGGGAAACCGCGAACTCTAGTAGAATCCCAGTGTTTATTGTTCAGTTAACCGCTCACCCGGTCGGGAGTGTTTTTCAGGCAATCTTTCAATGTGTCATAAATGATCGTCTTTGTGCAAGACATCAGCACTTTCGCTGAGCAATTTATTGTGGGCGTGTTTTGCTCATTCTAGCCGTTAGTAATGCGGCCTGACATTTGCCTCTTTCCCACGATTCGAAGTCAGTCAAGATTTGTGCGCTGTGGAAGCAGGTTGTGTGTGGCAGTGTCCTTCCTCAGCAACGACACCCAGTTCCCACAGCCGCCGTTGAATTCCAGAGGCTTAGCGTGTGCAGTGTCCTTCCTCAGTAACGACACCCAGTCATCCACTTTGTCCACTTTTCTGACCAGTATTTTCTTTTCGTTTTCCTAGGCTTAAGAGTTAGCTTTTGAGTGGGCGAGTGAGTACGATCTCCTTACTTTGAATTCATTTTGAAATGTAATGTAAATTTATTTCACTGTAATCAATAAATTTAACAGTTCTCTTTCTCGAGCTTAATGTAATGTAAACTCGTGTTTTATTTTCCATATTAAGCTTATTCTAGTTGCAGCTCCTAGCTTGCATAAACGTTTTGCTATTCATAACTGGTATTTAGGCCAGTCCTTTCGTATTAAGCTTAAAATCCGTTGTGCCATCAAGGAGTTAATGCACCAGCAAGAATCTGTTATCATTAATAGCATCAGTTATTGATTGTCAGGGGTGAAGTCACTTTCTCCAGAGTCTAACAGTACTAATAAACAGCAATTGTGAGGAATTAGTCTCTGCTGCATACTGTTGAGAAAGTTTATAAATTCTCGTCCGTAGAGAATTGGCGAAGCAGGCCAGCATAAAGTAATCATTGCTTGATTTTTAGCAAGGCAATTCATTGTCCCTGTTATCAGTATTATTGAAAATTATTCTTTAATATTGCATATACTTAAAAAAAAAAAAAAAAAAAGTGACACCTCCCGCCCCTTCAGTAATGGTACTGTTCTGTGATAATGACTAGGAGTCAGCTCCACAACATCTGCAATCCAAAAGCCCATTTCTAAGTACTTGAAAACTGGCTTAAAGAAATAGATTGAATTTCTTGTCAAATGAACCAATCATTTCTCTCTAAACTCCAGGGAGAAAAGAGCCTGAAACACACCCTTAGTTTCCCTCTTTAACCAACCAGTCCCTTATTCTACTTGTGTACTTATCCCCTAATACTACCTATTTTGGAAGGTTCGTTAACTATCTTGCTTCGAAAATGCAACACATACTATCAATTTCTCCTTTCTCAGAAATCTCGATTATAGGTGATTTCAATGTTCACCAACAGGTTTGGCTCTTCTCTCCTTTTACTAATCCGCCTGGTGAACAGGCCTACATCTTTTTCTATCCCTAATGACGTAGAACAGCTTGTACAGCATGCTACCAGTATCACTGTCTTGGAGAGAGTTCCAACATAGTTAACCTTTTCCTTACAACTAATCCTACTGCTTATGGTGTTAATTTTTTCTCTCTGTTGGGCTCCTCCAATCACAACCTTATCACCATAACCAGTCCCATCACTCCAGTAAGGTCTGTGGACCCTCCCAAGATGGCAGAGACACTTTGGAGCTGCTGACTGGGAGGCCCTCAAGCAGTATTTCTTTGATTTTCCCTACAATGATTATTGTTTCCATGGCAAAGAACCATCTGATTGTGCCTCGTTCATTACAGAGGCTATTCTGTTGGGCATGGAATTATACGTTCCTTTCTCTTATCATGACTAATGCAAAAAAATAATGATTTAAAAATGCTTAATCTAATGCTGTCCACAACATGGAGAAGGCCTACAAAAGGTACCACAGCCACCCACCCCTGAATCTCATCTCTCTTATGTTTCCGCCTGGAATCATCCTAAGTCTGTTCTTCACTCTGATAACAACAGTTTCATTCATAGTAAATACCCAGAACTCTCACACTCTGATTCTTTCTGCTCCTTCTGGGACCTTGCCAAAAATCTTTCTAACAACTTAATTTCATCATCCTTCTCTCCTCTTTTCCCATCTCATTGCTCTGTAGCTGTTTCTTCTATTGAAAAAAGCAGAGCTCTTTGCTCAGACTTTCTCCTCCACTTCCTCCTTAGACGATTCCCATACTGTTCCTGCATCACTTCCACCCTTTGACTTCGTCATGATTGGTATTAAAATGTCATCTACTGATGTGTTTTCTACCATAATAGGCCTCAATCCTAACAAGGTATATGGACCTAATGGGGTCCCTCCTGTTGTCCTCAAGAACTATGCTTCTATGCTTACACCCTACGTGGGTAAACTCTTTTGCATTTGTTTGTCAACTTGTACTTTTCGTTCTTGCCAGAAGTTTGCTCTCGTTCAGCCTATCCCAAAGAAAGGTAACCATTCCCAGCACTATTACTACCGCCCAGTTGCTTCAGCATCCTGTATTTTAAAAGTTCTTGAATTTATTTATAACAACAAATATTTAAAGCATCTTTCATATCATAACATTCTTTCCAATTGTCAGCATTGGTTCCTCTAAAGACGCTTCACTGGCGATCTTCTCACCTTCCTTTCTGACTCCTGGTCGCCATTTCTTCATAACTTTGGCGAAAGCTCTGCCACTGCACTTAACATTTCAAAGATTTTTTATTATGTCTGACACAAATCTTTGATTTTCAAACTGTTCTCATATAGTTTCTATCCTACAGTCTGTTCCTTCATCTCTAGCTTCGTCTCTGGTCACTGTATAGCTGCTGTCGTAAACAGCCTCCGTTCTTCTCCTAGAGCTATCAGTAGTCGTGTTTCTCAGTGATGTGGCCTATTACTAACTCTTCCTTTTATTCATGAATGACTTTCTAAACTGTAAATCTAACTCTATCCACTCATACATTAGTGACTCCACCCTTAACCTTTTCATCCGCATCTCACAGCATCTGCCTTAGTAGTTACTTCAGCAAACAAGGGATAAGGCTGTGGCACACGTAAAGTCTGACTTGATTCATATCTCTTATTAGGGTAAAAGTAATATTGTTGTTTTTAGTGCATTAAAAACTCAGTTCTTACATCCTTCAACCGGCCAAATTTTGTGCAGGACTATCCTCTAATTTTTTACAATATCCAACTAAATCCTACATCATCACTGAACATCCTTGGAGTTTCATTCGCTCTTGTATAATCTGCTTTCAAGAGATTAGGTGTCCTAAGCCAACTCTAGGCCTTCTCTATTCCTGCACAACTGTTGATGTTGACTTTACACGTTTTTTTTTTTTTTTTCACCTTTGTGTAGAGTACAACTCTCATGTATGGGGAGACTCCCCAATACAGCCCTTCTAAACAAGGTGAAGTCAAAGGCTTTTCTTCTCATTAACTCCCCTTCTCCTACTGGCTCTCTTCAATCTCTGTCTCTTAGCCTTACTATTGCATCTTTTTTTTTTTTCCCCATTACTTAAATGGTCACTGCTCCTTTGAACTGTCTGCCTGTCTCCCTCCACCACTATGGTGGATGCAGTAGCATCCGTCTAGCAGCAAACTCTTGTCTCTTTTCTGTCCAATTCTGGAATGCAAGAGTCGACCGTTACTCCCAGTCCTACATGTAAGCAACAGGTCAACCTGGAACTGTCTGTCTGTTTGTATTTTCTACTCCCAATGACTTTTAGTCTTTCAAGCGCAGAGTGTTTACTCAAATCGAAATGAAGAGGTCCTGGATTTGGCTCTCTGTTATTGCCTCCGGCAAGGAAGTTATGTTTTACACCGCGTTGGTTTGTCTGTCTCTTTGTTTCACAGTTAGCAATATTACTGCAAAAGTTATGAAAAGATTTTAATGAAGTTTTGTGGAAGCGTGGCTCATGATCCAAGGGAAAAATGATTAAAAACTTGGGAGGATCCGGATCCAGATCTGGAGTATCGCTCACAGTGTCTCCAAAAGTTCTCAATGAATTTCAATGAAATTTTGTAGAAAGGTGGACAATTGACCAAGAAAAAATTTATTAAATTTTTGGGGCAGATCCAGATCCGGAAACTTTTTAATGGCAGTGGCATTGGCGGAGGTATGCACTCTTTGAGCTCTTTCTAGTCTTTTTTTTATTTTTTCTTGGCGGGTACAATCTTTCGGATTTGTAGCCTCTGGTTCCTTCTTTCATACATAAAAAAGAAAAAAATGGAAAGATGCCCCTCAATTATTAGACATAATTTTGATACATGCATGACCTTTTCCAAGCATACATGTAACATTAATGTCAAGGGATCCCGCAGACTGAGTGCTTTCAAGACATTTGCAGTCACTACCTGTGTTCAACAGAAAGAATCCCTGAAACACATCCATAGGCAGTCTATTAGAATAACTGTGATTTACGCTAACCCAGGCTGAACCCCAACCAAAAGATACATTACATGAATAATCTTTTCAAAACTGCCTTAAGAATAAGAAAAAGATTCAGTAAAACGATAAGTACTGATCACCTACATTAAGAAACGAAAATACTTCCAGTCACGGATCACATGAATATGAGAGACACACTCCTCATCTTTTCAACTCAAGACTCATCTCGCCCTCATAACTTTCTGTTGTTTCAGCTCCATCCACAAAGACACGAAAAAGAAAACCGCCAAACACTAAACAGCAGATCTAAACAATATCCCTTATCCCCCACCCAACACTACACATCCAAAACATATGCAGACACAAACACACCAACCTAATGACCGACCATAAGGCATCCACCTTTCAGAAACTACTCTACCGAGAGAGACAAAAGAGTACATAGCCAAACTGCGATGCTGTCACCACTCTTCCCTGCTTCAGTACCAACACAAAATACATTTCACAAAGGCTACATTCCACTTTGCCCATACTGCAGAGCAGCTCCCATGCCTCAACACACTTCTGGAACACACTAACACAACACAGAAAATCCTTCAACAGAACCTCAGCAGACCTCTGAAAGCGACTGGTTGAAGTGGCTGATTCCTACAGTCTACTAGGTTCACACAGAGGTAGAGGTGGAATTATAACAACGACAAAAACAGCAACACGAACCACACCACCTGGTAACTGGACACGTTGGTATATTTCCATTACTATAACAGCTGAAGGAAGTTGGACACTGACATGTTACTGTATTATACTTATCACTGCCAAATTCCTGGTGAGCAAAATAGGATATTGTAGCATTCCTGTGTTGCTGCTTGATGATCCATTCATCAATCGATCATCCAATCCTATGTTTCCCCATGAGTAGCGTAGGGGCCCGGGGCTAGGCAAGTTGGTCCTGACATTTAAGATGTTAGATATTGATGATGGTCATGATGTTTATTTTCATAACTATCCTTTCCACTTAAATTTGGCTAAAATTGACATCTCTCCATCTTGAATGCTGAGTCGCCCGGTAAAGAGAGATTAACTGTAAAGTATGTTATTTGCGAAGATGTGATATGAAAAGCGTATAGAACTGTAGCATTATCATATTCCACCACCGAGCAACAGAAAATAAACCACAAAACGAATAAAATATTAGCCAAGTCAAGGATAACTAGGGAAGGCGGTGGCTCAGTCAGTAGAGAGGTTGCCTGCAGTCCTACCGGACCCAGGTTCAAATCCCCGCTGGGGCAGGGAACAGTTTAAGGATTTGAATTTCATATTAGCAGGATTTACTGATCTATCAGGAGACCCGCCAACATGTCATAAAAATACCCCCGCTAATACCAGTGTACCAGTCCTGTATGGGACAGCCCTAGCATGTATTCAACATGGACGGTGGGTGTTAGCGCCAGAGTGGTGACATGTAGAGGTGTATGGTATGTAGGAGGACTACTGGGTCTTGGGAGCAAGTGGTGAAGCCTATGCCCAGAGTTGGACACATACAAAAAAAAATAAAAATAAAACTTAACCTGCCACGTTGACCAATTTTTCACCGCTGATCCCCTCCAAATCCCAGCAGTTTTTGATTTTTTTTTTTTTGGCTAAAACTTTTGCTTTTTATGAGAAACATTGGATGATGCCCCCAAAAGTGCTCACCTGAGTTTAGAGGTGATCTAAACAGGTGACCCTTTAACCCCTTAACCGTGGGGCGTCACTTTCATGACACTTGGGAGCAAGGGATCATACAGCGGGGCGTCACTTTCGTGACGCTTGGGAGCAAGGGATCATACCGCGGGGCGTCACTTTTGTGATTCTGTGTTATCTTGAAATTGCCCGGGCTTTCAACTGGTGGCTTGTATCATCTATCAGTACTGCCAATGTCCAACACTAGTCAGCACTCCTAATCTCATCTGTACTCCCATTCACTGTTGACAATTTAGCCATTTCTCCCCGTTCTTGTCTCCCCTCCCGACCTCCCCTCCATTACCCTATCCTCTCGCCTGCCCATCCGTGCTACGCTAAGTAAATCTTCCCTGGAATTTTTCACTGATTCCATTGAAATAAGCCCTATGCCCTATTCTTATACCAAATAATAAATACAAGAAAGAAATAAAGTAAGTGAGAGTGCCATACACCTAGAATTGGCTAATTATCACCTGACAACACCTCATGTGCACTCGTTCGCTAATTTTCACTGTTTATTTCCCCTTGAAATATGCCGTGTAATCTATTTTCGTAATAAAAATATATATAAGAAAGGAAGGGAGAAGCATAAGTGATATTTACATTCACCTGGAACTACCTAATTATTGCTGGCCACCACACTGTATTCTACGCTAAGTAAATCTTCCCTGGAATTCTCCACTGATTTCATCCATTGAAATAAGCCCTATGCCCTATTCTTATACCAAATAATATATACAAAAAAGAAATAAGGTAAGTGATAGTGCCATACACCTGGAATTGGCTAATTATCACCTGACAACACCTCACGTGCACTCGTTCGCTAATTTTCGCTGTTTATTTCCCCTTGAAATATGCCATATAATCTATTTTCGTAATAAATATACATATAAGGAGGGAAGGGAGAAGCCTAAGTGATATTTACATTCACCTGGAACTACCTAATTTATTATGTATTGTCTTGGTTTCCTGCCAATCTTTTCATTGCTATACTGTATATTAGCAGGTCTCACAAGGCTAAAGTTGGTAGTATTGCACTCACCCAAGCCAGGCGGCAGGAGGCCACCACTATCAGTTCACTGTCGTCTTTCAAAGTGAAGGTATGTCTGATTTGCTCCTGCTAACTTCCTACACTTTTTAGCCCCATGCAAAGGACCCTGTGACCTTTACCCCCTACTAAACCTCGTGTGGAAAGAGGTAAAGGGCTGACAATTGATAAAAGAGTGACTACGATCATTCTATTGAGTAAAACAGTGCAAGTGGAATTGTAAAAAAAGTGTAAATAATCTGTAAACAGCAAGCGAAAGCAATGAATGTAAATATATGTGAACAGTAGAAAATAGTTTTATAAGTTACTTCAAGTGACAGTGCATAACACAGTATAAATAAAATAGAAATGTAAATAACGTAAATAAAATAGAGAACGTAAATAGAAATATAAATGAATAGTATTATAAGAATACGAGTATATACCCTAGGAGTAATTAAAGTGAAAGTTTCACTCTAGCATGTATGAATACTATGAGTTATGAGAGTGAAGGTGAAAGTGACATTCACTCTCAATGCTAGTATACAGGACGAGAAAGTGAATGCTACGTATTTTACTGAAAGAAATTGAATGCCTACAGTGACGATAAACTACTATTACTGAAGGAAACTTATGGATAAAGACTGTAGATATATATATGTGTTATATAGTAATAGAAATATAAACTGTGAGTGTTTTTATGAATAATAAATGACAGAACACCAGTGGCGAACTAGCGCAAGTGAGAAGGTCATACGCCCTCGTAATTTTCATTGCTTACACTGTTTTTTTTTTTTGGAGTATGGATTCCATACTATTTGAGAATCAAAGAATAGTGTTTCTAGTGATAATATCAGACTGTGGTAATCATATTACGGGTTGTCGGGAAGTGTAAAGTGGAGACTTTGTTACCCAACTTCAGAGGTCTCCACAAGTCCTATGGTACTCGACGAAGGCTCAACAAACACCCCAGGAGAAAGCTGAAGGTATGTGCCATAAGCATATATGATTTCAATATTCTAGGAATAAAAACTGATTTTTGGCAAATATTTTTAGAGAGTCTATCGAAGCGCGAATATGCCCACGTGAGCCACAAGAAAAAGCAAAACAAGCCCGCGGTTAAAGGGTTAAACATCTGGTACTGTGTTCCTTGGAGCCACACTGTGGCTGTCAAGTTTTCTATGTAGTGGTAACTATTGCAAACCACTCAAAATATGTAGATATTTGTTTATTTGGTATGAAATTATATGTCATACGAGAATATATTGGTTTTCACACAATAATATAGGCAATAAAAGTGATGTTTCATTCACTGAACACATTAACATACCGCATCCTTCCTTGTTGACGTTACCTCCTCATTATTTCTGCTCGTTTCTTGGTCTGGCGCAACGTAATCTCTGATCTCCACATCTTCATTGATTGAGGAATCACTCTCACCTTGAATTTCGTACCGTGGCGGAACAAGTTTTTACTGGACAGGTCACTGCTAACAGGTGAGTTGCCGAGACAATGGCGTGCCGGGGGGGGGGGGGACGTCACGTGGAGTAAGGCAGTGTTCCCACCATGTGGCAGGTAGAGGAAACTGTCCCAAGTCTATGTACCAAAAATCACGCGCAATATTTGAAAATTGTGGAAATGACGGACCTTGCAATTGCAAAACGCATGGATTCGTTATCGGGATTCACCGTGACAAAACGTTGCAATGTATCCATACGTTATCGGGACGTCTCGGGTTAAAGTCACGTTCGTAAGGGAAGTGACGAGAATGTAATGTTTTTCACAGGTTCACCCTCCAATTTGGATTAATTCAAAACTTTGTTGTCTGTTTGTTTGCCTACCTGACGTGATTCGATAGACTGCAGTGAAAGTAGCTATGAAAATTTATTAGGAAAACCTGAGTGTCAGTCAGAAACAGCAATGGCCTCTTCCCTCATCCTTCTCCACTGGACTGAATAAATCAGTCTGGAGGTGGCAAGAAGGAAAAACAAGACGTTTTCTGCCTGGATGGATCATCTCACAGAAGTCTGAAGAAGAAAAAAAAGAAGAATATATATATATATATATATATATATATATATATATATATATATATATATATATATCTACAGTAAGCCCCCTCGTTTGGCGAATTTCAACTTGGCGAAACTCACTTTTGGAGGTAGGGTGGCCACGGACCACCGAATGCGCGCTTGGCGATTTGAATTCAAACTTGGCGGTCCCTTGGCAGAATTCGCTTCTGCCACATCTAAAGCTGGAGAGAGAAGAGAGGCAACGCAGTGAAGATTTATTACGCACGACTATGCAGGCTGTTCAGCAGGTACCAGGTATGGAGACAGTGGACAGGGAAGGTGTGTGTGAGATGGTAGAAAAGGGGTCAGGAAAAAAGAAGCAAACACTTGTGGAAATGATGGAAGCTGACAAGGAAATGGAACAGGAAACAACTGAAACTCCTCCTAGCCAGCCACCACAAATCACCACACGTATCTTATCCCAAGCGTTGGGCATTTGTGACACAATGAGGGAGGAGCTCTGTGCATTGGTACGTGGTGATGATGATTTAGAGAACAAAACCAAAGTTTTTCTGGGCCAGCTGATTGCAGTGTTCCAAGAACAATATCAAGAAAAATTGAAAATGTCAAAGCAGGCAAAAATAACAAAGTTTTTCTTAGAGAATGTGGACAGACAACCCAATATCCAAGACGTCATTGCCACCATTCCCGTAGACAATGATAACTGTGAAATCATTGATAAACCCCCCCCCCACTCGATGTGCCACAAGAACAGCCAAAAAAGCAGCCACAAGAACAGCCACAAGAACAGCCGCAACGACCCCAGCCATCCCAACCTCCCCAACCTCCCCAACCTCCCCAGCCAAGCTTCGCTGCCCTCTTTAAGCTGGATGCTGACTTTTCTGGCTTCGATGAAGTGGATGATCAAGCGAGACAAATGGTTGCTAAGGGGGTTATAGAAGAGGAGGGGAAGAGTGATGAGGAAAGTGGTGGTAGCAACTAAGCTGCCCCCACTGCCACTCCGACGCCCCCAGCCAAGCAAGCCTATCTTCACTCTACGGTTAGTTACAACCTTTATATCATGTCTTATTAGCTTTATTTATTGTTTATTGGTCTGTTTTCTACATGTGTATTAATATGTGAAGGCAAAAGATTTTATTTCAGCTCGAAAGATGGTGTTTTAGGGGTCAAAAGAGGGACTTTGGCAATGACCAAAGACTGATTGAGGCACTTTATAGGCATTTTATATGGTAAAAAGAACTCGCGTTTGGTGAAATTCGCATTTGGCGGTAGTTTCGCCAGACTAATTGGATCGCCAAACACGGTGGCTTACTGTATATATAGATATATATATATATATATATATATATATATATATATATAGAAAGAGAGAGAGAGAGAGATAGAAAGATTTATATATATATATATATATATATATATATATATATATATATATATATATATATATATGCAATCAGTACATGGAGTTTCCAAACACTACCCTCTCTCACCAGGGCCACGCCAACATCCACTACCCAATATATATATATATATATATATATATATATATATATATATATATATATATATATATATATAGATATATATATATCTCGAAAGAGAGAGAAGGAGAGAGACATACATACTGTATTTATGCAAACAGTACAGGGAGTTTCCAAACACTATCCTCTCTCACCAGAGCCACTCCAACATCCACTACCCTATATATATATATATATATATATATATATATATATATATATATATATATTGTTACATAGCTTATGATTTCATCATCCTTTGTGTAATTTTAAGGCACAGTATGCTGCATGTTTGATCACGAGCGTATTCTGTCTCAGTCCCCCCTTCTACCGTTATAGTAGAGTAAGTCGTCCTTTCTGTTGTTCAGAGTAGGATTGTCAGCTCTTTGTCTCCTATGGCTTCATTTGCGCGTCCTTCTTACAAGTTGTATCAAGCTCTGCTGGCCCCTATATAATGAGCTCAGTCTCTGCATTATTGCCACTTAGATCTACTCCTCATTTTGTTCACATCTCTGTCCTCCCCTGTACAATTATTATTATTGTGAGTGCTCAGGAAGTCTCCAACCATCTAGCAGCTGTGTAATTTGAGTATAACTGTTGTTGCATTTTTTCTTGTACTGTGTAGCATAAGGTTAATTCTTAGGCCTAGTGAGGTTTTTATAATTCATGTAAGGTTCTCGTTGTCAGCCACCATTAATAATATTTTGTATCTGTAATAATATATCTGGCATTCACTAAGTATTATCTGGTATTTCATTTTAACAGGGCTGACTTAGATAAATTTACTCATGCTAATTTCGTGTTAATAGAGGCTATTGCAGTTAACCATATATTTAACCTGTTTTTTGCCATTACATTATCCTTATGAGTCCTGAATGTTTTGTTGTTAGTTTGAGCATTAAACTTTAACTTGTAATTTTACCTAACTCTTTTTTTTGAACCTGGACCTTTACGGGACAGTAGTGATTATTAGTATTCTCACTTAAAGTGTACATTATCTTTCTCTGTTCCGTAACATAAATTTGGCGACCTCATATCAGGATATTCAGGATATTATCATAAGGATATTGCTTGATATTTTGCGACTGTGATTTATTCATTATGTCTACTATTACGACACTTGATGAAGCCAAAGATTTTTTGTCAAATATGCAAACAGTGTGTGATGTAGAAAACAGAAAAAGAATGAACTTAACCTTGTTGCTCAACAATTGGGAATTGCAGTTCACTCTCATCATTCTAAAGATCAAATTGTTGGCATGATTAATAAAAGCTTGTTTAATGTAACTCCTCCAAATGAGCAAACGCAGATTGAATTAGCTAAGTTACAGCTAGCCCTGCAGGAGGCTCGTGTTAAGGAGGTTGAATTTCAAGCACGTGCTAAGGAGGCTGAGTCTCAGGCTAAGGAGGCGGAGTCTCAGGCTCGTATTCAGGAGGCACAGATACAGGCACAAATTGAACTTGCTAGGATTCAGGCAGACCATGAGTATCGCATGAAACAATGTGGAACTGGATCATCTAGCTCTGATGATTTTGATGTGGCTAAAAATGTTAAACTTGTCCCTCCTTTTAATGAATCTGATTTAACAAAGTATTTTCAGTTGTTTGAGAGGGTAGCTACAGGTTTTAATTGGCCCAAAAAGTATTGGCCAGTACTCCTTCAAACTGTTCTCACCGGTAAAGCTCAAGTAACTTATGCATCTTTGCCTCAGGATCAATCTGATAATTATGATGTAGTTAAGAGCTTCATTCTTAAGGCCTATGAGCTTGTTCCTGAAGCCTATAGAGTAAAATTTAGGACAACTTATAAGCAAGATAAGCAATCCCATGTTGAGTATGCAAAAATCAAAGAAGATCTGTTAGAACAGTGGTTAAATTCTAAGAATGTGGATTCTGATTTTGGTAAATTTAAGCAGATGATTTTGCTGGAGGACTTCAAAAGGTGTATTAGTAAAGATGTAAGCCTATATCTTGATGAGAGAAGAATAGATAATTTGTCTGATGCTGCAGTTTTAGCTGATGAATATGTTCTCACTCACAAGAGATATTCTAGAGAAAAAAGGAAAGCTGAGAGTAAGTACGTTGCCTCTACTCAGAGTACAGGTAACAGGAAAGAGAATAAAGATGATGTTTCTCAGGAAGTAAATACCAGCTTCACCTCTAGATTTCAGAAAAGTAAATGTACTTATTGTAGTAAGCTTGGTCATACTACGGAGAAATGTTTCAGGAGACAGCGTGATGTAAACAAAAAGGAGTCTTTAAATATTCAGTCAATTGGTCTAGTGTCCACCCTTGAGAGTTCCCAGAATTCCTTAACTGAGTTAACTGAACCTGCTTTGAGGGGTAACTTAAATTCTCATGATGAAGCTCCTATTTTGAGCAGTAACGTGGGTGACACTCTCAAGAGTTCATGTGCTAATTTCCTGTCTGATGGTTTTGTCAGTCCTCTGGACAGTAATGACAGGAAATCAGCTAAAATATATCGTGATACAGGTGCTTGCCAATCCCTTATACTGACCAGTGTTCTAGGCTCTAATGTTAATTCCTCTGATGAAACTGTAATCTTACAAGGTGTAGGGAATAATTATTTCTCTGTCCCTCTGTGCAGAGTGAATTTAGAGTCTGGTTTTGTTAATGGTTGCGTTATGGTTGGGTTGGTTGAGACACTCCCAATGTCAGGTGTAACTTTCTTACTTGGAAATGATATTGGTGGAGGTCAAGTGTGTTCGGCTCCTCAGTTGTCTAGTGAGCCAGTAGCTGCGACCCAGGATTGTGGTGTCCCTGATGTGTTCCCTGCATGTGCTGTCACTAGGGCTAAGTCTAAAGTTACTGGTGATTTAGAGGATAATGATGATGATGATGTTATCCTAGCTGACACTTTTCTTGCTAATTTGGACCACTCACCAGATGAGGCAGTACCGCGTAGTGTTGATAATTTGTCTCGTCAAGAGTTGGTTGAGTTGCAGGTTGCTGACCCTGAGTTGAAAGGTCTAGCTAACTCTGCTTGCAGTGAGGAAGAGTCAGCTGGTGCTTCTACTTGTTATTATATAAAGTCAGGAGTACTTATGAGGAAGTGGAGACCCCCAACAGCATCAGCCGACTGCGAATGGGAGGTTGTACATCAAGTTGTCATCCCTCGTGTTTGTAGGCAGGATATCATTAGAGTGGCTCATGATTCCAGTTTGGCAGGGCACCTTGGAGTGAGGAAGACTGTGGCACGCATTTTGAAACACTTCTACTGGCCAGGTATCTTCAGGGATGTTTCCTGGTATTGTAAGTCTTGTCACACCTGTCAAGTTGTGGGGAAATGAAATCAGACCGAAAAGGTTGCAACTCTAGTTCCCATTCCTCCTTTTGAGGCGCCATTCACCCGTGTGTTGGTGGATATTGTGGGCCCTCTTCCTAAGACTTCTTCAGGATTTTCTTATGTGTTGACCCTGATTGATATGGCTACTCGTTATCCTGAAGCCATTCCACTTAGAAATATCTCAGCAAAGAACGTGGTTAAGGAAATGCTAGGGTTCTTCACAAAGTTTGGTCTGCCCAAGGAGGTACAGTCAGACCGGGGAAGTAATTTCATGTCAAATGTTTTCAACCAGTCTCTGAAAGAGTTGGGCATCACCCAGATCACGTCTTCAGCTTACCATCCCCAGACTCAAGGAGCGTTGGAGAGATATCATCAAACACTCAAATCGATGCTCAAGAAATACTGTTTGGAACATCAGAAAGACTGGGATAAAGGTCTTCCATTCGTTGTGTTTTGCTGCAAGAGGATGATCAGGGTATTGAACACCCTGTATCTTATTACAGTAAGAAGTTCACTCCACCTCAAAAGAACTACTCAACTATTGAGAAAGAGCTTTTGGCCTTGATTTTGGGTTTACAGCATTTTTCATTTTATTTGTGTTCTGGTTTTGACCCCATAGTCATTAATAATGATCATAACCCACTGAAATTCCTTAGTAAGTTTAAAGATAAAAATCAGAGATTGACAAGATGGGGTCTACTTCTTCAGGAGTATTCATTAGACATACAACATGTCAAGGGGAAAGAAAATGTTATTGCAGATTGCTTATCTAGACTTTAGACAGATTGTTTTAAAGTAATAAGAAATTTCCTTTGTAAATTTATTTTTCTTTGTGGGGAGGTGTTACATAGCCTATGATTTCATCATCGTTTGTGTAATTTTAACGCACAGTATGCTGCATGTTTGATCACGAGCGTATTCTGCCTCAGTCCCCCCTTCTACCGGTATAGTAGAGTAAGTCGTCCTTTCTGTTGTTCAGAGTAGGATTGTCAGCTCTTTGTCCCCTATGGCTTCATTTGCGCGTCCTTCTTACAAGTTGTATCAAGCTCTGCTGGCACCTATATAATGAGCTCAGTCTCTGCATTATTGCCACTTAGATCTACTCCTCATTTTGTTCACATCTCTGTCCTCCCCTGTACAATTATTATTATTGTGAGTGCTCAGGAAGTCTCCAACCATCTAGCAGCTGTGTAATTTGAGTATAACTGTTGCTGTATTTTTTCTTGTACTGTGTAGCATAAGGTTAATTCTTAGGTCTAGTGAGATTTTGTAATTTGTGTAAGGTTCTTGTTGTCAGCCATCATTAATAATATTTTGTATCTGTAATAATATATCTGGCATTCACTGAGTATTATCTGGTATCTCATTTTAACAGGGCTGACTTAGATAAATTTACTCATGCTAATTTCGTGTTAATAGAGGCTATTGCAGTTAACCATATATTTAACCTGTTTTTTGCCATTACATTATCCTTATGATTCCTGAATGTTTTGTTGTTAGTTTGAGCATTAAACTTTAACTTGTAATTTTACCTAACTCTTTGTTTTGAACCTGGACCTTTACGGGACAGTAGTGATTATTAGTATTCTCACTTAAAGTGTACATTATCTTTCTCTGTTCCGTAACAATATATATATATATATATATATATATATATATATATATATATATACGGTAGTAGATGTTGGAGTGGCCCTGATGAGAGAGGGTAGTGTTTGGAAACTCCCTGTACTGTTTCCAGATGATAATGTGTTGAGTGAAGACGAAGGAGAGCTGCAAAGCTTGGTGGATGAGTTTGGGAGAGTGTGTAAGAAACGGAATCTAAAGGTGAATATAGGGAAGAGTAAAGTGATGGTCTTTGAGAGAGAAGTCATGAATGTACAGCAAGGTTGGATATTGAGGAATTGGAAAATGTGAGTACGTTTAAGTACTTGGGTAGTGTGATGAGTAAGGATAGAGATTTGGAGGGTGAAGTGCTTGAAAGGGTACAGCAGGGAAGAAAGGTTGCTGGTTCCTTGAAAGCAGTGATAAGAAGCAGGGAAGTGAGCATGGAAGTGAAAAAGTTACTACATGACAGTATTGTGATACCAACTCTAACGTATGGAAGTGAAGCTTGGACGTTGCTGGAAGGACACATGTCAAGAGTGAGAGCAGTGGAAATGAGTTACTTAAGAGGAGCCTGTGGAATCACATGGAGAGACAGGCTGACAAATGAGAATATAAATGAGCGTTGTGGTGTGGATGTGGATGTGATAGGAAGCATTACGAGGAATACACTGAGGTGGTTTGGCCATGTGGAGAGGATGGAGGGTGAAAGACTGACGAAGAGAGTGTATGTGAGTGAGGTGGAGGGGGGAAGAGGGAGGGGGAGGCCGAGGATGAGATGGAGGGATGGGGTAGAAAGGTATATGAGAGAGGCGGGTGAGAGTTGGGAGCAGGGCAGTGAAATGGTGGGGGACAGGGCGACGTGGAGGCGATTTGTTTGTGGCCACTCCGAACGGGATTGAGGAGTCTGGCAATATATATATATATATATATATATATATATATATATATATATATATATAAATGGAATGAATATGTTAATACTTTAGATCACAGATCGCGGCCACACTTTTCCAGATATCCATATTAGAACATTAACGCTGTTTTGTTTTCATTAGTTCGCTACGCTAACTCCTGTAAGCTTTTCAACAGAATAATTCCAGATACTGATTAGAAAAAACGAAAACTGTCAGTCCAATATTGTCTTTTTCGGAATAAAGGGGCCCGAGACGAGGCTACTATAGTCCAAAATATTTAAGGGCAGGAGTCTGGCCTACTCCTCTGGTGGTGTTTAGGTGATAGGAAGACATGTAGTCACCACTGGGACTCATACCTTGAGCACGTAAACCACAGCACATTCCAACCCAAGAGCTCTATCACTGTTGTACTCCTATCTCTCTCTCTCTCTCTCTCTCTCTCTCTCTCTCTCTCAAGCACTTCTACACTTTCTCCTGTCTTAAATTTTCAGTCTGTCAGTCTCTTTCACTCTCACTGATTCTTTCCATCATATTTGGTTGTACGAGTCTATCCCGTTTAGACCCTTTTTAACGTAATTATTACCTCGCCTAGGACGAAGTCCAGCGAAATACTGTTTTTGGTCGATTTTCTGTTTGTTTGCTTATTTATTTGCTTCTTTGTTTGTTAGGAACATTAAGGAAAAACGGCTGAATGAAATTGCATGAAACTTTCAGGATACTTGGGCAATGATCCCAAAAGGAAGGAATACAATTTTGGATGTAATCGAGTGATCTTCAAAGGTCAAAATCAAGGCCACGGACTTTCAGAAGGCTATAACTTGAAACTGGGTGAAGATAGAGATCTTTACTATTATCAACATACAGGACCTCCTAATATGGGCTTTCATTTGGCACAAAAACCCTTGGCCTGGAATGGCCTTGAAAGGTCAAACTCAGAGTCACGGATATTCAGGGGGCTATAACTTGAAAGATAGATATTTACCATTACCAACATATCGGAAGTCTCATATGGATTATTAATTAGTACCATGACCTTTGACCTTACGTGACCTTGAAAGGTCAAACTCAAGCTCATGGATATTCAGAGGGCTATAACTCGAAACTGGTTGAAGATAGAGATATTTACTATTATCAAAATATAGGAAGTTTCATATCGGCATTCATTTTGCACCATAACCTTTGACCCTGAGGGACCTTGAAAGGTCAAATGCGTGATCATGGATTTTCAGAGGGCCAAACTTGAAAACATTTGTGCCATTACCTTAGACATTAATTGCGTACTGACATTAAATGACAGTACCGATTCAGTATTGAACAGCAATAAAATAACTATTGTTGGACGAGGTTTTTTGTGCCTGGACCCACTTGGTATATTCTGTACACTATAAGATGATTATATATATAGATGTAGGAGACCTCAGATCCCTTTTGAGACTCACTGTAAACTTGTTCATTAATCTATTTATTTTTTTTATCTATTTTTTGCTCACTGACAATTTACTTCACTGCAAAACAATCTCCAGGTCAATAATAGTTTTTGATGTATATGAGAAGGCTGTAACTGCCTAAAAAGTATTAACCCATTAGTGCCCAGGGTTCCAGTGCGAGGGAGTGGAGTGTGCTGGAAGGGTACTAAGCATACCACCCTCCGCCTATCAGCTCTTAGTTGCAAAGCTCATAGATCCGTACCCGGGGGTTTCCCTCTTTATTAAAATTTGAAAATGCCCAGTTCCGTCGTTTACAAAGGACACTGGGCGTCAATGGGTTAAGATGTTAATGATGACCGAGTGGCAGTGGTTCAATATTTGGTTTATGTGTGAGTACATAGTGAGGTGTCAGCAGGCGTGATAAAGTGAAAGAGAGGGATGGAAGATAGGACATTACAGAAATTAAAGCAATAGAAATTGGCACGAATGAATGGGATTAGAACAGATTGCTTGAAAATGTGGGGGAAATTCATACTGAAGAATTATCAGTTAGAATTATCTCTGCTGGCTAATTTTCCTAAGCGGGTTTGGTATATTTTTCTATCCATAAATATGATTTGTCAGGAAGGATAGTGACTGATAATTCTACGTGTGAAGTAGATTATTGGCAGAATGCATTTGATGTAGTGTACATTTTAGAAACAATAGCCAGGATCAGAGTGTTGCAGGGTTTGTGTGAATTAATTATTAGTTATGAGAGCCACGCTTCGCTACTCGGAAAAATGGAGGGACCTATTTGTTGCTTTTATAAGGGGTGTGTCAAACTTGGTGAACAGGCTTTGTGGTAAACGTTATAAATCTATGAAATATAAAGAAAGCTTTTAAATAGTGAAAAATGTTATCAGTTGGGCAAAGAGGCCGGAATGGAAGCGGGGATGAAGAGTGGCTTGAGAAAAAGGCGGGAGTGCATTAGGAATGAGTGATATTTCCACGTCTCTTCAATTTGTTCATGGAAAGGATGATGAGGGTGGCACATGTAGTGTACTGGGGAGAAGTGAAAATATTAAAGTATGCCAAAGGAATGGAAAGCTGTTGTAAATAAGTTGTTACACGGAAACACCTTAGGTTAGAGACTTTGAACCTACAGATGTAGTCCTCCGTGTACAAAGAGATCCTATGGTTTTTGTGGCTTGCTTCCAAATAAACTACATCCACATCATACTTATGAATGCAATACCTCTTGGCGGGCTACGAGTGATGTGTAAATCTGTACACAGAGCTGACCTATGGAAAAACGAAGAGCATTGAATATTGAACGTTGTACATCGTCCAGGAACCCTGTCTTACCACCGTGCATACACACACACACACACACACACACACACACACACATATTGAAGGAGGTATCAGAGGAAATCTGTAGTAAAGACACAGAGGAACACAAAAGGTTAGGGAAATGTGAGGGAAACAAGTTAAGGCCCCTAAAGGTAACCTTCCAGAGTGTAAACACTGTGAAGGAGATGCCAAAAAATGCAAATAAACTTATGGAAAAAGAGGAGTTCAAAATTGTATGGATAAAAGGATGCCTAATACAAGAGGAACTGGAATTACTGAAAGAGAAGATGGAGGAAGCAAAAAAAAAAAAAAAATGAGGGAAGATCAGAGGAGGAGAAGAACACATTTTTTTTTTTTTTACAAAGTAATTGGATTGCAGGTACGAAAGTGGTACATAAACAGGAGGGAACCAAGTCATGACAAGTATATAAATAAGATGATTAAGTTGATGTACTCAAATGTTGATGGAATCGTATCTAAATTATTAGAAATGAATGATTATATCAGAGAAAATGAACCACATATAATATGCCTAACTGAAACAAAATTAACACCAAGGATATCAAATGACATCCTAAACTTAGAGGAATACGATATATGGAGAAGAGAGAAGAACTTAAAAAAAGGAGGGGGAATTATAATATTAACAAAGAAAAATCTAAAAGTCAAAGAAATAGAACTAGATATACCCTCACAAGTTGAACTGATTGCAGTAGAGATCAATACATCTCAAGGGAAAGTAATTGTAGCCAATTTGTACATGCCACCCAGATCAAACACATGGGCAAGAGGCGAATATGAGGATCTGGCAGAGAGTACATTTCAGATTTTAAGAGCATTACTACATAGAATGGAAGAGAAATTGGAAAGAATTATACAAACCGGAGATTTTAATACAAATATAAATTGGAATACTCTAGATATAAAAAACCAAGAAAGCTGCTGGGACCAAAAGCTCCTGGATCTCGTGCAGGAGTTTTTCCTAACGCAACATATAAGGGAAAGCACCAGAAAAAGAGGACTCGATGCACCCTCAGTGTTAGATCTTATATTTACTAGGCAAGAAAACGATATTGACAATTTAATATATCACCCTCCATTCGACAAAATGACCATGCAGTACTAAATTGCAACTTCAGGATTGCATATGACACAGTTAACAGCAATGAAACTTACACAAAGAGCCTAAACTATAAAAAGGGAAACTATCGTGACCTAAAGAAATACTTTTTAGAAATTGATTGGGAAAAGGAGATTAGAGGACAAGATTTAAATGCTATATATAAAAAAAATTTGTGAATTTTATGAAATAGGAGTCCAGAAGTACATTCCACGGCACAAAGAAGCGGAAAAAAAATAAAGAAATGGTTCAATACAGAATGTAAAAAATCGAAAGAAAAAAGAGATTTGTTGTGGAATAGATATAGAAGACACAATAGTGAAAGGGCATATAACAACTATAAACAGGCAAGAAACAATTAAACAAGAATAAAGAGGAAAGCCCAAAAATAGTTTGAGGAGGATATCATAAATAAAAGTAGTGATCAACCGAAGCTATTTTACAGCTACATCAGAAGCAAAACCAAAGTAAAAGATAAAATACAATCCATTAAGGATGAGGGAATCACCTATACACAAGAGAAGGATATTTGTGAAGCACTGAATAAGAAAATCCAATCATTTTTTACAGAAGAAAAAAAATTTGAGAGGGATTATGTGGAACATGCATCCAAATGCATACTACCAGATATACAAATATCAGAAAAAGAAATACAGGAGGAGTTAAGTAAATTAGACAAAGGAAAAGCAAAAGATCCTGATGAAATATCATGTTGAGTCCTACATGAATGTGCAAAGGAGTTAAGTAAACCATTATCTTTAATTTTCAAGAAATCCTTGAGAAAAGGTAAACTACCTGATATCTGGAAGAAAGCAAACACTGTTCCCTTATTCAAGAAAGGGAATAGACAATATCCACTCAACTACCGACCAGTATCACTAACCTGTGTTGTAAGCAAGGTATTAGAAAAGCTTATAAGAAAAGCTTTTGAGTAAAGCATCTAGAACAGTGGTTCTCAACTGGTGGTCCAAGGACCATTGGTGGTCCATGGTGACTTTGTGGGTAGTCCACAGGACGTTCACTGTATTTGGTAATAAACTGGAGATTGGTGCATATATTTTTTAATTTATTGAAAATTCAGTACAACAAATTTTATCAAAATAAATAATTGGCCAATCATTTTATTGTATTATTCTGATTGATTATTCTGGTATGATTGGTACTTACCCAAATCTGTCAACACATGCAGTCAGATGTCTTCTGCCGTTTGCATCAACTTCCATGTGTGAGAGCAGATTTTCATGTTTGTTGCACATTAAGTCCAAACAGAGGAATCGGCTTTCAGTGGAAAGCGATATTCATTGTGCATTATCAAGTACCACTCCTAACATTGAAAAGCTTGTCAGTGAGAAGAGAATCCAAAAGTCTGGTTGCAAAGAAAAAAAGTTAGTTGTATACTCCTACATAATTTCAAAATTCTGTTTGTTAGAAATAAATTTCACAATCAAATGTTAGGGAAGTATTCATTATTTCCTGGAAATTATGTTTGGAAGAAATATATTTCAGACCAAAATGTCAGCTGTCTACTATTTTATATCATTTTTCGAAATTTTGTTTGTAAGAAATATATTTCTAACCAAAATGTTTGTTGTCTATGCTTTATCATTACTCAGGTATGAAATGGTCCACGATATTTTTTTTTAAATTGGGCTGGTAGTCCACGGCCTGAAACGAGTTGAGCACCACTGAGCTAGAAGAACACAATATGATAACAGAAAGAGTTTGGTTTCAGAAAAGGAAAATCATGTGTTACTAATCTGTTGAGCTACTATGACAGAGTAAGAGACACATTACAGAAAAGAGAAGGATGGGTGGACAGTATCTATTTAGATTTCAAGAAGGCATTTGACAGAGTACCGCACCAAAGACTTTTATTGAAACTGTACCATCAAGGAGGAATCCGAGGCAAACTGTATTGTTAGATACAAGATTTTCTCAGAAAAAGAGAAATGAGAATAGTACTAAAGGGAAATTACTCATCATGGAGAGAAAAGACTAGCGGAGTTCCTCAGGGCTCAGTGCTGGCACCAATCATGCTTTTAGTGTACAGAAATGATATAGACAGTAAAACTGGAAATGAAAGCTATCTAAATATGTTTGCTGATGATGCAAAAATACCAAGGAGAATTACTAACACAGACTCTGGTAAAAAGCTACAAGAAGAGTTTAATAAACTTCATGAGTGGAGCAATACATGGCCAATGGAATTCTATATGGACAAGTGTCATGTAATCAAGTTTGGTAAAAGTGGAAAAAGACCTGATTGGGATTATAAGTTAGGAAATAAAACCCTACACACATCAGAAAGAGAGAAGGACCTAGGTGTGGTTATCAGTAACAGACTATCTCCAGCTGACCATATCAGTGAGAAGGTACGGAACATGTATACTATCTATCTATCTATCTCTTGCCAGACGCCTCAATCCCGTTTGGGTGGCCACAAACAAATCGCCTCCACGTCGCCGTTTCCCGCCATTTCACTGCCCTGCTCCCAACTCACACCCCCCTCTCTCATATACCTCTCCACCCCATCCTTCCATCTCATCCTCGGCCTCCTCCTCCCTCTTCCCCCCTCCACCTCACTCATATACACTCTCTTCGTCAGTCTCCCACCCTCCATCCTCTCCACATGGCCAAACCACCTCAGTGTGTTCCTCATAACGCTTCCTATCACATCCACATCCACACCACAACGCTCCTTTATATCCTCATGCTAAGAAAGATAATAACATCATTCATCAGACCAACCCTGGAGTATGCATCAGTAGTCTGGAGTCCTCATCTCAAAAAACACATAGGCAATATTGAAAAAGTACAAAGGGTCGCAACAAGATGGGTAGCTTAAGGGATCTAAGCTACGAAGAAAAACTAAAAAAAAAAAAAAACTGAATATACCAACACTACAAGTGAGAAAGAAAAGAGGTGACATGATTATGGTATATAAATGAATATCAGGGAAGGAGAAAATAGACATAAATGATTACATAACCTATTGGGATGCATCAGCAAGAGGACACTGCAAAAAACTGCATAAAAAGAGAGGCGATAAAGACGTAAGGAAATTTAGTTTCCCAAATAAGGCAATTGATCAGTGGCATGCACTACCGAATGAAATAGTGTGTGCCAAAACAATTTGCAAATTTAAGGATACTGTATGTACGATAAAAATGGTTTAAGACACGGGACAGTACGAGCTTGACTCATTCCTGTAAATATACAATTAGGTGAGAATACTACAAACCCCTACTGCATCACAGTTTCTAGACACAGTATCTCAGTATCCAAGCCATCTTTAGACTTTCTACTCTGAACACAAATCAGGCCTATGGTGATGACAAAACCCGTTGATTTTCAAGGTTACAGGTCCCCACCAACTGACTAATTCAACCCTGACTCGCCCACTCATCACAGTTTGTAAATGTCGCAGCTCAGTAATCAAACCACCTTATTGTCCAACCGTGCATATACATTAGGCCCGCAGAATAGGCAAAGCCATAATTTGTGTGCTTGGCCATCGGGAATAATGTGTATATATTATACGTACTTAGAGAAAATAAGTACGTGTATATACAATATTTGTTTATATGTCATTCAATTTTCGTTTGATTTTGATCACACTTGATGCAATGGTTGGAGATCAGCTAAAGAGTAAAGCTCCTTGGAAGGGTTGAAGATCATCAAGAATTAAACCTACTGTTTTTACAAATAATAGGTCAAAGTCACAGGCACGGTCAACTTAAACTCTTTTTTCGTCGATTTAGACCAACCTTTGTGGAATGGTTGAGGGTAAGATGAAGACGAAGTCTTTAAGTTTTGAGAACAATCAGTCGAAATTCAAGATCAAAGACGTATGTCAGGGTCAGAATGTGAACCATCTGTGTGAGCCTGTTTATAAAATAACAGATTTTAACCAAACAAAGGGTAAAATGTTTTGTACCACTGAGGTCATACTATTGTTTGTTTCTTATTTTTTTAGCAGAAAACAAAATGCAACGTGAACTGATATTTTCTTTTATGGGGTATCCACCACTAATTGGGATAAGAAGACCATCTTGAGCCATCAAGGTGGTACATATGTATTAAACAGCACAAAAAAAAAAAAAAAAATACGAGATATAAAATACGCAGGAATGACTGCCTCCGGTCAGACCTGCCAGTGTTTAATTAAATACACAACATGGGAGTATACTGTCAGTGATTTATGAAAATTTAATAATTTTCTTTGTAATTATCAACCCAGTGTAGCCACCCAAATTAGCACAGATTACAAAAGAAGGCCCACAAGTGCCCCCCTCCCCCCCACACACATACACAGGTACTCAGCTACCATGTGAGAAACAAGGTGAGCTGAAGTACCAGTGCTTATGGTCAAGATAACTACATCCTAACACTAGTACGTTACAAAACACTGAGACTTCTGAAGTGGACACTGACATGTAGAACAAGAGAAAACTCTGGGCCTGCCACCAGGCCAGAAAGAAAAAAGGAGACAATGGATACAGCAAACGGTGAGAAAGTTAGTAGTACCGGTATTTCATAGGCAACACGAACAATCATAACTAATAAAGTTCTTTGTTTTTTTTTGTTTTTACAAAAAAATCGAATTGATATGGAATATGTGCTTAGCAGACAGGTTCAGAAAAAAAACTTTAATTTACGTCAGAAGGTAAATTTTACTCATATATTTCCATACTAGAGTCCTAGAGTAAAAGTTAATTTTTGTGTAATTGGAGCATTTATTTGGACTTAAGTGCCAATGAGTATTTATTTCACGGTCCATCAATGCCAAAATTATAAGTCTAATGGGCGGATAGATTGGCGTCGAAATAAGGTGACCAAAGTATATGCGAAGACTCGTTGCTGTACAGTTATAGGGAACTTCTACTTTGTTCCATTCACTGTAGATACTTTGAAGTGAAATTCGTTCAGCAAGGTTTCTCAGTGAAGGCAAGCCCAATTAACTTCCAAGAAAAATGAATAACTTAAATCTCACTTTTATTTCTTTTTGTATTATATCAAAATGCTGCCGGTGTGCTACTAAAAGAAAAAGTCAGAGTTACCATGATAATCATCCCAGCCATATTTTTCATTAACCCGTCACGTCCCGACCAATTTTCCACCACTGACTCCCCCAAGTCCCGACCAATTTTGGAAAAAAAAAATTTTTGGCTAAAACCTCCGTTTTTGGTGAGAAACATCGAAAATTCATAGAGAAATCACTCACCTTAGGTTTAAAATACTCGATACAGATAGCAGTACTCCTTACCTTACTGGGTTTTCTATCAGGCTGGCTCCAAAGAAAACGAGTTCTATGGGGGGGTAACTATTCCACACCACTCATAAACGATATTTATTTATTTATTTGGTACGACCAAAGGGGGTGAAGCGCCAAAAATAAAATTTTACAGGAGAGGCTTTTAAAGTTCAACAAAGTGTTTGCAACTGTAACTTCGCTATTTATTGATGTACATTGCTCATTTTGATATCAAATTAAACCTTACCACCTCAAGTATATGAATTTGATGGAAGATAATGAAAATTGTGAAAAATAATGTATCTATTGCTTGTTGTTACAGTTGCATAATGTTGCACCCTTATTGAACTTTACAAGCATCTGTTGCGAAATATTACAATAATACTGATATTATTATTGTTAATAAGAGTCGACAGCATGGACAGCATACAAGCATAATAAAAATCCAGATAATGATGATAATACTACTACTAATAACAATAATAATAATAACAACAATAATAATAATAGCACTCATACAGCCCCACACACATTCCTCCTCTTCCCCACACTCTCTCTCTCTCTTTTTCCAGAAAATTAATGCCCACACTCACCCATTAGTACTGGAGAATGCAGTACTGTGCCAGTAGTGCCATGTACAGTAATGCCATAGTCTTCATCAATTATCCATAATCCGTTGTCCATTATCCAGGCCAGGGTCGTCAACAGGGGTGGTCAGGGCAGGTGAGGTGTGACACTATCTTCGTCTGGGTGCTGGCACTGGCACATAGTCCAGAGTGTCATTATCTGGGTCGTCCTCTGGTGATGCCCCGTTCTCTGGTGCCACATCATGTCCCTCACCCAGTAGTGCTTCCTGGCGATCGAGTAGGCCCTGGAGCCACTCCTTGGCAGTGGATTCAAGTAGGTGCAGCATACTCCTGAGGTCTGCAGTCTTCTCCTTTGTGAGGACTCTGTCGTGAGTTAACTTAGGTGACAGTGCCACTGTGACAGGTCGAAGGTTTTCCTTGAATACCTGCCTCTGCCCTTCATCAAACGAGCTTTGGTGAGGGTGTCTGGAGTATCTGAATAATCATAGTCCTTCTTGATGTAATACCCCTCCGGATAAACAGTGTCAACCACCAGTTGACAGGCTGTGGAGAAGCCAGGAGTGTGCCGGTTGGTGACATGTGTTGCAAGCTGCTTCAAGTCAAGGAAGTCCTCCCTCTTCATGGCCACAATGGGGAACTTCCTTGTCACAGCCGATGCTATTACATCTATGTAATCTTTTGTACTGGGCAGGTAGTTTGTCTTCCTGATTTTCTTCTCGATGTTGCCAAAGGCCCGATCGCAGGGCATGTACGAGTGGCCGGGCTTCAGGAATACAAACTCCACCCTGCACAGACGGCGCATGTGTACCTGTTGCAGGGCCATAAGGATCACATAGATGTTCTTGTTCTGCCCCGCACAGTTGTCACAGAACACTCGTAGTCGGACAAAGTCGTGTCCTGCATCAGCCTTGAGTTTCAGCCACTTCAGTAAGCAGCTGGCAATTTCGTTTGAACCACGCCCTGCAATAGTCTCATCCTAGATAAACATGGTGGCCTGTTGCATGCTGACATCGTATACGCAGAAGTTGTAGACCCACAGCTTCCTTTTGTAGAAAGCCACTCCTGCTCGAAGACATGGGCATGGCAGAGTTTGCTGCAGGTCCATGGCCACCACTTGAAGGTCGTCATCGTCTGCTGCTAATGGGGCTGCTTCTGCCTCCTGCAGGAACCTACGAGGGACCTGGGCTTCATCCTTGTGTTGCTGAAGTTGCTCTTCGATGCCAGAGACGTCTTCGCCGTCACACCTGCCATTCCTTAGCTTGACATCGAACGTCTCACAGGTGGCACACACATCATTCTTGGGGGGTTTAAAAACGATGTTATAGTCCCGTGTGAAGATAGTGTGGTAGAAACATTGGGAAACCTTCTCATCCCCAGGGTAATGCTGGTTCATCCAGATGATGTAGGCATTGTGGAGCTCTCCAATTCTAGTTCCCTCCTCTAGGTATCGTCGATGGGGCGTTGTCACACGGCTGTAGTGGCTGCTGGTCACAGGTAAAGACTGGATGTGTTCATGAACATGATCCAGCTTGGTGCCACAGATGGCCCTTGGTGATGGCTTGCACCCACGTCGATCCAACACTGGTGTGCCAGATGGTGCCTCCTTCCTCTTCTCCAACAGAATCTGCATCTTCTTCTTCCCCAGGCCATAAATGGAAGTGAAGGCAGTCTTGCACACCTGAACGTCACTGTGCTGCACACGCACATGGTAAGCATAGTTGGTGGTCCTAATGCTCACCTCAGCTGTGGTATGCTTCCTCTTGACAGGAACGTTCCTTATCATGGACTGGAGGTAGCCATTTTGGTGATTATAATCACCAATAGACCAAAAATCATTGAAAATCTGGTCAATTTGTTGCCTACCCACCTTGTTAAAGCATCCATCTGGGCAAGGAGGGCCAATCTTACGTGCTTTCATCACGTTTTTTGTTCCATAGCTGATGTATTCCTGGCCAAGGTTACGTTTTTTCTTGGCTACAGCCTTGCCCCATTTGTCCACATTACGTTTCCTGGTACGTTCATTCTTTTCTATGTGTGTGGTGGCATCACGCTTTCTTTTGGCGGGAACACGTGTAGCGGCACCACCACCCTCACCACCAACACTTACGGCATTACCAGGACTATCACCTTCCACATTATTGTCACTATCATCACCATCACCCGTCACTGTATCACTATCATTGCCACTCACGTCAGAATAACCCCCTTTTTCAGGCACATAATGTGGATCATCCACCGAATCATCACTATCACCACCACCACACTCATTGCCTCTGCCACTACCATAAAACAGCCGCCTCGGTATGATTTTCCCTGTTCCAGAAGGACTAGGAACACACTCATCACGAACACCATCCTTAGATGTCATTGTAGTAGCACTATAATGCAGTTAATCCACGAGTTATCGTATAAAATTGCAACGAAATCAGGAATCCCTTTGGACGTGTCCGTACAGCACAGAGACAGAAGGCAGACAAACATGGCGAGGGAGCGGTCTGGCCAATCAGCATGGACCTAGCGCCCACCTCCTGCATGCTGATTGGCTAGACACCCACCACGCCACCACCACCTCCTCCGCCGTGCTCACTGCATTGGATATGCTACCCTTTGGTCACGGAGTTTGCCTCGAGCCGAGGCAGCTGCGTGCAGGTTTTGACGCGGCACCTTTCAACGAAATATGAATTTCAACCCTATTTCCAGTGTCAGAAGGGGGTCATTTCCACATCCAACCGTTAGAGAAAGGGTTAAAGTAGTGCTATCTGGTGCTAACACAAAACTGGCCGGGACGGCGCTTCACCCCCTTTTGTCGCGGAGGCACACATATGTAGTATTTTTTTTTTTTTTTTATGCGAGGAAGAAGGAACCAAAGGCCATGAGCCCGCAGTAACAGTTCCCTCCAAGAGAAAAACAAAACACAACAGAGAGCCAAATTCAAGATCCGATCATTTGGAGATGCCTGGACACACTGCGCTTGAAAGACTGGAGATCATAGGCAGCAGGAAATACAGATAGAGGGAGACAGTTCCAGGGCTGACCTGTTGCATAAATGAAAGACTGGGAGTAACGGTTAACTCTTGCATTAGAGAGTTGGACAGAAAAGGGATGAGAGTTTGCTGCCAGACGGGTGCTACGCGCCCGTCATAGAGGTGGAGGAATGCAAGCAGACAGTTCAGAGGAGCAATGACCATTAAAGTAGCGATAGAAAAGAGATAAAGATGCAACAGTGCGGCGAAGAGACAGAGGTTGAAGGGAGTCAGTAAGACGAGGAGAGTTAATGAGACGAAAAGCCTTTGACTCCACCCTATTGAGAAGAGCTGTATGTGGGGAGCCTCCCCACACATGAGAGTTGTACTCCACACAGGGGCGGATAAAACCCCTGTATAGAGTCAACAATTGTGCAGGGGTAAAGAAAGAGCACTTTCACATGAGGGTAGCAAAATATGCAGAGACAGAATTTCTGCTTATGAGGATAAGCAGTTTTCATATGACCTGGGGGAGACTGGGTCGAGTTGTTATATATCCACATTGTATGAGAGTATATTGGTGTTAACACAGTAATATAGGCACTATAAGCATTGTTTCACTCATTAACACATCAACATACCTGACCTTTTTTGGCGACATTACCTGATCATCATTTCTGACTGTTTCTTCTAATGCTATGTAAACTTTGTCCTCCACATTGTCATCGATTGGGGAATCACTCTGGCTCTGAATGTCTTTATTGGCCAGGTCACTGGTAACAGGTGAATTGCCGAGACAATGGAGTGCGGGGGGGGGGTAGGTCATGCAGTGTAAGACAATGTCCCTGCCTGGCATCTTGTAGAGGAATAGAGGAAGGTGTCCCGTGTATACATACCAAAAATCACGTGCGAAAATTGAAAATTGTGCAAATTATGAACCTTGCAATTGCATGACGTACCAGTACGTCGATGGGTCTAGCTGTGACAAAATGTTGCGATGTACCCATACGTCGATGGGATGCCTCGGGTTAATAAAAATAATTTTAAAAAGTCTGTGTGCATTAGGAGACAGCTGTATACACAACTTCATTAACTCTGAGATCAAACTAGAAGTGTCAGAATCTCATAATGAATTCAACAAGTGTTGTACTGCATGTGATGGTGGCAAGAATAATCATAAAAAAGGAGACAGAATCACACAACATTCTTCATTAACTCCCTGAAGGGGTTAATAGAATGTAACTTCTCCACTACTGGCAATTTCCATTATATCACATATTATACATGTATGGCAGTAGCAAAATTAAATTACATAAGATCTCATTGTACTTAAGTGACAAAGTAAATCCTGAACTATCGATAATCTTAAACCAACACGGGCAAACATGCATTACTAGATTGCGTATTTTTCAGCCTTCCATATCGTAACTAGAGTATTATGTCCTATTCCCCATTTGTACTGTTATCTCCCTCATGAAATTTCCTGAAATAGACAACATTATGTAGATTAAAAGCTTCTTACAGAGTAAATGGGAAAATGAACACTAACTCCCACTGAGGAATGGACGGCTAATCCCCTCAGTCTTGGAAAGTCAGCGCCTTGGCGACGTCATAGGGTCACGTGACCAAACAACAATCCTCTGCCTGTCACTCAGACTAGTGAGCCATGACAAGCTACTTGCATATCAACCGACTGGGCACTTTCACATGAGGGTAGCAAAATATGCAGAGACAGAATTTCTGCTTATGAGGATAAGCAGTTTTCATATGACCTGGGGGAGACTGGGTCGAGTTGTTATATATCCACATTGTTACACCCATAAAATCTCCATATTTAG
Organism: Coenobita brevimanus; assembly: GCF_032717465.1. Classification (NCBI taxonomy): domain Eukaryota; kingdom Metazoa; phylum Arthropoda; class Malacostraca; order Decapoda; family Coenobitidae; genus Coenobita; species Coenobita brevimanus. Next base: position 20,022,694 of record NC_137048.1, read on the forward strand.
TCAATTAATGAGGGTGTTGTCGTCACCATGATATGCAGCTTCCAAGCAAAGGTGAGACCTGAAGTGGCAATTGGTAGGCGTTGCTTGAATATGTGCTAAGGTGAAAAATATATATTTCCAACTGTGAAAATATACATTTTCAACATACTATCAATCTAGCTCTCTATCTGTCTACAGAAATCAATCAGTTTATCTTTATCACTCTACCCATATCTATCTATCTTGCTATACGACAAAATATTGATACTGAAACAGGTGAGTGGTGCAGTAAGTAATAGTGATGATGGAGTGACTGATCTATAATAATAGCTGAACATGTGATAGTGATGAGGTGGGAAACGGCATCTAATGATGGCCAGCAAAACCAGCAGGATGACATACATGATTTATTGATGGTGTCGTTTCGGTTCATACATCAACAATCTTCAGACCTAACCAAAAATTATAAAACCAGCATTTAATTTTCTTAAACTGAGATTCACATTAACATATAAAACCAGCATTTAATTTTCTTAAACTGAGATTCACATCAACATAAAAGAACAGGGAAGAGAGAAAAATTGCATACAATACAGTATATATATGTATATAATCAACCAACTAAAAACAGAGCAACTGTGCAGAGGAGTCCTGTGAGCCAAGGGATAGTCGAAGCTCTGCCGTAACCTGATAAAACTCGTTAAGTCGTCTCGTGCAGTACACAATATTTTTTTTTTACCTGGGGCTTAATGGCCATCACCCCTAATTTAGGGTATTAGGCCAAACTAATTAAGAGTGACAGTCTACACAAAACAGTTTAAACCAAAAGTCCAAAATCAGACCAAACAATCGCTCTGCGCAATAAGGGCGGATGAGGTAGGAAGAAGGGCACAGGACGTAGATTAAACTGAGCTGGTGACAAAGGCGGAGTCAGACGTAGAAATAGACTTCACCCCCTGGAGGATATGGTTATGGATCTTCACCTCCTCATGTCCTTGATGGTCTGGAAGGATCCCTGGCACAGCTCGGTGAATGACAACATGGCCTGCTGGAAGTCTCCCTTGGAAAGGTCCTTCTCATCTGGAGTCAAAGGGGCAGCATCCTCATACTCACGCAGATGGCGAAAAATGGAGTCCAGCTCTGACTCGTCGAGGGCAGCAAAGTCAACCCAGGTGACGCAACAAACTTGACCGAAGAGCTCCCAACCCGCCGGGTCCAGCCCCACAGGTGATGCAGACGTCACTTCATTGGGCACCACAGGAGGAACAGGGGAAACGAGGGCATCAGGAACAGCAGCTACAGGTGGTGAAGAGGCAGCCACATCCCCAACCTCCATAGTTACCAAGGGAAGTGGCAACTGGGCAGACCAGTGAGAGACTGAACATTCTGCCAATTGAAGCCTTGTAGGTGGCATGGAGGGCTGCAGCTGCAGCACCCTCGGGACCAAGGTGGTGGGGAACAAAATTCGACAATTTGTACTATTTATAGGGTGGCTTTTCGATTCACAGTGGTTTTGAACGGCTGAATAAGATGGTTTCGAGATAAGGAGCCCTGACCTATGAGACCTTCTCTGATGTTCGACAATCCTGGTAGCTAGATAGCGTTTAGTTTGACCAATATAGGCTGTATTAGAGCAACCACACTGAAACTGATACACCACCGAGAACTGCAGGATACCTGGGACTCGGTTTTTAAACACGAAGCAATGAGACTGGTTTGGGGGTGATTTAAATACCGCCCTCAACGATATTTGCGGATAAAAGTCGTCAAATAGTGTACCTATATTGTTATGTAGAAAATTAAATTTAGGAGATAAGCAGAATACGGCAATATAAACTTTAATTTTCTCAACAGTAGGAGTTACCTTCAAAGTTGCATTTTTTAGTGTACTTAGTTTTATATCGATATTTTTGTCTACAAATTTTGTTAGGAATCCATTTTGGTAAAGGATTTTGGTCAAAAACTGTAGCTCAATATTTAGAGAATAATATGAGGAGCACAAGTTATAAACCTTAGTGACTAAAGTTATAATTAAGTTATGCTTCTATTGGAGGGGAATGTTGGAGTTAAATTTAGTAGTTAATCCTATATATATTGATGTCCGTTATATTGATGTAAAAATTCCATGTGCCCTCTCTATTCAAATATCTAAAAGGAAGTTTTATTATCTTTCTCAGTCTCACAGGAAAACTGTATATTTCTCTCTTTAGAATCTAAATAATAAAAAAAAACAAGAGCACATGAGAAGCGGAGCTAAAAATGACAACGTTGTCATCCATGTGGCATTTCAAATATAGGGGCATAATGTGGGTATGGTAATCTTGTAACCATCTGGTTTCGTAGTTAGCCAAAAAAGCATTAAAGAGGCTGGGTCCAAGTGGGCTTCCCATAGCTATTCCTTCGACTTGCTTAAAGTATGAGCCATTAAAAATGAAATTGCAGCAAAGAGAGCAGTTTATGAAATTGGTTCTTTATCCTCCAGTGCTGCTAGTTTTTTAAACTGGTTATCACGACAGATCTCATCAACAGGATAATCATGAATAGGGATTTTATATTAAATTAAGCCAAAAAAATAAATAAATAAATAAATTCAAGTTCACAAATTTCTTTGGCAATTGAAAAAGAATCCATTATAGTACTGTATAATTATTAAAAGTTACTGGAGACAAAAGGCACAGGATACTTATAGGGTATAATTAACAGTATTTGAAGCTGATAATATAGGATGAAGTGGACAGTCTTTCTTATGAACTTTAGGCCAGCCATGCTGAACACCTGGTCTCGAACCATATACAAGTGATTCCGAGTACGTTGTCTCATCAATTACATGTATAGATTTCAATTTTCTAAGAAATTTTTTTTTTCTTCACTCCATAATATTAACTTAAATATATCCCCAGTCACCATACAAATTTAGAAAAGTCACTTAATATATCTAGCATTTAACAGTTATAGTTGGCCCTATCCAGTAACATTACTCGGTTATCCTTGAAGGACTTAAAGTAACTAAAGAGTTGTCAAATTTCAAATCCTTGAGAGCAGCATATTCTTCCTTTGAGAAAGAATATGGGCTGTTTAACGATAAAAACTAGAAAAAAGCCAATTGCTTTAAACTACTCCTAAAATAATCAACAGTTCTACCCTTGTCTAGAAAAAAAGACATGGTTTAATAAAATTTTTTAAAATTTTTCCAAAAGGGAATGAGTTAAAAAAAAAAAAAAAAACTATGCTTCTGGGGAGAGAAAGAAAACTCCCTCTAGACAAAAGGGACTTCACCACACCGGAGAGACATCTCGACGAATAGTTATAATTTACTCTGTCGGAGACAAACCTTGGGGATCTACAACACCATTTTTTTTCTTGCTGATGTACGAATTTAGTTCTAGCAAGGGGGTTTACGTTAATGCTTTCAATTAAGCTGGTCATATGTACATAATCAATATAAGAAACTACAGATTTGTACTTTTTCAAACACTAATCCAAATGATGATTTATGGGTTTTAAGTTTTTACTTTTTTTAATTTCGCTAGTAAGACGTTTACGTTGACAAATTTTATATAGACGGTTAGACTGAAAGTATTTACTATAGGTTCTAAATTTTAAGAATGTCGGGGTTAGGGCATGATTCTGGCAGGTGCTGAGAAACTGAAGATCCAAGTCAGCTTTTTGTAATTTGTGATCCAGGAGCTGACTGTGTCTGTAGACTTGAAGTACTGGTTCACTATATCGATTCCTGATCACGGTAGCGATACTGTCATATGGAAAGCGGAATCTCATGACGGCCAGCAAAATCAAGATAATGACATACATGATTTATAGGCGGTGATGTTTCGGTTTATACTTAAACTATCTTCAGACCTAAAAGAAAAATAATAAAACCAGAATACAATTTTCTAAAACAGATTCATAGTACATAAAAGAACAGGGAACAGAGCAAAATTGTATACAATACAATACATACAATTTACCAGTTGAAAACAGTGCAACTGTGTAGAGTCGAGTGAGCCAAGGGATGATCGGAGCTCTGCTTTAAGTAGTGACTCTGCTTTAACTCTCGTCAAATCATCCCATGCAGTGAACATTTTTTTTTTTTTTTTTCAATTACGGCTTTATGGCCATTGCCCGTTATGTGGGGCATTAGGCCAAAGAGGATTGGGAAATCATCATCACCAAGCACAAGCAGTGCACATAACGGCCAATTGAGGGGGCCAAGAGGGGTGGGAGCATGAAGTAAAAGGCCCATAGATCGGCTAGACGTACTTCCTGACCCCTGACAATCAGAATGGGTGAAATCCCCTCACCTAGTTCGGCCGCTTGGAGCAGATCTTAGGTTGGAGTAGGTCGTGGCTCTAAGCTGATACAACTGGGTGTGGGCACTGTCAGGTGGCGATGGTAGGAAGATACATCTAGACAATCCTTGTAGTTCACAATAGGAGGGCGAGATGGGCTGACCTGTTCCACCTGAGGAGGGGAGGACTTATCAACTTCCTTCCCGGCCGAGGAGGAGGTCGACGCATCCTCGGCCATGGATATGGAGGCAGAAGAGTCCCGCCCCTCCTCAGTCACTGATGGCAGTTGATGGACCTCAACAGCAACCTGGGTCATGGTCAAGTCTGGAGCCGGGTCAGTGTTCTGTGTGGCAGTCTTTTGGATGAGGGGAGCATGTAGCCTTAGTCTCTTACAGGAGCACACCCAGTGGGGGGCCAAGGGGGCCATGGCTCCCCCCGAAATTTCCGTCCTTGTAAGAAACGAAATACACTAATAGTGGCTTTGAAAAATCATGATGTTTTCTAGCCACAATTTTCATTTCTATGCCCCCCCCCCAAAAAAAAAAAAAATATTGCTGGTTGTGCCCCTGATCTCTTCCACGGTGATCTGCATGGGGTGGCAGGCCAGGCACGATGCTTCCTACAGCGAGGGGCAGAATGCACGTCGTGGTCTCTCATGGATGGCTAGGCAAGGCAGCCCATTCTCCTCAAAGATCTTAGGGAGAAGAAAGCGCAAAGCCCCCTTGTTACCACTGCAATGCAAATTTCAGTGATGGTGCTTATCTCCGACTCTCAGGACTCTTGGCCTGGCGTCCTCGTGCGATGTTACGTCACCGTGCATGGGCAGAACCCTGCACGGCAACCTCTCCTGGCCCAGTGACAGCCTGAGCCTCAGAACCCTCGGGAGTCCAAAAGAGACAACACTCCACCATCTCACCATCACCAAAGGAGCACCGGAGATGCCATGGGTTTGGAGCAACGACAGCCTGGCGGTGCACGAAAACATCAATGCCAGTGTCCTTGCTGTTGATGAAGCCGTACCCCACCCTGACGCTGAACCAAACCAATGTTCCCCCGATCTTCTTATGGGCCACCGGAGACTGGGATCTGCGTCTTGCCTGGTCAACTGGCTGTAGGTAGTAGCAGGAGATGTGGCCTCCATTGTACCTGGTCATCCTCTTCCTTCTCTGCTCTCTGATCTCTTTCCCTCTCCACTGAACAAAATTCGAAAATGGCTACTATTTATAGGGTGGCTTTTCGATTCACAGTGGATTCGAACAGCTGAAGAAGATTGTTTCGAGATGGGGAGTCTGGTTCCATGAGACCTTCCCTGATGTTCAGCAAACCTGGTAGCTAACGATGCTTGGTTTGTCCAATGTAGGCTGCATTATATACTGTCATTAAAAAATATTTTTTTTTTTTATGTGAGGAAGAAGAAACCCAAAGGCCGTGAGCCCACAAAATTGCTCCTTCCATTCAAGATCCGATCATTTCGAGATGCCTGGCCACACTGCATTTGAAAGACTGAAGATCATAGGAAGCAGGAATTACAGACAGAGGAAGACAGTTCCAGAGTTGACCTGTTGCATAAATGAAGGACTGGGAGTAACAGTTAACTCTTGCATTAGAGAGTTGGACAGAAAAGGGATGAGAGTTTGCTGCTAGACGGGTACTATGCACCCTTTGTAGAGGTGGAGAAATGCATGCAGACAGTTCAGAGGAGCAGTGACCATTGAAGTTGCGATAGAAAAGAGATAAAGATGCAACAGTGTGGCAAAGAGACAGAGGTTGAATGGAGTCAGTATGAGGAGAAGATTTAATGGGATGAAAAGCCTTTGATTGCACCCTATTGAGACGAGCTGTACGTGGGGAGCCTCCCCACACATGAGAGTTGTACTCCACACAGTGGCAGATAAAACCCCTGTATAGAGTCAACAACTGTGCAGGGGTAAAGAAGGAACAGAGTCAGCTTAGCACACCTAATCTCTTCAAAGCGGATTTTACAAGAGATATAATATGATCTTTCCAAGATAAGTCCCGAGTAAATGAAACTCCAAGCATGTTCAATGATGATTCAGGATTAAGCTGAATATTATTAAACATTAGTGGGTATACCTGTGGAAGGTTTTGTCGGGTTGATATGTGTAAAAACTGAGTCTTTGATGCATTAAAAAAATATATATATATTTTTTCCCCAGTCAAGACATTAGGTGTGCCATAGCCTCATCCCTTGTTTGCTGAAATAAGTGCTGGGATGGACGTTGCGGGAACCGAATGGAAAGGTGAAGGGTGGAGTCATCAGCGTATGAGTGGATAGGGTTAGATATACAACTTAGGTCATTGATGAATAAAAGGAAGAGAGCTGGCGAAAGGACAGAGCCCTAAGGAACACCACTTTTAATAGATCTAGGAGAAGAACGATCGTCGTCTACAATAGCGGCTATAGAACGACCAGAAAGGAAGCAAGAGGTGAAGGGACAGATAGAAGGATAGAAATCGTAAGAGGGCAGTTTGGAAATCAAAGATTTATGCCAGACTCGATCAAGCGCCTTTGAGATGTCAAATACAATGGCAAAGCTTTCGCCAAAGTCCCGAAAGGAGGATAACCAGGAGTCTGAAAGGTAGGTGAGAAGATTGCCAGTGGAGCGTCCCTGACGGAACCCATGCTGATGATCAGAAAGAAAGGTTGTGACAGGAAAGATGCTTTAAAAGTTTTCTATTAGGAATTGATTCGAAAACTTTTGAGATACAGGATGTTTAAGCAATTAAACGATAGTTAGAGGGTTGAGAATGGTCACCCTTCTTTGGGACTGGCTGAATGAGAGCAAACTTGCTGCAAGAAGGAAAGGTACAAGTTGATAGACAAAGGAGAAAGAGTTTGCCTAGGCAGGGTGTAAGCACAGAAGCGCAGTTCTTGAGAACAACAGGAGAGACTCCATCAGGCCCATTTGCCTTATTAGTACTGAGGCCTGTGATGGCAGAAAATACATCAGCTGAAGAAATTTTAATGTCAGCCATGAGGAAGTCAGAGGGGGGGAAGTGATGGAGGAACAGCACCAGAATCGTCTAAGGTGGAATTGGAGGAGAAAGTCTGGGCAAGGAGATCTGCTTTATCAGTAGAAGAAATAGCTACAGAGCCATCACGATAGAAAAGAGGAGGGAAGAATGATGAGGTAATGTTGTCAAAAAGGTTTTTGGCAAGGTGCCAGAAGGAGAGGGAAGAATTCGAGTTGCAGAGTTGACAGCATTCAGTACAGATGAAATTATTTTTAGCAGAGCGAAGAACAGACTTAGCATGATTCCGGGCAGAATCATAAAAAAGATGTGATTCAGAAGTAGGTTTTATAGGCCCTCTCCTCGTTACGGACAGCTTTAGAACAAGCGTGATTAAACCAAGGCTTTCTTGTATTAGTCAAAGGATGTGAGAAAGGAATGTATGCTTCCTTACCTGAGAGAATGCTCTCTGTAATGCGCAAGGCACACTCAGATAGCTCCCGGCCATGGAAGCAATAATCATTCCAGGGAAAATCAAAGAAGTACTGCCTGAGGGCTTCCCAATCCGCAGCTCCAAAGTGCCATAGACGACATTTCTTTGGAGTGTCCTCAGGCTGTACCGGAGCAATAGGACAGGTTAAGGTGATAAGGTTGTGATCAGAGGAGCCCAACGGAGAGAAAAGATTAACAGTGTAAGCAGAAGGATTAGCTGTAAGGAAGAGGTCAAGTATATTGGAGCTCTCTCCAAGGCGGTCAGGGATATGGGTAGGGTGCTGTACAAGCCGCTCTAGGTCATTAATGATAGAAAAAGGTGTATGCTTGTTCACCAGGTGGATCAGTGAAAGGAGAGGAGAGCCAAAGGTGGTGTTGAACATTGAAATCTCCTAGAATGGATATTTCAGAGAAAGGGGAAATGGATAGAATGTGTTCCATTGTAGAAGTAAGAGAGTCAAAGAACTTTTGATAGTCATTAGGATTAGGAGATAAGTAAACAGTGCAGATATATTTAGTCAGAGTATGACAGGAAAGCTGAAGCCAGAGTGTAGAGAATTCAGAAGAATCGAGTTCAGGAACACGAGAGCAAAATAAGTCGTTGCGTATATACACACAACAGCCACCTTTGGCTTTGAAATGAATATAGAGAAAGTAGGAGGATACAGAAAAGGGTCAGCTGTTAATTGTCTCAGACAGCTGAGTCTCAGTTAGAAAAAGAAGGTGAGGTTTAGAGGATGAGAGCTGGTGCTCAACAGAGCGAAAGTTAGAGGAAACGCCGCAAATGTTGCAGAAATGAAGAAGTGTCAGACAGTGGTTCCAGGCAGCTCCAGTCGTCACCGGGAGAGGGGCGGAAAGTGGGGGCATTTATGGTCCCCCTTCCTGGGGACTCCGAGGCCACGTGTTGTGCTGGCATGATTTTTTTTTTTTTTTTTTTTTTGGGAAAAGGAAATGTGGTGTGTACTGTGCATGAAGTTTAGTGTTGATAGAGAAACTTGTACTGGAGAGCATGCTGGCTACTCTCTGTGTTACTGAGACACCGAAAAAGTTCAGCAAAGGGGGATGGTCGGGACCTAGTCCCGAGGGCTGATGAAACGGGAGCCCTCCCTGACATCAGCTTTCCATCCACCTTGGGAGTACTGCCCTGCTCGACTGGTGCTACAGTCTTGCACTGACAATGAGAGCAGTTTATGAAACTGGTTCTTATTTAATCCTCCAATGCTCCTAGTGTCTACAGCTAAAATTGTACATCAACAAAGATTAGAAAAAGAAAAATGGTTTTGTATATCCCCAAAGTTTCTCTCCAGAGTAATTTATAACTTTTCATCGATAATTCTCTCTGACGTGGAGAAGTCCATTTTATCTAGGGGGTTACAGTTTCCTTTTCCTCCCAGGAAGCATTTTTTTTTTTTTTTTTTTTATCTCACTTTCTCCTTTGGAGACTCTTTAAACATTGATCAAACCATGCCTTTTTTCTAGACAGGCGTAGAACCTTTGATTATTTTAATAATATAAAGCAATTGGCAATTTCTGTTTTTTTGTAATTACAATGCACAAAATTCTTTCACGAAGGAAGAATATGCTGCACTCAGAGATTTAAAATCTAACAACTGTTTAGTTATTTTAAGCCCTGACAATGATAACGGAGTAGTGATACTGGATAGGGCCAACTACAGCTGTAAAATGCCTTGTTAAGTGATATATGATTCTTCTAATTTCATAGAGTGACCGGCGATATATTTCAGTTAATATTAACCCTCCTCAGGTACAGCCGGGTCTCTGAGCCCCTCCCCCCCAGTTTGTTAGGTAAACTACCTTCTAAACACCCGGGAACCCTGTACCCCCCAATAGCTGCCTGACTTTTTGTACCCATGTAAGGGGTGAAAGGGCAGTTTCGAACTCTTCTCCGTTTCCGTTGTAGGGAGGCTGGGTCTCAGAGACCCGGCTCTACCTGAGCAGGGTGCCTTATTTTGTTCCCTGATTGCAAATAAGGTCGCAGCTTCATGCACCCCAACATCACACCATGAAGCTCCATGATGCTACTGCCAGTTGCACCACACAAAGTTACAATCAGTTGTTGTTTTCATTTTTTCCCTGAATATTTAAAAAAGGACCTATATTTTTTTTTAAACTGGTAAAAATATATAATGAATTAAAAAATTATGTTTATTTACCTGGCTTTATTGCATATACATTGAAGAATGTCATACCATGTTTGGATCTGTCATAAATTCAACAAAAGTGTGTTTTCTGACCTTGTTTCTGACCTGGGTCTGCTAGACCCAGGTCTACCTGAGGCGAAAGGGTGGACAGAGGTCTACCTGAGGAGGGTAAAGGAGTGAAGACAAAACAATTTGCTTAGAAACTTGAAATCTAAACATGTAATTGATGAGACAACTTAGAATTATTTGTATCTGATTCGAGACCAGTGTTCTGCATGGTTTGCCTAAGGTTCATAAGAAAGACTGTCCACTTTGTCTTATAATTTCAGCTTTAAATACTGTTAATTATACTCTTCCTAAGTATCTTGTGCCTTTGCTGTCTTCAGTAACTTTTAATAATAATACTATAACGGATTCTTTTTCATTTGCTAAAGGAATTTGTGACCTTGAGTTCAGTGAGCATGGAAGTGAAAAAGTTACTACATGACAGTATTGTGATACCAACTCTAACGTACGGAAGTGAAGCTTGGACGTTGTTGGAAGGACACAAGTCAAGAGTGAGAGCAGTGGAAATGAGTTATTTAAGAGGAGCCTGTGGAGTCACATGGAGAGACAGGCTGACGAATGAGGATATAAAGGAGCGTTGTGGTGTTGATGTGGATGTGATAGGAAGCGTTATGAGGAACACACTGAGGTGGTTTGGCCATGTGGAGAGGATGGAGGGTGAAAGACTGACGAAGAGAGTGTACGTGAGTGAGGTGGAGGGGGAAAGAGGGAGGGGGAGGCCAAGGATGAGATGGAGGGATGGGGTGGAGAGGTATATGAGAGAGGGGGGGTGTGAGCTGGGAGCAGGGGAATGAAATGGCGGGGGACAGGACGACTTGGAGGCGATTTGTTTGTGGCCACCCCAAACGGGATTGAGGCGTCTGGCAATAGATAGATAGATAGTTCAGTTATTATTTTATGGCTTCATTTGAGGTAAAATCCCAATTCATGATTATCCCCTTGATGAGATCTGTGGTGATAACCTGTTTACAGAAACTAGCAACACTGGAGGATTAAATTAAAACCAAATTCATAAACTGCTCTCACTGTCAGTGCAAGACTGCTATTTCATTTTTCATGGCTCATATTTTAAGCAAGTCGAAGGAGTAGCTATGAGCAACCTACTTGGACTCACCTTCGCTAATGTTTTTTTGGCGGACCACGAACTCAGATGATTACAGAACTACCCTACCCACTTTAAGCCCTATATTTGAAATGCTGCGTGGATGACACCATTGCCATTTTTAGCTCCCCTTCTCATGTGCCCTTGATCTTTTTTATTATTGTTATTTAAACTCTAAACACAAAAATACACAGTTTGCCTGCGAAACTGAACAAAATAAACTTCCCATTTGAGATTTTTGTTTAGAAATGACACAAGGAACTTTTTCAACGTCAATCTACAGGAAACCAACATATACAGGTTTAACTGCTAAATATAACTATAACATTCCCCGTCAATATAAAAATAACTTAATTCTAACTCTAGTTTCTAGGGCTCCTAATATTTTTCTCTACATAATGAGCTACAGTTTTTGAGGAAACCCTTTACCAAAATGGATTCCCAACCAAATTTGTAGACAAGTATATCGACAGCAACTAACTTAACTAAAAACTAGTACTTTGATAGTAACTCATACTGCTGAGAAAGCTAAAATTTATTTTACAGTACCCTACTTAGGTCCTAAATCTAATTTTTACGTAACAAGATGAATAGATTCATTCAAGACTTTTGGCTACAGGTATTGTAGATGATACTGAAATCGCCCCCAATCCTGTCTCATTGCTTCATGTTTAAAGACCAGTCCCAGATGTTTTGCAATCCTCAGTTGTGTATCAGTTTCAGTGTGGTTACTGTAAGTCAGCTTATATTGGTCAAAAGAAGTGCCATGTAGCTACCAGGATTGCCGAACGTCAGGGAAGGTCTCATAGTGCAGGACTCCCCATCTCGAAACCATCTTATTCAGCCACTCAAAACCACTGCAAATGGAAAAGCCACCCTATAAATAGAAGAAATTTTCGAATTTTGTTAGAGTTCAGAGAGAAGAGGAGGGAGAGGTCGAAGAAAACGAGAACCGGACTAGTAACGATGGACGACGCATCTCCTGCTACTTCCTGTGACCCGTTGAAGGGGATAAATTGCGGACCTCAGTCTCAGGTGGCCCAGAAGACCTAGGGAACCGTGATTTGGTTCAACGTGAGTATGGGATTAGGTTTCACCAAACGCCAGGATACTGGCACTGATGTTTTCGTGCACCGCCAGGTCGTCATTACACCAAACCCTTGGCATCTTCAGCACTCCCTCAGGGATGGTGAGTCGGTGGATTTTTGTCTCTTTGGTGCTCCCAAGGGTCCTGAGGTTCGGGGTGTTACTGGACCGGGAGGCATGGCTGTGCAGGGTTCTACCTATGCACGGTGGCGTCTCACGGCCCAGGGGGGATCCTGGGAGTACTGGGGAGATACGCACCGTGGTGGAGATGTGCATCGTGACAGCAAAAGCTTTTGCTTGGGTGACAAGGGGGCCTTGTGGGATTTTCTCCCCAAGATCTCTGAGGAGAATGGGTTGCCTCTTCTTGTCATCCCCTAGTGCTTCGCCTGTGATGTACGCTCTGTTCTTCCCCATATGGAGCATTGCGCCTGGCCTGCCACCCCAACATTACACCATGGAAGAGACTAAGGCTGCATGCTTCCCTCATTCGGATGACTGGAACACTGATTGCCAACCCAGATCTGGAACTATAGTAGGACTCGCGCACGTTTGCAGCTGTGGTGTGGCCCGCACCTGTGTACAGTGTTGCCACGTTTTCTATACCGTTATCTCTCTCTCTCTCTCTCTCTCTCTCTCTCTCTCTCCTGGCGGGAGATGTGAGCCACCCTGAGTACTTTTTATTCATTTATAAGTTATTTATAATTGTGCTTTCACTTGTTAATTTGGTTTTGTTATATTTAGTAGTAGATGGAGTGTCAAAGTTACTGTCTGCTGAGAGGTTTGTTACGTTACTGATTCATACACCCCGACGTAGTGGGGTGTGGGTGTAGGTGTGGGTGGGAGTGTGGATGTGGGTTTGTTGGGGTGGTGGTCCAGGGGGGAGGGGAAGTGTGAAGGGGGATTTGACCTGAGACACCCAGGAGGGATTAAGAAGGGAGGGAAGGGGAAGGGGGGGCTGGATTCACCTACCACGTGGTCAGTATTAGAAGAGAGAGAGAGAGAGAGAGAGAAATTACGTGTATAGATATATGTGCATCAATAGGAACAATGTATATCAGTGTGTGCAGTATGTGCAAAGGAACAAATGAATACAAAGAAGGCAGTGACAGACCCCTCTCTCTCTCTCTCTCTCTCTCTCTCTCCTGGCGGGAAATGTGAGCCACCCTGAGTACTTTTGATTCTTTTATAAGTTATTTATGATTGTGCTTTCATTTGTTAATTTGGTTTTGTTATATTTAGTGATGCCGACAATGCATTCAATGCATGCCCCTCTCCTGCCTCTCTCTCTCTCTCTCTCTCTCTCTCTGTAGGGAAGCTATCTGTCAAGGCCACCGACTGGGTGTGGAAGTGTTGCCGCTCGCGAGTGAATAGTTTTTTTTTTTTTTTTTTACTTCGGTATTGGCATATGCCTACTATTTTGTCCTACATATTAGCTTATGATTATAAATGTGATTATTCCTCGCCCTTAAAATTATGGTAAAAGCCAGTAAACGTGAGCATTTTTCCCAAGCAACACCTGTACAAGCTATGCTTGGGTCTATGGAGGTACGTACTTTACCTTAGGCCAGACGGGGTGTGTCACTCACAAGAATTATATGAATTATTTCTTTTACTTTGGATATTGGCATATTTCTTCTTTTTTCAGGCTCATTCTATTATATCCATAACTGTAATATTATTAACCACCCTAAAACTACGCTAAAAAACATTAAAAGTGACTGCTATTTCTTTTAGCAACACTGTACAATATGTATGCCATGTTTCTGTGTTACTGTATAAATATTTTATGCATAATAAGATTACTGTTGATTCATTCATCAAAATACACAAGTGTAAGTTTTATTCATCTGAATTTATCGAATTTGTGATGCCTAGTACATAAATAGCTTCCGTTTCACATCGCAAGTTGGGGAAACGTGGCACCATTGTACACAGGTGCGGGCCACACCACAGACGCAAACGGGCGCGAGGCCGACTATAGCCAAGATACAGACTGCCGCCAAAGTCCATCAACCACTGTCAGTGACCGAGGAGGGGAAGGACTATTCTGACTCTGTCTCCATGGCCAAAAACGCGTCGACCGACTCCTCAGCCGAGAAGGTCAATGAATCCTCCTCTCCTCAGGCAGAGGAGGGCAGCACATCGCACCCTCCTTTCGTGAACACTAGGGATCAGATAGATGTGACCTCCTACCATCACCTTCTGATCCTCAATGCCCACACCCAGTCATAGCAGCTTGAAGCCGCAACTTTCTCCACCTTGTATGATCTGCTCCGGGTGGCCGATCTGGGTGACAGGATTCCCTCGATTCTGATTTTCGTTGGGGAGGAGGTCCAGCTAGCTGATCTATGAGCATTTTATTTTATGCTGCCTCTGTGGTTGGTCCCCTAGGCTGGGCGTCTCGTGCATGATGCATGAGCTGCTGTTGTGTTTTTGCCCCTTATCTTACTTGACCTAATGCCGCACATAGTGGGCAATGGTCATAAAGCAAAAAAGAAAAAAAAAATCAGACTTTCATGCATGGTTGTGGAAGGAGCAGACATTTGTTCTGAGTTCTCCTCTAGCTTCTAGGGCTGCCCCAACGGCATTAGTTTTTTGGACTTAGCATCAATAAAGTTCAGTTACCTAATCCTAATAATTCTCCCTACCCTTATTAGAGATAAGGAGGATGTCTATATCTGTTTACTGAGATTGCCTTTGCTTACTCGCCTCTGGAGTGTACCCCCCATTGATTGCTCTGGGACATGAGCTTACGCAGATGCGTCGTCCCAAGAGTGGTTTGAGAGGGTAATTCAGACTAGGAGTTCATTTTCCAGTTACTTTGTCCCTTGCTCGTTTTTCTCTCTCTTCCTACTTCTCCCTCACGGAGGAAGTGGTTGCTATGGCGGACGCACCTACTGCCTCCCCCCCTTAAGAGGGGGAGGGAAGCCGTGACTGTTTCATGGACTGACTGCCCCCAGACTGAACGGCCCCAGACATGCATCCCACTGGACATAAATGTACATAATGCACCGTTTGGCCTAATTCGTGGACTTGGTTCTACTCCTCTGTCCAGTCTCAAACCCTTCATCATCAAGAAGGTGATAGATGGCTGTGCTGGTGAGGTAGAACAAGTGAAAAAAACTTACTAATGGGGACCTTCTTGTAAAGACTGTCAATTCTGCCCAGGTAAAGGATTTGGTTAACCTCTCCATGGCTGCTGGCGCCAAATGACTTTTAGCCCATAAATGGCCACAGGAGTCGTTTGAGCGCGGCCTATAAAAAACTGCAAAAATTTTGGGGAAGTGAACGAACGTTCTGAACATCTTCAGACTGACCTACCCTTCACTCCCATACACCTCATCAAGAAGTTCAGAGCCTGGTGCTGAGATGAGTGGATTTTCGATTTTTTCGCTCCTGGCCATGCCTAAACAAGCACAAATTCACCCATTATCTCGACCCAGACAGAAAATATCATCTTTGTCCTCTCTTGCAAAACACACACAACCACTTGTTTACGATTATGAAGTAATACAGGCACAAACAAAAAAGACATGATAATAAGTGAAAAAATAAATTTTTGTCTTGGCAACTTTACCTATTTGCTCAGTTTTGTTGTAATGGTTTAGATCATTCGATGCACTGCGACTTGTAAAAAACTGTGAAAACTTTCGGGAAGTGAACGAACATCTGGGACACGACACTGACCTTCAAGCTCTCACACCTTATCCGTCACTGTCAGTTCGCCACCTGCTGCTGTGACGGGTGAATGTACGATTTTTTTACTCTATGGCCATGCCTAAACACACATAGTTACACTCATTATCTTGACCCAGACAGAAGATATCATCATTTTCCTCCCTTCCAAAACACACAGAACCACCCAGTTTACAATTATAACACAGGCATAAACAAAAAAAACAAAAAGACATGAAATTAAAAGAGTAATTAATTTTTGTCTTGGTATCTTTACCTGTTTGCTCAGGTTTGTTGTACTGATTTGGATCATTCGATGCAGTGCGACTTGTAGAAAACTGTGAAAACTTTCGGGAAGTGAATGCACATCTAGGACATGAGACTGACCTTCAATCTCTCACACCTCGTTCATCAGTTCACCACATGCTGCCGTGACGAGTGGATGTACAATTTTTTCGCTCGTGGCCATGCCTAAACACACATAGTTACACCCATTATCTCGACCCAGGCAGAAAATATCATACTTTCCCCCACTCACGACAGACAGGCAGCAACATATATTGCGAAAATAACAAGGTATAATGATAGAGAAAAGTGAGCGTGTTATTACGAAAAAAATACGTCATCCCCCATCTGTAAACGTATTTATTTCTGCTTTGTCTCTGTATTCATATTAATTAGACTTATTCTTAGTTTTGAAACAGCATTACGATTCTATTTTTAGTCATGCACGTGGTGTGCGAGCGGCAAGTTGCAACTCAACTTACTGTTGCTAATCGGATCTGACCCTCCACTTTCATCTCCCGTGGGAGAGCCTAGCCTTGGGCAACTGGTAATTTTCTCATTTAGGACTGAAAATTCAACCCTTTCACTCCTTTTTCCAAGCATGGGCACAACGATAACGTAAAACATAAAACTACGATAAACATGGGCACAACGATAACGTAAAACATAAAACTACGATAAACATATGTCACAAAGGTGAAAAAATATTCATAATTTTATTTTTGCACCATTCCTAATTCATATTATGTACTGAAATCATTCAATATCATCATATCTCATATATGTGCAACATTTCAGCATCATTCACATTGTTTTGGGGGTAAGAAAAATTATAACAACACCTGTGAAGTTGCAATGCAGCAACACCTCTCGGCACGGATATTGGTTGCCGATATTTCTGCAACTTTTGCACTCCATTGTAAGCCACAGAATGGGTCTAGAAAGCTGGGATTTGCACATTTAGGTGCGTCTGAACTTTCTTTTCGATATAGTAAGAAAAAAAGAATCAATTTTCGAAACCAGAAAATGGACCCAGCGTAAGCCTGGGGTGCACAGAAAAAATTCCAGACCCACGGCCACGGAAGGGTTAAACTGATTAAACTGAGCAAGTTCCACTGTTCCGATGTTGAGACCAAGATCCCGCATGCCATGAATTCCTGCAGGGGTGTTATCACCTGTAGGGATGTCGTGGTTATGGAGGAGGACGACAATGTACAGGAACTAGCTCACCAAGGTGTAACAGACACGCAATTTACAGTATTACCAGATTCTCAGAGAGCAGGAGGACGATGACTGCCACTGTTATTTTGACTTTCGGCAATGTTTCTTTACCTTCCAGCGTTAAGACTGGCTACAAAATTGTTAATGTCAGACAATACATCCCAATCCCCATTCGTTGCTCAAAATGTCAGATATATGGAGATCATGAAAAGACTTGTTGGGCTTCTAATTTAGTATGTGGCAAATGCATGGCTGTAGGTCATTCTGATCACTGTACATCAGAGACTGAATGTTGCTTTTACTGCGTGGATGCTCACTCTACTTCCTTGAGGGTTCGTCCCAAGTGGAAGAGAAAGAGGTCTGCACAGCAAAGGTGACGGAGGCCATATCCTACTGTGATGCTAGGAAGAATGTTAAGGAGTTGTATGCGACCCCCAAGCCAAATATCTCCTATGCATCAGGGGTTGTGTCCCGTCCCATGATGTGCACCATGGAGCCACAGACAGACCTTACTCTTGTTCCTCATGCCACGCACCCTACCTCTCAGTCTCACCCTCCTGTAGCTCCAAATCTCTTACGAAAATCCCTGTTGCTACTTCCTGCTCTTAGGCTGCTGCTGCTCCTTGGCAATCAATATGGCCAAACCGAAGTGTGACAAGTCTGATAAAATTAATTTTACCACCCTCAGCAATCCACCACGTCCTCATTTTCTTTCTGCTCCTGGTCAAGCATGGGAGAGAAGAGTAAGTTCTTCTTTCGGGGGACTCTGGGAACCTCATTATTGATAAAATAGTGGCTTCCATTAGCAAACACTGGAACAGGTTCTCCATGGCCACTTGCCTGGAAGCAGGTGGCGAATAAAAAAAAAAACAAGAATACTGGCCACCCTCATAAATCTTACACCATTACATTCACAATGTTACGGTGGAACTGTAGGACTCTTAGGAAGAAATTACATAATATAGCAATCATCCTTTCTATAAACAGGCCAGATGGTATTTGTTTACAGGTGACGCACTTGGTGGATCATCCTGATCCTCCACAGTTCCAACATGACCATTCGTTTAGAAGATATAATTGTCACGGAGTTTCTGTATAAACACAAATCACATCCACAAACTGAAGTAGTTGTAAATTTTACTGAAGCTTTTGTGTGCAAAGTGAAATTTAATAGAACGTATCTGTCTATGTGCTCTCTCTGCTGTCCACCATATGGCCCAGTTGATAGTGATGCTTTGAATTCACTATCTGAACATCTTCTGGGGGAATAAGTTAATGCTGGGCGACTTTAACACCCATCACTATCAATGGGGTAGCTTGAGGATGGATGGTTTTGAAAAGCAAGTAGCCGACCTACTACTACAGTCCAACCTGTCTTCTGAATGATGGTCGAGCAAGTTGTGTACTAGTAACTTTTTGGCTACTGACATATCTCCGGCCTCCCCAGGTATACATCAAGATTTCTCGTAGGACCCTTATGACGATTCCTTAGGAAGTGATCATTTATCCATCCGACTTTCTTACACGTGACATTATTTTGGACCCTCCATCTCCAAAATTTATCTCTAAGGAAGCAGATTGGGGAACCTTCTCAAGAAACGCCTATTTAGATATATCTGGGGAGACCATAGATGTTAAGGTTGAAAAATTACCCAGTTCCATATAACACACAGCAGAGCCTGCTATTCCCAAGACTTATACAGTTCACGCAAAGCAAAGAGCTCATTGGTGGATGCTGACAAGCATTAAGGAAACGCAATAGGAGATACAGGATTTTTTATAGTGAGCCTAGTGAGGAAAATATTATTGCATACAAACAGGCACGGGCTAAGGCAAGGAGAATTATTATTCAAAGGGCTAACGTGATTCCTGGTGGTCTTTTGTTTCCACGGTGAATCGATCTTCTCCACTCACTGAAGTCTGGTCCACTACTAGAATATTAAATAAAAAACGCCCTTACATCCCCGCTACCACCCTGCAGTGAATAATACCATCAGCAACGATCCCAAGAATGCAGCTACCATCCTCACCAGGAGTTTTTCTCATGTAAGTTGCTCAGCCAAACCCACGTTTTCAACATCATAAATGCATGGCTGAGCTATAGATATAAGACTGCCACAGAAGACATAGACTCCCCATACAGCCAAGAGTTTATGCTAGATGAACTGCTTCTAGCCCTTAAATCTTGTAAAGACTCCAGCCATGGACTAGACACCACCACGCACGGTATGATCCAGCATCTTAATCAGAACAACCTGATTAAGCTGTTAGCATTGTACAATGAGCTTTGGGCGTCCCAGACGTTCCCAAACTCATGGCACTTTGTGAACATCATACTAATACCCCAAAAGGCTGATCATCTTCTGAATCTCACTTCATTTCTTCCTATTGTGATGACTTCTTGTCTGTGTAAGGTCATGGTGCGAGTAGTTAATAACAGGCTTCTTTTTGTTTTAGAGTCGAAGAATTTGTTAAATGGTCAACAATGTGGCTTTCGGATATCATGAAGTTCGCTAGATCATTTAATGATTTCAAGCATTGCATTTAAGAGATATTTGCCAATAAAGAATTCTTGATAGAGAAGTTCTTGGACATCCATGAAGCCTATGACATGGAGTGGCGACACGGTATACTAATGAAGGTCTATGCATATAGTTTAAGAGGTAATTTGCCTATTTTTACTTCCAGTTTCATAAGGGACAGGAATTTCTCTGTCAAACTGCCCCATAATGTAACACAGGGTATAATTATCCAGGAAAACGGGGTGCCTCAGGAGAGTGCTAGTCCCACCTTATTCAGTACTATAATCAACGATATTCTGTCATCAGCTCCTATCCTGAGGAATCTTAAATACTCACTCTATGCTGACGATTATGCAATAAGGCACTCTTCCCGTAATGCACAATTTTGGGCTGGGCGGATTCAAGCAGCCTTTGACTCCATCCACCAATGGGCCTTGGAATGGGGATTTAAGTTTTCCATCCTTAAGTGTGCCACTGTAGTTTTCAGTAATTATAACGTCCCCGACCTGCGTTTAACCCATACCGTCCCAGGCACTTTTGCAAGCTTATACCCACCCAATCCCGGACAAAAATCGGAAAAAATTTTTATTTCATAAAACAATCCAAAAGGACATATAAATCAAGGAAAAGCAAAAAAAAGTACTCCTTATAGGAGAAATAAGACTAGGATGGCTGTCCATCATGTTTTTAGCCAAGTTTCCCAAGCCATGAGCAATGTTTTCCCACTCAGCTGACTCAGCTGGGCGGGATGAGAGAGAACGGGGGAGGAGAAAGGGGGATTCCCCTTTCTCAGTGTCCTCCACTGGCTCATATTCCTCCCCAGAATAGTTATCCAGGTCTTTCTCTTCTGAAGAATCACTAAATGAAGGGACAGAAGGGTCCATGTGACAATTTCAACAGTCTCCTCCATCCCAGTAAGGCGCAAAAATGGCGTGATTTTCGCGACGTCCTGACGCTCTGACGGACAGTGCCACACTGATCTTACGGTCTTACCCACCCACACAGAACCAAACTCGGTACTACAACTGCTTGGACACAGTATTGCCAATACATTAAGCTACTCCACAGCAAAAAATAAGCTAGAGCAGTTTGAGACGTGCTACAGCACTCAAATTTTGCTGTCGGCACCATCACGTCACTGGGATTAATCGAGACTTTTGAACTGTCGGCACCATGCTGACGGCGGGATTGTATGGGTTAACTTTGGATAATCATGCGGTATCTTTTCATAATTCTGTAAAGCTTTCGGGCTTCCACTTTGATCCCAGATTGCACTGTAAACTTCCTGCAAAAAATCTGCTTGCTCACTGTGATAAACCAATAAATGTTCTCAAGTAACTATAGGGTAGTACAAGGGGTACTGACAGAAAATCTTTATTAAAGGTGTATAAGTCCCTTATTAGATCCAAGCTGAACTATGGCACACAGGTGTACGCTCAGCATCTGATGCCACATTGAGGAGGTTGGATGTGTTGCAGAATAAATGTTTGCAAATGTGTCTTGGAGCCGTCAGGTGTACTCGTGTAGCTCATATGGAAGTGGAGGCGACTGTGCCCCCTCTCTGTACTCGCCAAGACCACCTGGCCCTATCCTACAGTGTAAGGACAATTAGAAAAAGTATTATCGGCAACGTGGCCTGTACTTCCCTGCGTCAATACCACGATCTTACGGGGGGGATTCATCAGCCACTTGCCTTTTGCCTCCACTTACTGACTCAGGATCTTTGTGTGGACCTCAGTGACTGTGACAAGTTGGTGTAAAAAAATACAGTGCCTTGGGAGCCACCCAGCTTTGCCATTGATGTGTCATGGCCCCCTGCACCAAGGACCAAGCTTCAGGACATGATGGTCCATCACTTGTTATGTAACATCAGCGTTCGTCACTTGGGGTCCCACCAATTGTACACCAATGGGTTCAAGTTGAGTGAATGTGTGGATGCTAGTGTGTGGTCAAGTGAATGTTCTCTTTGGTATCAGTTGCCGACTCATACATCTGAGTTTACCTCCGAACTTTTTGCGATTGACAAAGACATAGACTATGCGTTAAATTTGAGACATAACTCGTTTGTAATATTTTCAGATTCAAAATCAGCCCTTCATGCAATTGCTTCTTGTACTACGGATGCTAATGACATCCAGGGCTGCATTGTTAATAAATTACATTCATGTGACAAGTCCTTTACGTTGATCTGGGTGCCTGGTCATTGTTGTATCTATGACAATGAGAAGGCTGACTTACTTGCAACGTCGGCTATGGAGCTCGTGGAGACTTGGGACGTCCCTTGTGATGTACAGTCAAGTGTCTCTCTCAGAAAGAAATCAATAAATCTTCTTTGACAAGATCAGTGGACCAGACTAGATATTCCAACATGCAACCCGTACCTAGGTGACTGGGATACCACCAACCGTACCAGTTGCCTGCAAGAAAAAGTGTTGGCGCATTTGCAGCTTAATTCCACCATGATAACTTATATGAAACCATATAGTGAAAGACGATTTCCATTGCCCTGCGACATCTGTAATGCGTTGTTATCTATCGGTCATATCTTCCTGTGTTGTCGGTGATTTATACGTGAACGTGCTTCACTTACAAATTACTGCGACGCAGCAGATGTCTCCTTCATCCTTTCCATTTTCCTGGGTGATGGGGATATTATGACCGATAAATTGATAGCTTTCTTGAGAGAGACCGGATTGATCAGAGTGATGTGACTTTTTTACTGTATGGATATGGTTATCGACTGTAACTCTCTCTCTCTCTCTCTCTCTCTCTATATATATATATATATATATATATATATATATATATATATATATTATATTATTAATTAGGATTGATAATTGACGTATTTGACATAGTTCCTTCTTCCGACTGATGTATTTCTAATACTGAAGTCCCCTACATTAAACCCCGTTCCTTGACTGACAGTCGCCAGCTGATGAGTGCAAGTGTGTAATATAGAAAGGTATTGGGCATTTTCAGTTGATGGTGTTCTGTTGGGTGAGGTACTTTGCTTTCTGTATATATGTAAATTCTTGATACTATCTTCTAAAAGATATAATTAGGATCGACAGTTGACGTATATAGAATAGTTCCTGACTCCTCTGGTTCTCTTTCTTATATTGATGTATTCTATATTAGTTTGTATTTCGAATGACAGTCACCAGGCGATAAGTGCAGATAATGTAATGCTAGAAAACATTAATTGCACTTGTTCTAATGCTGTCCACAACAAAGAGAGGGCCTATAAAAGGTTCCAGAGCCAACCCACCCTTGAATCACATCTTTTTTATGTTTCTGCCAGGAATCGTGAAAAGTCTGTTCTTCTCTCTGTTAAAAATAATTTCATCCGTATTAAATGCTCTCACATCTCCAACTAATTTTTCCCGCTCCTTCTGGCACCTTGCCAAAAACCTTTCTAACAACTTTACCTTATCATCCTTCCCTTCACTTTTCTACTCTGATGGCTCTGTAGCTATTTCTTCTACTGATAAAGCAGATCCCTTCATTCAGACTTTCTCCTCCAATTCCATCTTCGACGATTCCGGTGTTATTCCTTCATCACTTCCCCCCTCGAACTTCCTCATGACTGGTATTAAAATTTCTTCAGCTGATTTATTTTCTCCCATCACAGGCCTCAATACTAACACGGCATGTGGGCCTGATGGAGTTCCCTCCTGTTGTCCTCAAGAACTATGCTTCTGTGCTTACACCCTGCCTAAATAAACTCTTTCGCCTTTGTCTATCAACTTGCACCTTTCATTCTTGCAGGAAGTTTGCTCTCATTCAGCCGGTCCCAAAGAAGGGTGACCATTCCCAACCCTCTAACTATCGTCCAATTGCTTTAACATCCTGTGTCTCAAAGGGTTTCGAGTTAATTCTTAATAGAAAAATTTTAAAGCATCTTTCCTGTCACAAACTTCTCTCTGATCATCAGCATGGGTTCCATCAGGGACGCTCCACTGGCGATCTTCTCACCTACCTTTCAGACTCCTGGTCATCCTCCTTTCGGGGCTTTGCGAAAGCTTTGCCATTGCTCTTTAACATCTCAAAGGCTTTCGATCAAGTCTGGCATAGATCTTTAATTTCCAAACTGCCCTCTTACGGTTTCTACCCTTCTATCTGTGCCCTTCATCTACAGCTTCCTTTCTGGTCGTTCTATATCCGCTGTTGTAGACGGCCATCGTTCTTCTCCTAAATCTATCATCAGTGGTGTTCCTCAGGTGTCTTTCCTATCACCAACTCACTTCCTTTTATTCATCAGTGACCTTCTAAGCTGTACATCTAACTCAGTCCACTTGTACGCTGATGATTCCACTCATCACCTTTCCATTCGGTTCCTGCAACGTTACTTAAACAAACAAGGGATGAGGCTATGGCATTCCTAATGTCTGACCTGGCTCGTATCTTTGACTGCGGTAAAAATAATCTTGTTGTTTTTAATGCATCAAAGACCCAGTTTTTACACCTATCAACCCAACAAAATCATCCATAGGAGTACCCACTAAAGTTTAACCTCTACACCGCGGGGTTGTTTTTGCGTACCTTCAGCTTTCCCCTGGGATGTTTGTTGAGCCTTCGTCTTCTACCGTGGGACTTGTGGAGACTTCTGAAGTTGGGTAACGAAGTCTCCACTTTACACTTCTTGATACCCCGTAATATGGTTACCACTGCCTGATATTATAACTTCAAACAATATTCTATGAATTTCAAGTAGTTTGGAATCCATATTCCAAAAAAAAAACACTGTGAAAACAATGTAAATTACGAGTGCATACGAGCTTTCCTCCTGTGCTGTTTCCCGATGGTATTCTGAGGCGGAGCTGTCATTTATTATTTATAAACACACTCACACTTTATATTCCTGGTACTTTATTACACTTATTTATATATACAATATTTATCTATGAGTTTCTTTCAGTACTGGTAGTTTATTATCACTCCAGGCATTCACTTTCTCATCCTGCAAACTAGTGTAGAGAGCTAATCTGTCACTTTCACTTTCATTACTCCCAGTATTCATTCATGCTAAATTGAAACTTTCACTTTCATTACTCCTAGTATATATACTCGTATTCTTATATTACTACTCATTTACATTTCTATTTACATTATCTATTTTATTTACATTATTTACATTTCTATTTTATTTACACTATGTTATGCACTGTCACTTGCAGTAACTTATAAAACTGTTTTCCAATGTTCAGTTATATTTACATTCATTGCTTTCACTTGCTGTTTACACATTATTTACACATTATTTACATTTCCACTTGCACTGTATTAGAATCACCAGAAAGATCGTAGTCATTGTCCATCATTTTCATTGATAAATTAGCCAGTTCACGTTCCACAGCAGTCACTTAGCCCTTTACCCCTTTCCACATGAGGTTTAGTAGGGGTAGAGGTCACAGGACCCTTTGGATGGGGCTAAAAAGCGGCGGAATTCGACAGGCGCGAATCCGACGTGGTTTCACCTTGAAAGACGACAGTATACTGAATGCTTTGGCCTTGGGGCAGTGAAGGGCTGCCAATGTCAGTGTGGTGACAGCTGCTAATATATACGCTATGAAATGACTGGCAGGAAATCTAGACAATACATAATAAATTAGGTAGTTCCAGGTGAATGTAAATATCACTTTGGCTTCTACCTTCCCTTCTTATATATGTTTTTATTATGAGAACAGGTCATACGGCATATTTCAAGGGGAAATAAACAGGGAAAATTACCGAATGAGTGCACGCGAGATGTTGCCAGGTGATAATTAGCCCATTCCAGATGTATGGCAGTATCAATTACCTTTTCTCTTTCTTTCATATATTATTTTGTATAAGAAGAGGGCAAAGGGCACATTTTAATGGATAAAATTAGTGTTAAAATCCATCCAGCATTTGTGTAGCACAGCGCACCTGGTCAGGCGGGAGGTAAGGAGGGGGGGAGTCAAGGACAGGACAAAAATGGCTAAATTGTCAACAGTGGATGGGAGTACAGGTGACATTAGCAGAACTAAGTATAACTGGACACTGGTAGTACTGATTGATGATACAAGCCACAACTTGAAAGCCCGGGCGAATTCAAAATAACACAGAATCACAAAAGTGATGCCCATCAGTATGATCCCTTGCTCCCAAGCGTCAGGAAAGTGACGCCCCGCAGTTAAGGGGTTAATAATATCCAGCTCAATCCAGCATCATCCTTGAACATGCCTGGGGTTTCATTCACTCAGGATTTATCTTGGAAAAATCATATTACATCTCTGGTAAAAGCTGCTTCCAAGAGATTAGGTGTGCTAAGCCGGCTCCGTACCTTCTTTTCCCCTGCACAGTTTTTTACTTTATACACAGGATTTATTCGCCCCTGTATGGAGTACAACTCTCATGTGTGGGGAGGCTCCTCACATACATCTCTTCTTAATAGGGTGGAGTCAAAGGCTTTTCATCTCATTAACTCTGCTCCTCTTACTGGCTCCTTTCAACCTCTGTCTCTTCGCCACACTGTTGCCTCTTTAATTCTTTTCTATCGCTACTTCCATGATCATTGCTCCTCTGAGCTGTCTGCTGCCATCCCTCCACTTCTACGATGGGTGCATAGCACCTGTCTAGCAACAAACTCTCATCCCTTTTCTGTCCAGCTCACAAATGCAAGAGTGAACCGTTACTCCCAGTCCTTCATTTATGCAACAAGTCAATGCTGGAACTTTCTCCCTCTGTCTGTCTATGATCTCCAGTCTTTCAAACGCAGTGTGTCCAGGCATCTCGAAATGAACGGATCTTGAATATGGCTATCTCTTGTATTGTTTTTGTTTTTTTCTTTGAGGGAATGTAAATGCGGGCTCCTGGCCTTTGGTTCCTTCTTCCTCGCATTAAAAAAAAAAAAAAGCATTACGTATCAGCAGTCAATGGTGTTCTCTTGGTCAAGGTATTTTTACCATTAGTGTAGGTTTAGCTATTTGTATCCTTAGGATTTAGTATAGGTTAGTGATTTGTCTGTTAGGTTATTAGTCTTATGGTTTTTAGATTACATATTTATTATTCTCTGATAAATAATGT
Source organism: Coenobita brevimanus (assembly GCF_032717465.1). Classification (NCBI taxonomy): domain Eukaryota; kingdom Metazoa; phylum Arthropoda; class Malacostraca; order Decapoda; family Coenobitidae; genus Coenobita; species Coenobita brevimanus. The sequence goes on from NC_137048.1 coordinate 20,049,599, forward strand.
ACAGTAATATCTAAACAATATAAAATGGAAATGAAAGTAAAATATAGAAAATTAAAAACTAATATATATATATATATATATATATATATATATATATATATATATATATATATATATATATATATATAATATACATAGATACACACACACACAACCATGCATATGTACGGTACAGTCGGGGAACAAAGAAGCTTGACACAATATTATTGCAGACTCTGACAACAAATCCTGTAGTAAACACGAAGCTGGTAGTGGAAATGCATGAATGGAGGGGTAACGTTTGTATCATAGTGTGTGATTGTCAGAGCTTCAACCTGTAATTAAATATTGGAGAGGGTTTTGAGTATGAGTACGCCATGTTTGAGATATAATAGATATTCACCGTGAATCATAGGACATATAATATCTTAATTATTATACATAGTTGGCAATTGATTAGCTGTATTAATTAGTCACTCATATTTAGGGCACTGTGCAGCTGAAAGTATCTGTGGAGTCAAGAGCATCAGTCTTGAGTGTTGGTTCAATACGATACCAAAGCCTCAGATCCTGGAATAAATCATAATTATTATCTATCTAGTGAAATGCATAATTTATTAGAGTGTGTCCATTTGAACTTTTTATTAACGAATATGTCATTGAAATACGATCTTCATGCTGATAAGCTTTATGACTTTGTTACGTTCTGAGTCTGTAAAAACGTTCCATCCATGAACGCGGACAGAGCTTCATTGAGCACTATCCCTTACCGTGCTGGGGATGGGAGGAACCGTGTACACAAGCATTATTTATCAGTTTCTTCATTCAACTGCTAATGAAAAAAGTACTGTGCAATTACTAAACAGATGTCTGCTTCATCCATGATAACAAAAGACTGCTCTGATACTCAAAACATTCCTCTTGGGTGATGTCCGTCACACGTTTTCCCTCTCGAGTTGAGTTGGCAGGGTGAAGTATAACCTTTTCAACGCCACTTCTGTTACGATTGTTTCGCCCTACAACCTCTCCACTGAACTAGTCTCACACGAGCATCCACCCAAGCTAGCCTCACACGAGCACTTTCCTCCACCATTCTCTTCCTTCACCTAGCCCGTCCTTTCCTATTACAGTACCAACATGTCAAGATGATTCCTAACAACCAGTTTAGTCACATAAGTTTCACGTTAAGTAATGATCTGTTATCCCGCAGTTTAAATCAAGGAGATTCTAATGAACTCTTTTTGGGGCGAGTGTATTTTCAAGTTAGTGCAAATGTCCACACTCATAGGTTACATGGTATCAGGTGATACCAGTTATACACACTATAATCATTCATTCAGAAAACTCGATGAATATGTTAGCGTTTTATACTAGCTAACGCTATACGATTCTACTGTAGTTCATTTACAGGGCATCCTTGCATATTTATGGTTAACTTTTTCGCTACCAGTTTTGTTCCTGTGATGTGTTCGGTGTCAGAGTAAATTACTAAAGTCACCTGCAGTAAAGCCCTAATTACTAAATGAAAGGTGACGTAAGTTTGAGATTGTTACTGAAATTACAATAATCTCTTTTAGCACTCACAATGTCTTTCGAAATGGAAAGTAAATTTGTGATGCATCAAGCTGAGTAAAAGTGCCACACACGGATTACAGTATATTCTTTTTCACCTTAGGCGATTTCACTCGCATAGCGTACAAAAACCTATATATTCGAAGCATCTTCGCCAAATTTTTTTTTATTAAGCATACATTGAAATATCAAATTGTTTAATATACTACTATGCTTAAAGGTAGACGATTTTGCTGATACCTTGGAACAATCTGCCTTCAATAAGGACTATATAAAGAATGAAGGTGATTATGGATAAGGTTGCCAACAGACGAGTATTATCAGTGACAGAGTAATGTGCTACTATATTATACAGGGCATATTATTTAGGAATGTTTTATTTTCCTTCAAATCGTTACTAATAGCAAAGTACTCGAAACATTTATGTCGCTGAATGTTGCGAAAAACATAGTCTTACAAACCAAGGTATCGTTTGACCATCGCCTGGTGATATGCCGACATTCGCTCAACGCACCTCTGCGGCACATCTGTCAACATGAACTCGACTGAGATTGCTCAACTTGGACACACTGTGCGAATGACAGACTCTGGCCTGACACCTTCAGAATAATGGGATCTAGGGATATTTCATACAAGAGTGTATAAGTGGTAAAGAAGTTGGGATGAGGATGAACGTCTTGATGATCGACAAAAGTAAGGACACCCTAAGAAACTGCACCGGCTGAGGATGAAGCTATACATGGAGCAGCAGCAGCAGACCCCATTACGACTACTGTCGCCATCAGGGAACACCTGGTATTAGACATAACTTCAAGGACATTGAAGAAAAGGCTACATGAATCTGGTATACAGCATCGAACGCAAACTATCAAAGAAAAGCTCGGAAAGAGACACAGGGAACACCAACTTCGCTTTGCCCAACGGCATGCTGAAGAAAGATTGAACTTTTGGGGGCATCATTTGGAGCGATGAAAAGTCCTTCTTTTCAACATCATATAGGAAACTTCATTGCTTCATTGTTTGCACCGAAATAATGAAAGGTAAGACTGTATGACTAAGATATCTAATGCTGAGATTGCAAACTGTTATATGGTTTGCCATTCAGTTATTCTTTTGTCTTCATCTTCAAGAACATTATTAAATAATGTTCTTGGAGATGAAGAACTGATTAAATTCTGATCAGTGTCTGTGGTTATCAAACATATTATTTTGCTCTATAAAATATACACACACACACACACACACACACACACACACACACGCACACACACACTGCCCTTATCTTTCCATCCATGCCCTACCCTTCTGTGTATCCCATAACTACAGAACAAGTGAATGTTGTAACATGTAGTGTACCGTAATTGTAAAAAAAAAAAAAAAAAAAAAAAAGTGTCTCTCCTATTGATTGTCCATCCGTTTATTACTCTTCATCTTTTATATATCACACCTGTATACAGAATAGTAGAATGGCCCGTTAACATAAAAATCATGAACCAGGTATGCCAGCTCTAACTTCTACGAGGTGGCCTGGAGCGATCATGTCACTGTCAACTTATGGGGATGGATTTACTTGCATGGGGTAGGTGAACTGGTTGACATCGAGGGTCGTCTAACGGCAGACAAAGAAAAAAAAAAAAACTTGAAGAAGTAATCCTCCATTCGGTGCAGACCTATGCTACCTGGAGAGGATCATCTTTACGCAGGACAACTGTCCCATACACACGGCAAGGAACGTCAGTCGATGATTTCAAGATCAGAGGAATATGAATCTCCTTGACTGGCCAAGCAAAGCATGCGATCACAATCCAGCTGAAAACATTTGGGCAAATATTGTTAATGTGTGGGAGGCAGCACAAGAACGAACATCACATGAACTAGTGCTGCGCGCCCATAGAGAATAGGAAGTCCTGAGGAGAAAGCCTGAACTGGTGTTCAAGCACGTGACTTCTTCTCCCAAATGGCTGCGGGATGTAACTGAGAAGGGCGGAGACTGGAGTGTCCACTGAGTACAGGAAGGGATTGTGAGCTTGAGAACATGGCAAGGTTTGCGTGCATGTTTGAGTGTGTGGATGTGGTTGAGAAGTTTAGGAGAAATACACTGAGGTGGTTTGGACATGTGGAGAGAATGGAGAATGAAAGACTGACTAAGAGGGTGTATGTAGGTGAGGTGGAGGGAGGGAGAGGGAGGGGTAGACCGAGGATGAGGTGAAGAGATGGAGTTGAGAGGTATATGAGGGAGGGGGGGGGTGAGTTGGGGGGAAGGTAGTCAAATGGTGGGTGACACAGCGACTTGGAGGCGTTTTGTCTGTGGCCACCCTTTGCGGGATTAGGGCGTCGGGCTATAGATAGATAGATAGTAATAGGGATGAAAATCTTCGAGTTCGAAATTAGTGAAGGTAGGTCAAGGTCTGTGGGTCTGTTAGCATGATAACGTCGCAACCCCTCAAGATATGATCAAAAAAATTTACAGGTGTGTAGTAGGGATGATAATCTCCTACGAGTTCGAAATTGCTGGAAGTTAGTCAAGGTCAAGGCAATATTCCGAGCTGGGCTAGATATGTTTCGGCTCGCGGGTAGTGTGATTGCCCCCTTGGGGAGGCCTCTTATTTACTCTAGCATTAGACACATCACAAGAAAAAAAACTCGCAGTGAAAGAGTTAACCATAAATATTCAAGGATGCCCTGTAAATGAACAAGAATCGTGTAGCGTTAGCTAGTATAATACGCTAACATATTCATCGGGTCTTCTGAATGAATGATTATAGTGTGTATAACTGGTATCACCTGATAACATGTAACCTGAGTGTGGACATGTGCACTAACTTGAAAATACACTCGCCCCAAAAAGAGTTCATTAGAATCTCCTTGATTTAAACTGCGGGATAACAGATCATTACTTAACGTGCAACTTATGTGACTAAACTGGATGTTAGGAATCATCCTGACATGTTGGTAATAGGAAGGGTTGGGCTGGGTGGAGGAAGAGAATGGTGGAGGAAAGTGCTCGTGTGAGGCTAGCTTGGAGGGGATGCTCGTGTGAGGCTAGTTCGGTGGAGAGGTTGTAGGGCGAAACAATCGCAACAGAAGTGGCTTTGAAAAGGCTATACTTCACCCTGCCAACTAAACAACTCAACTCGAGAGGGAAAACGTGTGACGGACATCACTTAAGAGGAATGTTTTGAGTATCAGAGGTATCTGTCTTATAAGGGAGCAGTCTTTCGTTATCATGGATGAAGCAAACATCTGTTTAGTAATTGCACAGTACTTTTTTCATTAGCAGTTGAATGAAGAAACTTAAATAACGCGTGTGTATACGGTTCCTCCCACCCCCAGCACGGTAAGGGATGGTGCTCAATGAAGCTCTGTCCGCGTTCATGGAAGGAACGTTTTTGCTGACTCAAAACGTAACAAAGTCATAAAGCTTATCAGCACCAAGATCGTGTTTCAATGACATATTCGTTAATAAAAAGTTCAAATGGACACGCTAATAAATTATGTATTTCACTAGATAGATAATAATTATGATTTATTCTAGGATCTGAGGTTTTGGTTTCCTATTGAACGTACACTCAAGAGAAGATGCTCTTGACTCCACAGAGACTTTCAGCTGCAGTGCCCTAAATATGAGTGACATTAATTAATACAGCTAATCAATTGCCAACTATGTATAATAATTAAGATACTATATATCCTATGATTCACGGTGAATATCTATTATATTTTAAACATAGCGTATTCGTACTCAAAACCCTCTCCAATATTTGACTGCAGGGCGAAGCTCTGACCAGTCACACACTATGATACAAACGTTACCCCTCCATTCATGCATTTCCACTACCATTTTCGTGTTTACTATAGAAGTTGTTGCCAGAGGCCGCAATTGTGTCCAGCTTCTTTGTTCCCTGACTGTACAGTCGACAGCAGAAGTTCGTCCCTCTCAGCGTGCGTGATACGAGCCTGTTGATCTGGGAACACTGTCTGAGATAGAGTTGTCAGGTATGGTTTAAATGGCTAACATTAAATAAATGTGTTCGGAGATAAGTTAAGAACACATTCCCTAATGATAACACTGAACTACAGCAGGTGGGATAATAACTTTATTGTGAAATGTATGACACTGGTGAATGAAGATTCTTCGTTAAGTACACAGGCACAGGATTATTTGGTCTGGACTGATGTTGCCAGCAAGTATTATATGAAATATAATACGTTTGCAGTCCTAAAGGTGAGGTTGCAAGAAAACATTGATTACGTCAGTTACACACTAAACAAACACAGAAACTGACAGTGCTTGTTTCGCGAGTATACGGTTTTGTTTTACAAGTTAAAACACTTCCCTTCCTGACCTCTCTCCCCACCCGTTTCTCCTCTTCCCAGTCATGCTCTACCATCATCCACATCTTGTCGCTAATGCTGAAAATCGAATGCCTGTAGGTAGAGTGTGGAAATATAAAAGTGTTAAAGGAGCTTCTTCAACCTCATCGCTATGAAGTGCTATCCATGACTTGAATATAAATGTTAATAATATGAATAAATCGTCACTGTGGTGGTTAGGAGACTTTACTCGTCATCATTTATATAACACAAACAATCATCGTTAATACAGTGCTCCAACTACAGTACACTCCCTCTCCACCCCCTCGCAGTCTCCTTGTGTTAGGACTCCATATTATAATTGCAAATCATCATAGATAGATAGATAAATAGATAGATAGACAGCCCTATGCGAGCCTGGGAAAAGGAAAAGAGCTTGCAAATTACACTGAGGAAAGCTGACGAGAGCGGCCAGTAAGGAGATGATGCAGTTAGTTGTCAGCAGTCCAACCGTGAACAAAGACCTAGTGACCATACACACACATACACGCATACTCACACACAGGCTGCTAGAACTTTCCACTCACAAGGAACACACGTGACACACCCCTGCTACACCAGAATTTAGGAAAGAGAGGTCAGAAGGAGACAAGCCTTAGAACAGGCAGGTAATGGGGAGAAGGGCTTAGCAACTTGAGACAGAGAGAGAGAGACAGAGAGAGAGAGGGAGCGAGAGCGAGACAGAGACTTGTTAATATTTCCAAGACAAATAAAAATAGTCCCATACTATTCTTTACCTCTCCTGTCACTACATGACAAATGGGAAGCTACTCCAAGATATAAACACCGCTCGTCCATAAGTCTAATATATATATAAATAAACCAAAAGGAACCACAAAGTCTTTTATGACATTTAGTCATTTTATGACATTTGGTAGCAGCGAACGTATACGAACCTCGTCTACGAATCAACATTGAATTCCTACAAAATATCAAGATTGAAAACAAAAAGAATACCTCTCACAACCAGCTCCTGACAGTATTCTCTCCACCCAGCCCCCTCCGTCTCCCCGATCATCATGCTGATGCAGAGGTGAAAGAGGTCACAGGAAGCCTTGCAAGTAGTTTAACAAAACATTGATACGATCTTGCAATTTCTACGACGAACCAGCAAATCTACGGACATCGTCTCCGAATTAAAAGCAAATTTCTACAAAAGCAGGCGAGACTCTACAAGATTAGCTTGAGTTCTACAGTGAATCCCTACAAAATACAGCTTACAATGCAAATAGCCTACAAGTCTACAAAACAACTCTATAATCTTCACGTAACTTCAAGCAGCAACAAGAAGAATATAAAACAAAGCAAGTAAAGAAGAGGAAAGACCAAAGCAACAAGCACACAAAATCCCCCACCACTCACTCCCGCCTACGCCTGACGCAGAGGTCAAGACACGCAGCAAAACACCAAGTCCATATTCACAACTCATCTTACTCACCCGTCTTCACTCAAGTTACTCATCGCTACTCAGTATTCACCACAGCTACCAGTGTGGGAAGCCGACGTCACCATGTGCTGAGACGACAACACGTTAATCAACCCGCGAAGGACAACGCTATCACCACGTTCAACACCACTCACACCATTTCCCACCACGGTAAAAATTAGTGAGTTACATAGTTACTTCATTTATACAATACACAGTGATAGACAATAAGCTTCTGCACAAACATATAAAACGTGCTGTATAGTTACAGCTTAAATACACATACTTACTTCAGTTATCTGCATAACTCAAACACTAAATAATCACCAACAATAAATATTCTACACTGTATATATTCATTCATTTATTATAACATTTATTTACTACCAACGAGTGTTACCATTTATACCTACATAAAATACGTGTTTCATACATACAGCTATACATTACATCTACAAAGTAATAAAGAAAATATACCATCACAGTTACTCAGTGAGCAATTAAAAGAACTGTATTTAACATTTATTAATTTAAGCTACCTAGTGGAAACAGACAAATTAAGTTACAAGGTAAACTAGAAAAAAAAAAAAATGGCCAACACAAATGACGTTAGCAAGAGTGAACATCTTCAACACAATCGTGAAGACAATGATTTCCACACAGTACTGACACACATATTACCCACGATAGGTACAAGTGAACAACAAATCAGTGTATATAGTTAATACTGTATATATGTATATATATTTTTTATATAAAATAACAAAATATGGGACTATATAATATCATTTTCAGTAATACCTGTGCAATATAAACTAAACTTTAAAAAAGTATCCCAAGGAAATTAGCCAGTAATTATGCACCCATGAACAACATAGAAAAAGCGTACACAAGCGAAGTAAAACAAACTATGGAAAATCAATACATACAAAAAAAACAAAAAAAGAAAGAAAGAAAAAAAGTAAGAAAGAAAAACGAGAGAAATAGAGTAAGATCACATAACAAACAAATGAAAATAAGTGTAAGTGTTACTACAAATGCCAAAATACCACATAAACTACAAAAAAAAAAAAAAGAGCAAATTGTTGTCTCCACAAGCAAGTGGCATGACACATCATCACTATCATCGACCGCAGCATATGTTAGGACTGCAATTATTACAATTATGTAACTCCATATTATAATTATGTAACGACAAACGATTGCATTATGTAACACTTTGCCAATTATGTAAAAGTTGCATTAACAAGATGTAACTTTCATGTAACTTTAACTACAGTTATGTAACTACAAACAATATGTACCAATTTATGTAACAGTTGCATTAACAAGATGTAACTTTAACTACAATTATGTAACTACAAACGATATGTAACAATTATGTAACGACAAACGATTGCATTATGTTACACTTTGCCAATTAACAGTTGCATTAACAAGATGTAACTTTTATGTAACTTTAACTACAATTATGTAACTACAAACGATATGTAAGAACTATGTAACGACAAACAATTGCATCATGTTACACTTTGCCAATTAACAGTTGCATTAACAAAATGTAACTACAGTTATAAGGCCAACACAATTATGAATTTCACTACAAAAACCCAAGTACATACTGTATTACAATTAAATAATTTACTTTAATGCATTTATTCAAATATGTATACAACTTGTTTAAAATGTAATATTACTGAATAATCACTATTTACTATAAATATTATATGTATACGATATTCATACAATTATGTTACTTTTACAATATTATATATTTCACTTAATTAGCTTATAAGTTCATTATAATATATATATAATATGTATTAATATGTTAGAACTATTAACTGTCGATGGTACGCCATTTTCGCGCGGCCGAGCAGTGTGTTAGGACTCCATATTATAATTGCAAATCATAATAGATAGATAGATAAATAGATAGATAGACAGCCCTATGCGAGCCTGGGAAAAGGAAATGAGCTTGCAAATTACACTGAGGAAAGCTGACGACAGCGGCCAGTAAGGAGATGATGCAGTTAGTTGTCAGCAGTCCAACCGTGAACAAAGACCTAGTGACCATACACACACGTACACACATACTCACACACAGGCTGCTAGAACTTTCCACTCACAAGGAACACACGTGACACACCCCTGCTACACCAGAATTTAGGAAAGAGAGGTCAGAAGGAGACAAGCCTTAGAACAGGCAGGTAATGGGGAGAAGGGCTTAGCAACTTGAGACAGGGAGAGAGAGACCGAGAGAGAGAGGGAGCGAGAGCGAGACAGAGACTTGTTAATATTTCCAAGACAAATAAAAATAGTCCCATACTATTCTTTACCTCTCCTGTCACTACATGACAAATGGGAAGCTACTCCAAGATAAAAAAACCGCTCGTCCATAAGTCTAATATATATATAACTCAACCACAAAGGAACCACAAAGTCTTTTATGACATTTTAGTCATTTTATGACATCCTCTCCACCTCCACGCTGTCTCCTCTCCCCCATCCACTGTCTCCATCACTCCTCCCACCTCCCTTCCCCCCCTCTACCAGTACCCCTTGTTTCTAGCCTGCAACACTCCAAACCCCTTCCCACGGTTTTATTGTACTGACCCTGCCGGACTTCATTTACTAGTTATTTCAAATCTGTTTTCTCTCCCTTCTTCATTTTTGTCTCAGGAACCGAACAATATAACGACTGGGTTATGTTTTTGGATTGTATTCTGTAACAGTGTATATTATTATTAGACTGACAGTGGCGGTCAAGAGGCATTAACTCTTCAAGAACAGTAGTCAGTGCTTCAATTCTGCCATCATTTTATTACCCCTCCTCCGTAGCCATTAATCTCTTGCTTACACATATTTTAATTCTTTAGTCCTTGGTATTGAACACTAAGAGTTACGATGGACATTTTGTAATATAAGTAATCTGGTTACTTGTGTGTAATATACTTGGCTATATAACGGGGACGAGTATTGTGTTTATAATGTCACTACAATTACGACTTAAATTCCTGTATATGATAACTGTATTCAAACTATGAATAACCGATCTAGTTAGAGAGGCAAAATGAAGCAGGGTATATTAAGCAAAACCGTGTGGAGGGGTTGGGGGTGTTGAGGGAGAGAAACAAGGGGTACTGGTTGAGGGGTGAGGAAGGGAGGCGAGAGGAGTGATGGAGCCATTGGATGGGGGAGAGGAGACTGCGAGGGGGTGGAAAGGGAGTGTACTGTAGTTGGAGCACTGTATTAACGATGATTGTATGTGTTATATAAATGATGACGAGTAATGTCTCCTAACCACCACAGTGACGATTTATTCATATTATTAACATTTATCTTCAAGTCATGGATAGCACTTCATAGCGATGAGGTTGAAGAAGCTCATTTAACACTTTTATATTTCCACACTCTACCTACAGGCATTCGATTTTCAGCATTAGCGACAAGATGTGGATGATGGTAGAGTGTGACTGGGAAGAGGAGAAACGGGTGGGGAGAGAGGTCAGGAAGGGAAGTGATTTAACTTGTAAAACAAAACCGTATACTCGCGAAACAAGCACTGTCAGTTTCTGTGTTTGTTTAGTGTGTAACTGACGTAATCAATGTTTTCTTGCAACCTCACCTTTAGGACTGCAAACGTTCTATAATATTTCATATAATACTTGCTGGCAACATCACTCCAGTCCAAATAATCCTGTGCGTCTGTGTCCTTAACGAAGAATCTTCATTCACCAGTGTCATACATTTCACAATAACGTTATTATCCCACCTGCTGCAGTTCAATGTTATCATTAGGGAATGTGTTCTTAACTTATCTCCGAACACATTTCTTTAATGTTAGCCATTTAAACCATACTTGGCAACTCTATCTCAGACAGTGTTCCCAGATCAACAGGCTCGTATCACGCACGCTGAGAGGGACGAACTTCTGCTGTCGACTGTACATATGCATGGTTGTGTGAGTGTATCTGTGTGTGTATATATATATATATATATATATATATATATATATATATATATATTGTTACATAGCCTATGATTTCATCATCCTTTGTATAATTCTAACGTACAGTATACTGCATGTTTGATCACGATTCGCCTCGTGGCTTCCATAGTGACCAAGCTTCCGTGTTCTACCTCACTCCCCCCTTCTCCTCCCTTATAGTAGAGTAAGTCGTTCTTTCTGTTGTTCAGAGCAGGAGTGTCAACTCTTTGTCCCCTATGGCTTCATTTGCGCGTCCTTCTTACAAGTTGTATCAAGCTCTGCCGGCCCCTATATAATGAGCTCAGTCTCTGCATTAATTGCCACTTAGATCTACTCCTCATTTTCTCCACATCTCTGTCCTCCCCTGTACAGTTATTATTATTTTTGTGAGTGCTCAGGAAGTCTCCAACCATCTAGCTGCTGTGTAATTTGAGTATAAGTGTTACTACATTTTTTTCTTGTACTGTATAGCATAGGGTGTTAATTCGTAGGCCTGGTGAGGTTTTTGTGATTCATGTGGAGTTTTTGATGTCAGCCATTGTTAATAATATTTTGTATCTGTAATAATATATCTTGCATTAACTGAGCATTGTCCGGTTTTCTCATTTTATCAGGATTACTTGGATAAATTTACTCTTGTTAATTTCGTGTTAATACAGGCTATTGCAGTTAACCATATATTTAACCTGTTATTTGCCATTATATTATCCTTATGAGTCCTGAATGTTTAGTTGTTAGTTTGAGCATTAAACTTTAACTTGTAATTTTACCTAACTCTTTTGTTTTGAACCTGGAACTTTGCGGGACAGTAGTAATTTTAGTATTCTCACTTGAAGTGTTCATTATCTCTCTCTGTTCCGTAACATAAATTTGGCGACCTCATATCAGGATATTCAGGATATTATCATAAGGATATTGCTTGATATTTTGTGACTGTGATTTATTCATGATGTCTACTATTACTACTCTTGATGAAGCCAAAGATTTTTTGTCAAATGTGCAAACAGTGTGTGATATAGAAAACAGAACAAAGAATGAACTTAAGCTTGTTGCTCAACAATTGGGAATTGCTGTTCACTCTCATCATTCTAAAGATCAAATTGTTGGCATGATTAATAAAAGCTTGTTTAATGTAACTCCTCCAGATGAACAAACGCAGATTGAAATAGCTAAGTTACAGCTAGCCCTGCAGGAGGCTCGTGCTAAGGAGGCTGAGTTTCAGGCACGTTCTAAGGAGGCACAGGCACAAATTGAAATTACTAGGATTCAGGCAGACCATGAGTATCGCATGAAACAAGGTGGAACTGGATCATCTAGCTCTGATGATTTCGATGTGGCTAAAAATGTTAAACTTGTCCCTCATTTTAATGAATCTGATTTAACAAAGTATTTTCAGTTGTTTGAGAGGGTAGCTACAGGTTTTAATTGGCCCAAAAAGTATTGGCCAGTACTCCTTCAAACTGTTCTCACCGGTAAAGCTCAAGTAACTTATGCATCTTTGCCTCAGGATCAATCTGATAATTATGATGTAGTTAAGAGCTTGATTCTTAAGGCCTATGAGCTTGTTCCTGAAGCCTATAGAGTAAAATTTAGGACAACTTATAAGCAAGATAAGCAATCCCATGTTGAGTATGCAAAAATCAAAGAAGATCTGTTAGAGCAGTGGTTAAATTCTAAGAATGTAAATTCTGATTTTGATAAATTTAAGCAGATGATTTTGCTGGAGGACTTCAAAAGGTGTATTAATAAAGATGTAAGCCTATATCTTGATGAGAGAAGAATAGATAATTTGTCTGATGCTGCAGTTTTAGCTGATGAATATGTTCTCACGCACAAGAGATATTCTAAAGAAAAAAGGAAAGCTGAGAGTAAGTACGTTGCCTCTACTCAGAGTACAGGTAACAGGAAAGAGAATAAAGATGATGTTTCTCAGGAAGTAAATACCAGCTTCACCTCTAGATTTCAGAAAAGTAAATGTACTTATTGTAGTAAGCTTGGTCATAATACGGAGAAATGTTTCAGGAGACAGCGTGATGGGAACAAAAAGGAGTCTTTAAATATTCAGTCAATTGGTCTAGTGTCCACCCTTGAGAGTTCCCAGAATTCTTTAATCGAGTTAACTGAACCTGCTTTGAGGGGTAAATTAAATTCTCATGATGAAGCTCCTCTTTTCAGCAGTAACATGGGTGACACTCTCAAGAGTTCATGTGCTAATTTCCTGTCTGATGGTTTTGTCAGTCCTCTGGGCAGTAATGACAGGAAATCAGTTAAAATATATCGTGATACAGGTGCCTGCCAATCCCTTATGCTGACCACTGTTCTAGGCTCTAATGTTAATTCCTCTGATGAAACTGTTATCTTACAAGGTGTAGGGAATAATTACTTCTCTGTCCCTCTGTGCAGAGTGAATTTAGAGTCTGGTTTTGTTAATGGTTCCGTTATGGTTGGGTTGGTTGAGACACTCCCAATGTCAGGTGTAACTTTCTTACTTGGAAATGATATTGGTGGAAGTCAAGTGTGTCCAGCTCCTCAGTTGTCTAGTGAACCAGTGACTGTGACCCAGGATTGTGATGTCCCTGATGTGTTCTCTGCATGTGCTGTCACTAGGGCTAAGTCTAAAGTTACTGGTGATTTAGAGGATAATGATGATGATGATGTTATCCTAGCTGACACTTTTCTTGCTAATTTGGACCACTCACCAGATGAGGCAGTACCCCATAGTGTTGATAATTTGTCTCGTCAAGAGTTGGTTGAGTTGCAGGTTGCTGACCCTGAGTTGAAAGGTCTAGCTAACTCTGCTTGCAGTGAGGAAGAGTCAGCTGGTGCTCCTACTTGTTATTATATAAAGTCAGGAGTACTTATGAGAAAGTGGAGACCCCCAACAGCATCAGCCAACTGTGAATAGGAGGTTGTACATCAAGTTGTCATCCCTCGTGTTTGTAGGCAGGATATCATTAGAGTGGCTCATGATTCCAGTTTGGCAGGACACCTTGGAGTGAGGAAGACTGTGGCACGCATTTTGAAACACTTCTACTGGCCAGGTATCTTCAGAGATGTCTCCTGGTATTGTAAGTCTTGTCACACCTGTCAAGTTGTGAGGAAGTGTAATCAGACCGAAAAGGTTGCACCTCTAGTTCCTCCTTTTGAGGCGCTATTCAACCGTGTGTTGGTGGATATTGTGGGCTCTCTTCCTAAGACTTCTTCAGGATTTTCTTATGTGTTGACCATGATTGATATGGCTACTCGTTATCCTGAAGCCATTCCACTTAGAAATATCTCAGCAAAGAACGTGGTTAAGGAAATGCTAGGGTTCTTCACAAAGTTTGGTTTGCCCAAGGAGGTACAGTCAGACCGGGGAAGTAATTTCATGTCAAATGTTTTCAAGCAGTCTCTGAAAGAGTTGGGCATCACCCAGATCACGTCTTCAGCTTACCATCCCCAGACCCAAGGAGCGTTGGAGAGATATCATCAAACACTCAAACTGATGCTCAGGAAATACTGTTTGGAACATCAGAAAGACTGGGATAAAAGTCTTCCATTCGTTGTATTTGCCGCAAGAGAATCTCCAAATGAATCACTGGGCTTCTCACCCTTTAAACTACTGTTTGGCCATGAAGTAAGACGACCCCTTAAGCTACTCAATGCTGGCTGTCGGAGGAAGATGACGTCAACCTGCTGGAGTATGTGATGAAGTTCAAAGAACGGCTGTCCACTGCTTTACAGCTGGCGAGAGAGAATTTAGGAGATGCTCAGGAGAAGATGAAGACTTGGTATGATAAGAAGTCCAGGTTACGCCACTTTCAGCCAGGAGATCAGGTTTTGATTCTGCTACCGGTGCATGGGGAACCCCTTCAAGCCAAGTTTAGTGGTCCTTATTTCGTGGAGAAGAAACTCAGTGATGTCAACTATGTCATCGCCACACCAGATCGTAGAAAGAACAAGCAACTTTGTCACATCAACATGCTAAAGTTATATCACAGGCGGGACGAAAATAACCCAGTCTGCACTGTAGCTGTTCCATCCGAGTCTGCAAGTGAAGTTCTCCCATGCAGCATGAACCTGAGTGATAGTTTGGGGAAGAATCCTGATATCATGAATGATCTCCAGACTAAGCTTTCTCATCTAGCTCCCGAGGAAAGGCAGGAGTTTTTGGCATTACTGCAGGAGTACCCGCAAGTGTTCCGTGCCACTCAAGGAAGAACCACTGTGTTGATGCATGATGTCGATGTTGGAGACACAAAGCCTATTAAACTGCCTCCTTACCGTGTGAACCCAGTGAAAGTTCCTCTCATCCAGAAGGAGCTTGGCTACCTGTTGGACCACAAGATGATTGAGCCCTGTCAGAGCGAGTGGAGTTCTCCTGTCACTCTAGTCCCTAAGCCAGGTGGGTCACAGCAGCTTTGCATCGACTACAGACGTGTTAATCAGATAACCAAAACAGACACTTACCCTCTCCCTCGTGTGGAAGATTGCATAGACAAGATCGGAAAGGCTAGGTACATAAGTAAGTTTGATTTGTTAAAGGGATACTGGCAAGTACCTATGACTGAACGTGCTAGGGAGATCTCATGTTTTGTAACACTAGGAAAGACTTTTGCATGTTCTGTAATGCCATATGGTATGAAGAATGCACCAGCCACTTTTCAGAAGCTCATGAATGTTGTAACAGAGGGTTTGGCAGGGTGTGTTGTTTATATTGATGATGTATTAATCTTCAATGACAACTGGAAAGATCACCTATGCCATGTCAGTAAATTTCTTGAGCTTTTGGTTCAGGCTAATCTTGTAGCTAATTTATCAAAGAGTGAGTTTGGTCAAGCTAAAGTTCAGTACCTTGGGTACATAATTGGTGATGGACACGTTGCACCACCAGGAGCTAAGGTTCAGGTTATAAGTGATCTTCCCAGACCTAAAAGTAGGAAAGAGCTACAAAGATTTTTGGGAATTGTAGGTTATTACAGGAGATTTGTTCTTAACTTTTCAATTCTTGTATCACCACTTACAGACCTACTGAAAAAGGGAGTTAAATTTGTCTGGACCGATAACTGTGAATCCTCTTTCAGCAAACTTAAAGCTATCCTATTAAGTCAGCCAGTGCTCGCTACTCCAAATTTTGCTAAGCCTTTTAAGATGGCTGTTGACGCAAGTGATACAGGAGCTGGAGCTGTTTTGCTGCAAGAGGATGATCAGGGTATTGAACACCCTGTATCTTATTACAGTAAGAAGTTCACTCCACCTCAAAAGAACTACTCAACTATTGAGAAAGGCTTTTGGCCTTGATTTTGGGTTTACAGCATTTTTCATTTTATTTGTGTTCTGGTTTTGACCCCATAGTCATTTATACCGATCATAACCCACTGAAATTCCTTAGTAAGTTTAAAGATAAAAATCAGAGATTGACAAGATGGAGTCTACTTCTTCAGGAGTATTCATTAGACATACAACATGTCAAGGGGAAAGAAAATGTTATTGCAGATTGCTTATCTAGACTTTAGACAGATTGTTTTAGAGTAATAAATTTCCTTTGTAAATTTTTTTTTTTTTTTTTTGTGGGGAGGTGTTACATAGCCTATGATTTCATTATCCTTTGTATAATTCTAACGTACAGTATGCTGCATGTTTGATCACGATTCGCCTCGTGGCTTCCATAGTGACCAAGCTTCCGTGTTCTACCTCACTCCCCCCTTCTCCTCCCTTATAGTAGAGTAAGTCGTTCTTTCTGTTGTTCAGAGCAGGAGTGTCAACTCTTTGTCCCCTATGGCTTCATTTGCGCGTCCTTCTTACAAGTAGTATCAAGCTCTGCCGGCCCCTATATAATGAGCTCAGTCTCTGCATTAATTGCCACTTAGATCTACTCCTCATTTTCTTCACATCTCTGTCCTCCCCTGTACAGTTATTATTATTTTTGTGAGTGCTCAGGAAGTCTCCAACCATCTAGCTGCTGTGTAATTTGAGTATAAGTGTTACTACATTTTTTTCTTGTACTGTATAGCATAAGGTGTTAATTCGTAGGCCTGGTGAGGTTTTTGTGATTCATGTGGAGTTTTTGATGTCAGCCATTGTTAATAATATTTTGTATCTGTAATAATATATCTTGCATTAACTGAGCATTGTCCGGTTTTCTCATTTTATCAGGATTACTTGGATAAATTTACTCTTGTTAATTTCGTGTTAATACAGGCTATTGCAGTTAACCATATATTTAACCTGTTTTTTGCCATTACATTATCCTTATGAGTCCTGAATGTTTAGTTGTTAGTTTGAGCATTAAACTTTAACTTGTAATTTTACCTAACTCTTTTGTTTTGAACCTGGAACTTTGCGGGACAGTAGTGATTTTAGTATTCTCACTTGAAGTGTTCATTATCTCTCTCTGTTCCGTAACAATATATATATATATATATATATACATTGCCTTAATGACCATGGGCTTCGGCCCCAATGGTCAATAGGCATTAAAAAACAAATAAATAAATAAATAAAATATTCACTGGACGGGGCGACTTGGCGAGGGTTATAGCGGAGAATCTACTTTCAGCAGAGCTTCGGGCATCCCTTGGCTCACATGACTCCTCTACACAGTTGCCTTGTTTTAATTATAAATTACATATACTATATCATATGCAGTTTTGCTGTGTTCCCTGTCCTTTTGTTAATACGAATCTCAGTTATGAAAACGAAATTCTGGTTTTATTATTTTTTTTTTAGGTCTGAAGATGGTTATGTATAAGCTGGAACGCCACCACCAATAAAGTACATACGTCATCATGCTGGTTTTGCTGGCCACCATTATATGTGTGTGTTAGTGTGTATCAAAGACAGCTTTCTGTGAGAGACGGTAGTGATCTTTTCCTCGGTCTTGCGTGACTCTGGGATATAACTGCGCAGTTCTTTATTGACGTGGCCAAAATGCTTTATGGACCACATGCTTTAACTTCACGTTCATTATGATTTTGGAGGTAATTTATTTTGTTCCAGAAACAGACTGTCTAGTCTATGCCTAACGCCGCTGGGAGAAGTGAACTTCCAGTTGCATATAACACTGCTAGAATATATTGAAATAGTTTGAATGTATTCAGAATGTTTCAAATCTACGAGCAACACCACGAAGACAAGATGATAACAAAGACAATGACTGCGACAATAGACTTTGCGCCTCAGATGCAGCATAAATTGTCAACATATCTGTCACTGCACCTTACGCCCGCGTTCACGAAGCTTGTGTGTGTGTGTGTGTGTGTGTGTGTGTTAAGACAGAAATCAGTTAAAGGCCAAGGTAACATGGTGAGGTCAAAATTCGACCAGTGAATCTGTGTGTTAACAAAAAAACTATGACAATTTTAATATAATTTGCACCAACTTGGAGGTGTCGAGGATCGTTGACTTGCTGTTTTTTTGAGCATGAATTCAGAGGTCAGGGTCACATGACAAGGCAACGTAAACGCTTTACATTAGATGTAGGCAAATCCTTGTGGAAAGGTTCAGGTCATAGTAAGTTTAAAGAAAGTCGATTTTGAGAACAACCATTCAAAGAACAAAGTCAAAGGGCAAAAGTCAAGGTCACTGGACAAAGCCAGCTCTAACAGTTTAATCTCACTCTAACCAAAGTTCGTGGAAAACCTAAAAGACTTAGTCAAGAATGAATTTATTCGATTTTGAGAGTATTTTGTCAAAGGTGAAGGTCATACAGCAAAGTCAAATATTCGGCCTTTAGACCAGTTACTGGGTGGAGTTTTACGCTCATTGTGACTCTTCGTGCTCACTCACCAGTTTGTTCATTCTGCTAAGCGTTCGTCATGTAATATCAACGTATTACTGATATGGAGATCTTCACAGAATTTCGGGGGAGGGGGGAAATTAACTAATAGCATAACATTCCAGACCTTCGTTCATAGGATAAAGAACTGCAGAATGTGTTAATTAATAAAATCGCCTTGTCAGTAAAATATCAGATTCCTGTTTGAGTATTTCTGTGGCTTGATATATTATAACTGAATCTTTCATTCCTTTGCATTCTGTTAATGTCAAAATTACACAAGAGAAAAACACTGCATAATATCTCTAACCATACCTAAAAAGAATAATCCTTGTCTGTACCGAAGAGGGGACACAAAAAGTTTTGGCCCTTGATATAAAAGTTGCACTGGACTCCACTTGGCCGCTTCATTAGAGCAGTTACACTCGCCGTAAAGTGGGTCGGTGATTTAATTTCCCTGCTCATAAACTAGAACTTTGATATGGCCCACCATGGCGCAGCGGCGTGCTAGAGTTAAGGGTTTAATCTTGCGGCACCAAACTCCTCACAGTAATATACAACCATGACAAACTGGCGCCAGATATCGCTTATTGTCGGCCAGCTGGAGAAACGATTGTACACATTGCACTCCCCTAACTTATTTATAGGACTTGTGCCTTTGATACACGCCCAATGTTACCAGGAGAGAAAGGGACAGTGCGCGTTGTGGTGTGGTCTCCTCTGATTCTATTCTTTTGGTTCTGGTTTAATAGAAAGATTACTTCGATTACTTATATTTTGTTCAGCTGATTATGTTTTGCTTCATTCTTCTACTTTCCAGACAGATTTTTCTTATCAGAGACTGTTGGAACTGAAGGAATAAGAAACAAACTTGACTAGCCTTCTTCACTACTAGGGTCTATCTTCAATTAAGTGGAATCGTCTGGCAGTAGCATGAACAAAGTTAAAATCATGACACTGGATTAAAGGAGTTAACTATCTCATGACTGTATAGTCTCAAAATTGGAGTATAGGACATTATGTGTTATTACCAGTATGAATAATCCTCTCCCGGAGAGGACAACACTAGTATTCTGTTCTATCTAACGTAAGATGATTTTTTTTCCTGTTGAGTGAACCACAGGAATCTGAATGCTGATTGCTTTTCAACACTGTCGTTTTTGTAGTGGCATCTCCAGACGATTTCTTTCAGCTTAGGAGAGACCTCCCGAGCTGAGAAAGCTAAATATAACCTTATTTAACCTCTTCATCACTAAAATGTTCTATCCTCCCAATATTATTAATGTTGTGTCGTAGCAGTAAGGACAGAATTTAAAATGACGTTCATGGGCTGAAGGGATCTGCCATGTCCTGTTATCCCTTTTAGGAGGTGCCTATCCAAAGCTGAGTAAAATCATTTGGCCAAGAGGATGATAGCCAGAAAGCCGTAATCGTAGCCCAGGGTTTCATGAATATTATCAAAATTTCACACCAAAAGAGTAATTAAGTTAGTTATCTGTGTATGGTGAGCAACGTAATGGCTTAGCCTTTGTATTTATTTCTTACCAGTCAAGGTAAAATAATAAATATACATATATTTTAGGTAGTTCAGTGGCTATGACATAATTTGCATCAATTAAAAGCCAAATATTCAAAACTGAACAACAGTTCAAACTGTTTCAGGAACCATCTCTATCAAAACTGCGTACTTGATGAGTTGTTTTTTCACGGGTTCCTTAACTACATTATCCTTTTCTATGGAAGAAAAAAAAATGAATCTATCGTTGGCCGTCTTTGACACAATATCGACTGCCAGTATATCAGCCAGATGATAACAATGGGAGGAGAACCTTCGCCTTGGCAGCCTATACCCAAAGTGTCTAAATATTCTTGACATTTAGTTGCTATGAGTAAATCAATTACTGACATCCCTTTTTACTTACCCTCAAATTTTTTCTCTTTTTCTTTCTGCCAGCAGTCGGTCGTTACCAACTCTGTACTGAATCCATCCATCCATCATCCAATCCTACATTGGCCCATGAGGAGTGTAGGAGCCCGGGGCTAGGCAAGTTGGTCCTGACATTTAAGATGAGAGTGACCAGCCTCACTCATCCCTGAGTGCCATTACGTGAACAATAAACCCCAACCATCCCTTGGATATAAACTTTCACCGGCTCAATCCAGTTGGAGTGCCGTAACTACCCTCCCAGCATAGTAAATGGTTTCCTGGTGTACAGAAAACCATTTGGCTTGTCACTCAGTGTAGAGTCACCCACAGACAGAAGGAAGGGGAAAGACTGAAGGAAAGAAAGACAAGAAGAGGGAGTGTATAGTCACCTGTAGGCAGATGAACGAGGAAAGAATGAAGGAAAGAAAGACAGAAGAGGATGGAAGGAAAGAAGGATGGAGGAGAGGAAAGGGCAGACACCCGAGAGCAGCACTAAATCGAGTGAGTGGATGGTGAGCGCCCCCACCTACCACAAAGATTGGTGGGGGCGCTCACCATCCACAGGTGGGCCCATTTCAGTTTCACGTCGAATGAATGTGTCAAAAGAGGTGTTGCTACACCTAATTTTTCCCAGTGAATTTACTGATGAATAGCCCAATATGGCTATGAGATATTTGCTCCTGCATTTAGGCAAAAGTCATAGGTTCAAGCAAAGCGGATCCCGGTCTAAAATGGCTTTCACTGGAACAACTGCTGAGGAACCGAACTGGGCCGCGAAGCTCTTCTCTACATATACTATAATCCTAGATGTGTATTTGTTGGTGTTTGTAAGAACCGAAACTGTTTAAAAAAAAAAATGATGGTAATGACACTTGGAGGGGTGGTTGCATTTGGGTCACAGAAAGACGGGCCCATTTCAATTTCGTGTCGACTGAAATTTTTCAAAAGGGGCTTTACATTACGTGAAACGAGAGGGAGTGCTCCAACGCTGAAGCAGCTATGCATCAATTTCGAGGGGCGAGAGGGGCAGTTGTAAAACGGTCCTCAATACACAGTGAAATATCGTACAAAATCAAGTTTTCCGCCATAAAATATATATAAGTGACATCAATGTACTATTCTGTGTGCAGTGGTGCAAAAGCTATTGGAAACAAATGCATAGTTTCGGATTCAGTCGTGTGTAACTGAAAAACAAAAAAATCTGGCAGGCTGGAGAGAAAACATGAATTGCTGTAAATTTGTCATCTTCATTACACAGTTGTGACTCTTGATATTAAATATAAAAATAGAAAATGGCACCGTTGATACCGTTGTTATGCTATACATTCAGTTGTGTAAGCAGATTATCTATAATTTTACCCATTCTGATGCAATTGCGAGATAATCGAAACCGATCCTGTGCAGCTGCAAATGACTGAGGTTCGAAGGAAAAGCCCGATAGCCCTCCACGGGATCGTGTGCAGCGGGTCAGTAGGACCGCAAAGCACTTGCGTATGCTGTAACATCAGCTCTGCCTTTCTCTATATATGAGTGAGTGTGTGTGTATGTGTATGAGTGTGTGTACAATTGCAAGTCATCTTGGTGGTGGTTCAAACTTGATGACTGGGTTGGTGGGTTGGTAGATGGGGTGGATGAGTAGGGTGGGTAGTTAGTTGGGTGGGTGAACAGGCAGGGTAAGTGGAGTGGATATGGTGGGCAAAGTGGGTGGTGTGAGTGGGTGGAGTAGGCAAAGTGGATAGGTGAGTGGGTAGGATGGGGTGGATTTGGTGGGTCGCTGGGTGGGTAAGATGAGGTGGGGGGGCAGGGTGTGGTGAGTGATCTTTATTGATGGATGGGTGGGCTTTGTGGGTGGGCAATAGGGGTGGGTTAATGAGAGGGTTTGGTGGGTGTTTGGGCTTGTTGGTGAATCGGCGGGCTTTGTGAGTGGATGAGTTGGTAAGTGGGCACTGTGGGTGGAGGGTAGAGTGGGTAAGTAAGTGAGAAAGTAGATGGGTGGATGGGTCGCTTTCCGAAGAATTAGGTTGGATTACTGCATTGTTCTAGAAAGTAGGTATATCGGTGAATTGGAGGGTGGATGGGGGAGAATAGGTCCACTCACGAATTCGTTCATGGAGTCAACAGGTTCCTGGTTAGAATATGACCATGTGGGAAAACAGCCTCACTGGGGTTACGTCCTTGGGGGATATGGGCCAAGGTGGATTCATATCCCAATGGGTATAAAAAGGTTTAGAGGAAATGGATTCATTGAGGGAATAGGTTCATGGGAAAAATAGGTCTAAGTAAGGATCTGGTGTCCACATGGGGAAGAAACAGATCTCTGGGGAAAATGGGCCCATAAAAGGAAAACAGGTCCATGGGGAATATTGTTCATTACAGGCAAAGTACAAAATTTCAATGGAAGGAAAATAGGCTCAAAAAGGGAAATTGGCCTGCAGGAGAAAATACTTCCAAAGGGGAATAATAAGTCTATGGGAGAAACAGGCCCATGGGGGAATGTACCAGTAGGCTCTTCGTGGAAAATAAGTTCACTGGGGAAAATGAGTCAATGGAAAAACTTAGGTCTCTGTGTGAAAAAAGACAAATTGAAAATAGGTGCATGTGGGAAAAAAGTCCAACGGGGAATATACATCCATGGAGAAAACTGGTTAACTGAGGAAAACAGAACCGAAAATGGTAGGGTGGGGAGTTGGCCCCTCGGAGTTGTAGCCGGAGACAGGCATATGTGCTGGACGATACCATAATTTCATTGTTATGAAATATAATGTTTCCCGCCCAATGTATCTTTGCTACTCAGTTACTTTTCATTTCCTTTTCAATTGTCTATTTTTTTTTCCATGAGCAATGAGAATATCTCATTCTAAGCTTCTTCCAAAATTGCGAAATTACCAGAACAGTTGGTAAATGAGCATTAGAGCTAAAGATTTTAATTCTCTCTCTCTCTCTCTCTCTCTCTCTCTCTCTCTCTCTCTAATATGAGGATGGCTTGGTTTCTCGGCCGTGAAAAACAGCTAAGGATGTAGTTAGAGAAAAGATTAAATCTGTACAGGAAGAGGACAGTACATAGGGTAAAAGAAGTAAAGGGGGTCATGCTTTGAGGGTTTATTACGGCTGGAAAGAAGTACCTGAAGATGTGTCCGTGCATCTGTTCTACCTACAGCCAGGCATCTAAATCTCATAAGGGATGGACACAAACAAATCTCCTCCATGTTGCCTTGTCCCCTGCCATTACACAGCCCTCCCCTCAATTCAAACCTCTCTTTCATATACCTCTCGCTCCATCCTTCCATCTCATCCTCGGTCTCCCCCTTCCTTCCCCCTCCTCCATCTCACTCATTTACACTCTCTCCTCGTCAGTTCCTTACTTTTCATCATCACCCCATGGCCAAACCACCTTAATGTATTTCTGACGCTTACTATCACATTCACACCTCAACGCTCATCACTTCCTCACTTGTCAGTCTCTCCATATACATCCTCCTCTCAAATAACTCAATTCCGCTGCTCTCATTTTTTACTTGTGTCTATCCAACAAGGTCCAAGCTTTGCCTACATATGTTAGAGTTGGTATCACAATACTATCAAGCAGCAACTCTTTTACTTCCATACTAATTTTCCAATTTCATTTCACTGCTTTCAAAGAACTAGCTACCTTTCTTCCCATCTGTATCCTTTCAAGCACTTCACTCTCTAAACTTCGATCCTTACGGATCACACTACTCAAGTACTTAAATGCACTCACATTTTCCTTTTCCTCATCATCCAACCCTACTGTGCATTCAGTGATTTCATTTCTCTCTAAGAACACAACCTTACTCTTCCTACATTCAGCTTTAGATTCCGTTTCCTACACTCTCTCTCAAATTCATTCACCAAGCCTTACAGTTCTCCTTCGTCTTCACTTAACAGTATAGTAGCATCTGCAAACAACGGAACAAGAAGTTTCCAAACTCTCCCAGTTCTCATTAGGGTCGTTCCAGCATCCACTGCCCTACCCTGTATATCTTTTATAACTCCATTCATATACAGATTGAACAATCATGGAGACATGACACATACCTGTTTCAATCCGACATTCAGATTGAAAAATTCACTCAATTCACCATCCACAAGCACTGTAGCCTTAGCGCCCTCATACATACTCTTCACGGTATTTAACAGTTTCCATTTGCTTCATTTATTCATAATATTTTCCACATTCCTTGTCTATCCACTCTGCCATATGCTGTTTCGAAATCTATGAAGGCTGCATACAACATCTTTCTTTTCTTTAGAAACGTTTCCATTAAACACCTTAGGATGAATTACCTGATGTACACAATCTCTTTCCATTCTAAACCCCCAGGTTTCTCTCAAACTAATTTCTCTGTTACTTCCCCTAACTCCCCTTTTTCTATTCCACTATTATGACAAATGACATTGTGATTACCACACGGTTCTTTTTCCTTATTTCCTTTGTACAGTGGAATAATTATACATGACTTCCAAACCTCTGGGACTCTACCTTCTTCCCATGCCAGTCAGCACATCTGCCATGTCCATTCTATTACTATCTCTCCCTCATGCTTGATCATTTCACCACACACTCCATCAATTCCTGGGGCTTTCCCCATTTTGACTTTCTCCTTTGTTTCCACTACCTCCATCCTACTGATCCCTTCCTCTCTTCTCATCTCCCTCCTTCTCCCAGCCATTCCCTAACCACTTGTACAATATTCGCGTTACTTTCATTCTCTATGATTAACAGTTCCTTAAAGTGTTCTTTCCATCTGCTCATTTGTTCTCCCTTCTCCACTTGCAATTTGCCACTTTTATTTTTCACTCCCCTGCTACCTTCCTTATCACTCTGTCCAACTCTCTTTGCCTTCTTCCAGAACATGTTCTTACATTCCTTTCACTTAACACTCAAATTCCTTCCAAACTCCTCATCCACTCTCTTCATACTGTCCCTTACTAATTATTTTTTATCTCTTACTTCTTCTCTACATATAAATGTCTATTCCATCTCCCAACTTCCTCCATGCCTTTGCTTCCCACCCACTCACTATATGCTTTCTTCTATTGCACCCCAGCTTGTCTGACTCCTTCATTTCACCATGCTGTTCCTTCTACCCTCATTACTTTTCTCTTCACTCCACACACCACCTGATATGCTGCGCAGATTTCTTCTATGATTACATTGCACACACCTTCCACCTCCCTTATCTGCTCCATATCATATTTACCCAATCACCCCTCCACTTCTCTCTTCTAGTGTGTCCTTTTTTCATTCTCTTGCAACCTTTCTACGCTCTTTGTATGGACTGCTTCCCCCTGCTCTTTTCTTCTTCTATTTATCCATCGCACTTGTACTTTGACCATCACCACCACCATATGGTGATCAGA
Organism: Coenobita brevimanus; assembly: GCF_032717465.1. Taxonomy (NCBI): domain Eukaryota; kingdom Metazoa; phylum Arthropoda; class Malacostraca; order Decapoda; family Coenobitidae; genus Coenobita; species Coenobita brevimanus. The sequence continues at coordinate 20,076,006 of NC_137048.1, forward strand.
AAGTCCACTTCCCCATCATCTGAATACCGTTGTATCCATTACATACCTTCTCATTCTGTCATCCACACGCACATAATCAAGCATTGTCTTCCGTTCATTCAGTTCACCACCCAACCTTCGCCATGTATACCTGTGGGTCACTTTGTGCCTAAAGAGGGTACTGGCTATCATCAATCCCCTCTCTGCACAAATGTCCGCTAGAGTACTATCATTCTCATCCATTTCTGCAGGCACACCCCACTCACCAACTACTCCATCCACCTTTACATTCCCTACTTTTCCATTAATTTCTCCAATAAAAACACTCTCTCACTCATCTCATACCTTTCTATTCATGTTTCGACATTTGCCAGAACTATTATTTCACTCTCGTCACATGTCACGCACAATCGCCCACGTTTGTAATCCTACTTTCAGTCTTACCCATACAAACTGAACCATACTCTCATATTCTCCTTCCTTCTCTTGCATACAACAGTACATTCATCCTCGTTTTCTCTCTCAGTTCCATCTACACCCACACGTATACCCAATTCATATTGTCACTCTCTCACCTCACCATTTGGTCTCAGTCAAAACACTTATGTTCATTTTTGCATCCTTCAGCACCTGCTCTCTCTCTCTCTCTCTCTCTCTCTCTCTCTCTCTCTCATCATTCGCACCCCTCACATTTCACGTTGAATTTAACACCATGTCCTTTGTCCTGTCCTTGGTCGTCACCTGTGGTTCAGTCCTGGCCCGTGGTATTTTGTTTGTCGTTTTAATAAGTTATTTTCCTGAGAGGGGCACTAACCCTCCCCAGTGCACTTGTTGACACGTGGGGAACGCGTGTTGGTTGGTTATAACGTTACCACACAGCGTATTAAATGGTTTCCTGGCTTGCTGGAAATCATTTCGCTTGTCATTTAGTGTAGTCATCCTGGAGTAGAGAAGCACTGCATTGGGTGAGTGGTTGATGGGCGCCCTCACCATCATTAATAAAAGTCTCTAGACTGGAAATATTAGAAAGCATGTGCTAAGAGAAGATGTTGAATTGCACAGGATTAAACTGGACAGAAAAAGAAAAAGAAGAAAGTGCAGTACTTGATAGCCTATTGAAAAACTGATCCTCACAATTACGAAGGATTACAGTCAGGAAAGCTTCTCACGATGGCTTAGGTCGAGTTGACAAGAGGCATAGGGGGTAGGGGTATGATTCATGTGAAAAAGCCGACGTGTGTGTGTGTGTGTGTGTGTGTGTGTGTGTGTGTGTGTGTGATAGGAGTATGTTATCTTCTCCCTGAATATGACTCGCCTAGTTCGTTTACATCTAGATTCCTATATCACTTCTAGGTAAAAACAGATTGAGGCAAAGTAGACCTTATCTAAAGGTCCCGTGGTCAGCCTGAGAATCAAGCCGAAGACCTCTCGTTTGCAAGGCGTGTGTGCTTTTGGATACATCACGGTCATCTTTGATTTGATAAGAAATATAGGAATTTGTAAGAAGAGTGTTGCAAGAAATTCTGTTGATCAACAGAGTAGAGGAGAGAGTATTTAACTGGAATGTTCACAATAAGAGAGAGAGAGAGAGAGAGAGAGAGAGAGAGGATGCTAATTAGATGGAAATGCATAAGTGAGGTTTGCAAGTAGAAGCCGGTGTGGAAGACCAGGAAGATGATGGATCGATATGATTAAGGAAATATTCTGAATAGGAGAGGATGCAAAATAAATGAGAGCTATGTAACTGTGAGTATGCACGACAGTCAACGGAGTGCCTCTATCCCACGGTCATTTTTTGAGCACATTTTTGTGCGCATTTTATTGGCCTGTGAAGTGCAGCCGAGATTTCCGAAGGTCTACATGATGAATGCATGGATGATCAACATTTCATTAAGAGATTTACCGATACTTATCGCACTTCTGTGCCTCTTAATCTGTGGATTCATGTGTTCCTGAGTATGATGATGGTAATGATTAATTGATTATGATGATGACTGTTTGCAGCGCTTTGTATTTTCCAGTTCTAACTTTTTAGAGGAGAGGAAGGCACTTACGTCTGTTATTGTATTTACAACCAGAGATTTTACCCGGTTGGGGGAAACCCTGTCCTTTAAATGGTAGAAGTCCACTTGCCAGGTTTAAGTCCAATAGAACAACTCAACATCTGTCAAAATAATCCGCCATTGTAGGGGTGTTTCTGCTCCGGTTATAATTTTTGTATTATAAGGAAAAATATGTGTTGACGACTGGATAACATAGACGTAGTAGTCTGCGGGCCTCAGTATGATTTCTGAAATCCGACATCCCTATGGTTCTAATTCTTTGAAAAATTATGTTGTATGAAAAAATAATCTGAAAATGTAGCGACACAAAGCTTCATAGCTAAAGCCAAAACTTTGACCTCCAGAGTAAAAGGTCGAGGATTTGCCGTAACTCACTGCATTGGCAAAAGTGCCGCTTTTGCCAAAACTATTTATCCTTGAGACTGAGATATGTTAAACCTTGTAGAAACAACAAAACAACTGTACTCTGAGCAACAAATGACTCGTATTCACCTGAAGATAATCGTCTGGCGTAAACATGAATAAAGTACTAGAATTATCCCAACCACAGAAAGGTTGATAGTACCAGTAGTATCGCATAGATTCCTTTGGTCCACTCTCAGGTGAATAAGTCGTCTGGTGTCAGCTGGAATACTAGATGAATTCAGACCGTGAAAGGCTTCATTCTTGTAACTGAAAGTGGTAAGTAAACGACACTAGAAGCATCAAAGCAAAAACTGTTTTGGCTAAAAACGGATGTAAAGCGCTCACTAGAAATACCAGAACTCAAGTTTTTATCATGTGCATTTTTTTCCGTGTGTTTTAAGGACAGGTGTATATTGTTACTGACAAACATGCAGTATTCTCCTTTTCCAACATAGCGAGCGAGTCCTGCTGTCAGTAAGTCCGCAGCAGAGTGACAGACATGACTGACCATTACATCTGGTATAAATATTTTAGCGGATCATCTCTGCCACGTGATCTACTGAAGCTGGAGTGCTGTTTAACACTCCCGCTCCTATGACTCATTCTAAGCTGAATAAAATAGGCTTTAGCTGGAATAGAATACTAGAATTGTAGCGACCATCCAAGAGAGAATTAGTGGTTATAATATTAACACAGTCTCCTTTACTTTCTTCTCAAAGAGATCTCATTGTGTCGTTAGAATATTAAAATGTCTCGAAAAATAGGTTAAAGAAAAGGAAGAATATGGGCACGAAGAAAGTGTTATCTAAGCATTCCAGTCCCATCTCCTCGTTTATCATACAATGGTCGGTGTTCATCCACATCTTTATCAACCAAATGCCATAAGTGCCGAATGGGCTCTCTCTCTCTCTCTCTGTATTGGCTGAGTTACTGTGTTACTACAGAGACACTATACTGTGTGGATGGATAAGTATGTAGGCGGGTGGGCTAACAGGAAAAAATAGTACCCTGGGGAACAGGTCCACGGTGCAAATAAATTCATGGTTGGAATAAGTCCATATAGAGAAATGGTTCCATGAGGATAAGCTTTAGAGCGAATGGGCTGACGGTAATTTGAGGTTCAATTGGGAGGCGGTGGCTGAATCGGCAGAGAGGTGGCCTGCAGTCATGATGGACCCAGGTTCGAATCCCAACTGGGGCAGGGAACAGTTTGTGGATTTGAATTTCACTAAAAGCAGACTTTACTGATCTACCAGAAGACCCGCCGACATGTCGTCAGAATACCCCCGCTAATACCCGTAAACCAGTCCTGTATGAGACAGCCCTAGCATGGAATCAATATGGACGGCGGGGGGGGGGGGGGGGTTGCGGCGAAGTGGTGACATGTGGAGGTGTAGGAGGAATACTGGGCCCAAGGAGGACTACTGGGACTTGGGGATAGGCCCTGGAGCCTTTGCCCAGAGTCGGAGATGTGTAAAAAAAAGAAAATGATGGAAAAATTAGGTCCACAGGGGAAAACATATCCATATTGAGATTGTCTCCCCATGGGAAGGACATAGGTCCACGTAGGGATTCTGCGTTTCCTCATGGGGAGAAAATACTGTAGGACCATGCAGGAAAATAGGCTAATGAGAAAAACGCGTCAAAGGGTTAAAGAGGCCCATAGAGGGAAAATGGGTCCATGGAGAAGAAAAAGATCAATGGTGAAATAGATCCATGGGTACAATGGGTTCACTAGAAAACATGCACAAAGAGAAACATTTGGTCCATGGGGGAAATATGTCTGAGAGAAAACGGGTCCATGGGAAAGACATTTTTTTTTTTTAATACAAAGAAGGACGTAAAAGCCAGAAGTCTATCTATCTATCTATAGCCCGACGCCCTAATCCCGCAAAGGGTGGCCGCAGACAAAACGCCTCCAAGTCACTCTGTCACCCACCATTTGACTCCCCTCCCCCCAACTCACCCCCCCCTCCCTCATATACCTCTCAACTCCATCCCTCCACCTCATCCTCGGTCTACCCCTCCCTCTCCCTCCCTCCACCTCACCCACATACACCCTCTTAGTCAGTCTTTCACTCTCCATCCTCTCCACATGTCCAAACCACCTCAGTGTATTTCTCCTAATCTTTTCAACCACATCCACATCTACCCCACAACGTTCCTTCACTTCTTCATTCGTCAACCTGTCCCTCCATGTCACTCCACATGCTCCTCTCAAGTAACTCATTTCCACTGCTCTCACTCTTGACTTGTTCCCCTCTTGCAAGGTCCACGCCTCGCTTCCAAACGTCAGAAGCCTGTTAGAATATTCCTTCCAAGAGAAAAGTACAATATAATAAAAGAAGGCCAAATTCATGATCCGTTCATTTCGAGATGCCTGGACACACTGTGTTTAAAGGAAAGGAGATCATAGGCGGTAGGAAACTCAGACAATAGAAGACAGTTCCAGATTTGACCTGTTGCATACATGAAGGACTGGGAGTAACTGTTAACTCTTGCATCAGAAAGTTGGACAGATAAGGGATGAGCTTTTATTTTTTTGTGTGTAGAAGATGGAACCAAAGACTTGAAACACGCAAAATTTTTCCGAGAAAAAATAAAAATGAATTAATGGAGAGCCATGTTCAAGATCCGTTCATTTCGAGATGCCTGGACACACTTCGTTTAAAAGAATGGAGGTCAGAGGCAGCAGGATATACAGACAGAAGAAGACAGCTCCAGAGTTGACCTGTTGCATACATAAGCGACTGGTAATGATGGTTAACTTTCGCATTAGACAGCTGCACAGAAAAAGGATGAGAGTTTGTAGCTAGACGGGTGCTATGCGTCCGCTGTAGTGGTGGAGGAATACAAACAGACAGTTCAGAGGCGCGGCGACCATTGAAGCAGCGGTAATGAAGAGATTAAGATGCAATAGTGCTGCGAATAGACCGAGGTTGAAGGAAGCCTGTAAGAGGAGAGTTAATGAGACGAAAAGCTTCATACTTCGCCTTGTGGAGAAAAACTGTATGTGGAGAATCTCTCCACGCATGAGAGTTGCTTTATAAAAAGGGGCGAATAAAATCCGTGTATAAAGTCAACAATTGTGCAGGGGTAAAGAAGGCACAGAGTCGGCTTAGCACACCTAATCCCTTGAAACCAGATTTTATATGAGAAGTAATATGATCTTTCCAAGATAAATCCCGAGAGAACGAAACCTCAAGTACGCTCATTGATGATGCAAGATTGAGTTTGATAATGTTAAAAATTAGAGGATACTCCTGTGGAAGATTCTGATGGGTCGAATGATATAAGAACTAATACTTTCATGCACTGAAAATAAGATTAATATTACCTCATTCAGAGATATGACCCGAGTCAGATATTAAGTGTGCCATAGCCCCATCCCTTGTTTGTTGAAGTCACTGCTGAGAGGGATGCTGCGGGAAGCAGACAGAAAGATGAAGGGTGGAGTCATCAGCATATAAGTGGATAGGGTTAGATGCAAAGCTCAGAAAGTCACTAGTGAACTGAAGGAAGATAGTTGGCGCAAAGACATAATCCTGAGGAACACCACTTTTGCTACCTCTAGGAGGTAAACAGTGGCCATCTACAACAGCGACTACAGAATGACCGGAAGGGAAGCTCGAGATAAAGGCACTGACTGAAAGATAGAAACCGTAAGAGGGCAGTTTGGAAATTGAAAATTTATGCCAGACACGATCGAAAGCCTATGAGATGTCAAATGCAATGGCTAAGCTTTAGCCAAAGTCCCAAAAGGAGGATGACAGTGAGTCTCAAAAGATGAGAAGATCGCCAGTGGAGTGTCCCTGGCGGAGCCCATACTGACTTTCGGAAAGGTTCTGATAGGACTGGTGCCTGGTGCCTATTTTTTTTTAATATAATTAAGAAAATCTTTATAAACACAGCATGCTGAAGCAATCGGACGATACAGAGCTGAGAATGATCATCCTTCTTTGGTACAGGCTGAATGATAGCAAACTTCCAGTATCCTTATTCAAAATGGATCCTTAATAACTCTCAAACACAGAGGTTTTACACTTCGTAGCTATTTAGGGTTGATCCCCCAGTTTGCTGTACCAGATACTTCCCAAAGAACAAACGCAAAATGTTATGCTAAAACACAGTACATTATAACCCTTTTCTTCTTCTTTTTCTTTTTCTTCTTTTTCCGCTTCTGCGGCTTCTTCTTCGTCTTCTTCTTTTTTTTTTTTTCTTCTTCTTCTTCAATAGTCAATGTTCAAAAATGTGATACCTGATCATTTTCGTTAACAAAATAAGTTCATTAACTTTCAGAACCTCCGAAACATTATAATACGGAGTCAGACACTTTTTACATAATCTCTAAAAAGTATTATAAATTCATTTTATAAAATGTATGAAATTGTACAAATGACACAAAATCACTTGGAACTTGATCCAAACATTCTTTTTATTCCCTTAAGAGTTTTATAGTGTGACAGTCATTTATGCATTAGTGCACCCCAAAACAACAGTGCCGTGATTATTTCGCCCAGAAAATACTTTCCTTTACGTACATGAGCGCCTAAATACACTTTCTGCTTTCAAGCCATACTTTAATATGCAGCTATAATATTTTAAATGACTTCTCTTACCACTCAATCTCCAGATGATTTAATGCCAGTTAACCCTTCTGGGCGTCCGTTGGGTGTGTCAGACTCGACGCTATGGAAATCATGTAATAACTTCATGGGTAGGGGAAGCACGGCTGCCCGCTCCAGTACCTTAAGCATTTGTCTAGTACTGGACAGAGAAGGTAGTGTCGCTTGGCTCTCTCTCTGTTTTTTTTGTTTTTTTTTTTCCATTTATCTATTTTGAGGGTACCACACCTAAAATATGGCCCCCCCTTTTTTTTTTTTTCGCCTCTATCACAGTAAATGAATGTGCCAGAGGGTTGTGGCGGCCACAGCAGATTCTTCAGGGACCTGTAAGACTGTGAAGTGAAGGATAAGTCTTAAATGTTATTCTGATAAGATTATTAGATTTTACTCTATATCCCTATGGTAAGTTTTGCCATTTTTCGAGTTTTTCTTTGGTCACCCCTGAAGAAGTAGGTGTTCTTTTAATTGAGTTATTTGGGGCTTCAGATTAAAGTAGATAGGTTAAATTTTGTGTGTATTCTTCAGATCCATGAAAGTTTGATTATAAATGTGTTTTTTCCATTTTTCCAAAAATGAGTTTGTCAGACCCAACGAATGTCGGGAAGAGGTATGTAAAGAACGAAAGCTCCAAAGGGTTAAGAATGGCCTTTCCCACTAGTGGTATTCATGAAAGCTAGATTATCTAACCCCTCCTGCTCTGGATCTATTTCATGATCTATATAATATCATCTCGCAGTAACAAGAATGAACTAATGGGGGGAAAAGTCATTACATTCAAAGAGTAAATATTGGCTGTTCGAATCCTTTGTTGCCGAATTCACCAACCAAGGGTTTTTATTCAATTTAGGAAAGGCCCGTCAACTACAGGGGTTGGTAAAGGCTTTATTATCCCATGCAGTACAAAGTGTCGCCTGGAGGTAACAAGAAAATATAGTTCTAGTATTCAGAGTGAGGGTGTTAACAATGGCTGTTGAATCCTCCCTCCCCTAGTTCACCATCTAGCTTCGAATCTCTTGAATCCCTGAAACCTCCCGATCAGCCTGAATTCATCTTCAGATGATTTATGCTGCTAAAGAGAACCGTAGCCTGTTGGAGGTAATGAAGGCTATATCTAACCCTTCCAGTCGAAACATCTCTCCAAAAATATATTCAGATACCCTGAAGATAGAACTAATAAATCACCGGGAGATCTAACCCGGGCCTCAATGTATGTTCCGCTTAACATCTGGGTTCCTATTATATGCCGTCAGCTCAATAAAACCTTTAATGTAAACCAGAAAAGGGTAATGGAGATTTCCCAGATAATGAGTGAGTTAATGGCGATCGTATTTACACTGTGACCCAAGCTCATCTGAATGATACCGAATGCCATTAGCTAGATAAACGATACAGATGATGCAATCATGGTGAGATGGTTGTCAGTTTTTACTTGTTCACCATGGATGCCTCATTACAAATTTTGCCTGTCATCTTACTTTGAAGGGATATCTGTTCCTAGTGGCGGCTGTAGTGCAATTTTTACCAATAATCACAATTTTGGAGGCAAACTGGGCTTTATGTCGTCTTTGATAGTTTCTACCCACAACCTCACTTTTTTTTATGAAACTTGCTCCTAGTGGTGGCTGAGGTACACTTTTCATATAATAGTCATGGTATTGGAGTCATAATCGTCTTGATGCCATCTGCTTACAAATTATACCCACAGAGATAATTTTTTAGGCAACACTTTTCTAATAGTAGCTGTAGTACAACATTTACCAAGTCACATTTCAGAGTGATTGTTGTGCTTTTATTTTCAACGACACTGACACAAAACATTTTTATGGACCCTACTCTTCAGCCTATTACAATAGCACTAAAACCAGCCCCCGAAGTCTGGGGAATCAATGCGTCAGTGGGCGGGAAATGAAAGTAGGTGAATGAGGCGAATATTCCGGGCAGGGTTTCTACAAAAAATACCTGTGCATCAGAGTTGAATGAAACATTACTCTGGTCCCAGTCATTGGCATTAAATCAAATGCTGCATGCAGGGGACGATATATGACTTGGTCATACACCTTTGGATTAACTATTACTCATCCATGCAACGCATAAATTATCACACACACACACACACACACACACACACACACTAACAGTGGAATTGAGTACACTTAGGAGGAAAATGAGTGAAATGGCAAGTACAGTAGTCAATCACGAGAGTGTTATGGAAGAGTTCAAAAATGAAACAGAGACAATTAGGCAAGTAAGCAGTCTGATAGACCAGAGCAGTGATATTGAGAAGATAGCACAGGTGAATGAAGCTGAGCAAAGCTACAAAAATGATGTGGAAACCACGTATGCTGAAATGGTGAAAGTAAAGAAAGACTTAGAAGCAAGGGTGGAGGAAAAAAACATTAAAAAGGAAGTGAAAAGAATAATCCAAAACAATCCAAAGTTAGTCAGAGATTCAGTAGATATCAACAAATCTATAGTAATCACTGGTATAGAAGAGGAAGAAGTAAAAAACAAGATCACAAGAGACAAAAAGGAGATGGCAAATGTAATGAGCTTATTGAAAGAAGTATCAGAGGAAATCTGTAGTAAAGACATAGAGGAACACAAAAGGTTAGGGAAATACGAGAAAAGCAAGATAAGACCTCTAAAGGAAACTTTCCAGAGTGTAAACACTGTGGAGGAGATACTAAAAAATGCAAAGAATCTAATGGAAAAAGAGGAGTTCAAAAATGTATTGATAAAAAGATGACTAACACAAGGGGAACTGGAATTACTGAAAGAGAAGAGGGAGGAAGCAAAAACAAAAAATGAGGGGAGATCAGAAGAGGAGAAGAACACATTTTTTTTTACAAGGTAATAGGATTGCATGTACGAAAGTGGACACAAACAGGAGGGAATAAAAAGGAGGAAGGTAGTAGAACCATGCCATGACAAATATAAAAACAAGATGATAAAGTTGATGTACTCAAATGTGGATGGAATGGTATCTAAATTACTAGAGATGAATGATTATGTCAGAGAAAATGAACCACATATAACATGCCTAACTGAAACAAAATTAACACCAAGGATATCAAATGATACTAAACTGAGAGGAATACAATATATGGAGAAGAGACAGAAACTTAAAAAAAGGAAGAGAAATTATAATATTAACTAAGAAAAATCTAAAAATCAATTAAATAAAACTAGACATACCCTCACAGGTACAATTGATTGCAGTAGAGATCAACACATCTGAAGGGAAAGTAATTGTAGCCAATTTGTACATGCCACCCAGATCAAACACATGGGAAAGAGACGAATATGAGGACCTGGCAGAGAGTACAATTCAGAGTTTATGAGCATTACTACATAAAATGGAAGAGAAATCGAAAGAATTATACTAACTGGGGATTTTAATACAAATATAAATTGGAATACTCTAGATATAATTAGCCAAGAAAACTGTTGGGACCAAAAGCTCCTGGATCTCGTGCAAGAGTTTTTCCTAACGCAACATGTGAGGGAAACCACCAGAAAAAGAGGACTCGATGTACCTTCAATGCTAGATCTCATATTTACTAGGCAAAAAAATGATACTGACAGTTTAATATATCACCCTCCACTCGGCAAAAGCGATCATGCAGTACTAAATTACAACTTCAGGATAGCATATGACATAGTTAACAGCAATGAAAGTTACAAAAAGAGCCTAAACTATAAAAAGGGAAATTATCAAGACCTAAAGAAGTATTTTTTAGAAGTTGATTGGGAAAATGAGCTTAGAGGACAAGATTTAAATGCTGTATATAAAAAATTCTGTGCATTTTATGAAATAGGAGTCCAGAAGTACATCCCACAGCACAAAGAAGCAGATAAGAATATACAGAAATGGTTCAATAAAGAATGTAAAAAATCAAAAGAAAGAAGAGATTTGTTGTGGAATAGATACAGAAGACATAATAGTGAAAGGGCATATAATAATTACAAACAGGCAAGAAACGATTATACAAGAATAAGGAGGGAAGCCCAAAAACAGTTTGAGGAGGATATAATAAATAAAAGTAGTGATCAACCAAAGCTATTTTACAGCTACATCAAAAGCAAAACAAAAGTAAAAGATATAATACAATCCATTACGGACGAGGGAATCACCTATACACAAGAGAAAGATATTTGTGAAGCACTAAATAAGAATTTCCAATTAGTTTTTACATTATAAAAATATTTTGAGAGGGACTATGTGGAACATGCATGTCCACACATACTACCAGATATACAAATATCAGAAAAAGTAATACAGGAGAAGTTAAGTAAATTAGACAGAGGAAAAGCAAGTGGTCCTGATGAAATTTCATGTTGGGTACTACGAGAATGTGCAAAGGAGTTAAATAAACCACTATTATTAATTTTCAAGAAATCCTTGAGTCAAGGTAAACTACCTGATATTTGGAAAAAAGCAAATATTGTCCCCTTATTCAAGAAAGGGAATAGACAAAATCCACTCAACTACCGACCAGTATCACTGACCAGTGTTGTAAGCAAGGTATTAGAAAAGCTTATAAGAAAAGCTTGGGTAATTCATCCAGAAGAACACAGTATGATAACAGAAAGACAGTTTGGTTTCAGAAAAGGAAAATCATGTGTTACTAATCTGTCGAGCTACTATGACAGAGTAACTGACACAATACAGGAAAGAGAAGGATGGGTGGACAGTATCTATTTAGATCTCAAGAAAGCATTTGACACAGTACCACACCAAAGACTTTTATGGAAACTGTACCATCAAGGAGGAATTCGAGGCAAACTGTTTTGTTGGATGCAAGATTTTCTCATAAAAAGAGAAATGAGAACAGTACTAAGAGGAAACTACTCATCATGGAAAGAAGTGACTAGTGGAGTACCACAGGGTTCAGTGCTGGCACCAATCATGTTTTTAGTGTATATAAATTATATAAACAGTAACACTGAAATGAAAACTATCTAAAATATGTTTGCAGATGATGCAAAAATACAAAGGAGAACTTCTAACACAGACTCTTGTAAAGAGCTACAAGAAGAATTAAATAAACTTCATGAATGGAGTAATACATGGCAAATGCAATTCAATGTGGACAAGTGTCATGTAATCAAGTTTGGTAAAAGTGGAAAAAGACCTGATTGGGATTATACGTTAGGAAATAAAACCCTACACACATCAGAAAGAGAGAAGGACCTAAGTGTGATTATCAATAACAGACTATCTCCGGCTGACCACATCAGTGAGTAGGTAAGGAATATGTATACACTGCTTGCAAATATGAGACTAGCATTCACATACATAAATGAAGACATGCTAAGAAGGATAATAACATCATTCATCAGACCAACCCTGGAGTATGCATCAATAGTCTGGGGTCCTCGTCTCAAAAAACACATAGACAAGATTGAAAAAGTTCAAAGGGCTGCTACAAGATGGACACCAAGCTCAAGGGATCTAAGCTACGAAGAAAGACTAAATAAACTGAATCTACCAACACTACAGGAGAGAAAGAAAAGAGGTGACATGATAATGCTATATAAATGCATATCAGGGAAGGAGAAAATATACATAAATGATTGCTTAACATATGGGGAAGCATCAGGAAGAGGACACTGCAAAAAACTGCATAAGAAGAGAGGTGATAAAGACGTAAGGAAATTCAGTTTCCCAAACAGAGCAATTGATCAATGGAATGCACTACCAAATGAAATAGTGCGTGCCAAAACAATTCACATATTAAAGGATATGTACGATAAATATGGTTTAAGACACGGGACAGTACGAGCTTGATTCATTCCTGTAAAGATACAATTAGGTAAGAACACACACACACACACACACACACACACAATGTAGAGATGGGGTTCCAAGTCTTCCTAATGTCTCGGCTTTATTCTTATGGTTTTTGGTAATGTGACATCCCTAGACCTTCATACATATTATGAAGTGTATTTCTTATATTTGTAGACTAAGAAAAGCAACACACAATCTTTGGTCAGTGCACAGGGACGTCTTTTTTGGTGAAACCAAGGTATTTCTGATAGTTTTTGATGTGTTTTGAACGAATCTGACCTTCATTTCTGCCGCAAATCAGTATATTTCAAGATATCCCCCCCCTTCCCCCCACAAGAATGGTGAAGATGGGCGAACCCGGGGTTTTTGGGTGGGGGAAATCACATAATATATTGATCTGCGATAGAAATGAAGGTCAGAATAATTCACAGCACATCAAAAACCATCAGAAATACCTTGGTTTCACCAGCCAGGCCGCTGCGCGCCGGGCCGTCTGGCCTACTCCCCACCACCTCGCACCAACAATCGCCTGCCCGCTGTCACCAGCAAACCATTGTCTCCTAAGCTAAACTAAGCTAAGCCATAAAATTATATTTTTCCGTGCCAAGAACAATGGGGGACCTGTGGGAAAGTGGGGTTTTGGGTGGGGAAAACACGCAAAAACGAGTGATTTCCGACTGAAACTGTTATCAAATTCAAACCGAAAACACTAAAATCCTTCGGAAAAATGAAATTTTAAGCTTCTTAGGGAGTCCGTGTTTGCTAACTGGAGGGCTTCGCCCCCCAGACCCCCCAGCCCTGGCCGTGCTTTCTAACTGGGGGGCTTCGAACCCCAGACCCCCCCTGACATTTAACTAAACCTCACCTAACCTAAACTAACCGGGTGTAAATACGAAATAAAGCCTTTACTCACCAGTTTACAGCTCCTGAAGTACTTACGGTAATTTTGCAGGCTTCACAGGTCGTGGCTGGAGACGAACTGACTTTCAAATTCTGTGGAACCCTAGCATATCTGAAATTCTAATTTGCACGCCGGTTGTATCAGTTTGAACTTCACGCATGAGCAGATAGCGCGTGACGTAACAGTAGACACATGCTTTAGCCCCACCCATAAGTCACGTGAACCGTGACGTGATGGTAGACACACGTGAGACAGGGCCACAATGCATCCGCGATGGGTCTCACGTATCACCAGACTATGTAGAGAGTAATTTTTCGGAAAATTTTCAAAAATCTTTTTTCGCGTTAATATTCATTTGTGGAAGTTGTTGCTAGGGTTCAAAATGTTCCCAATGTTGAGATTTAGATATCTGTAAGAGTAAAATTGAGATTCCAAATCCCTGTGCACTTGTAAAATAATACCCAATCTTTGATGTATCTTCACAGTCTCGCTTCCGCGAGCGCTCTCGCCTCTCGGACGCAGATGCATCAAGTGTAGCAGAGGGAGAAGCAGTAATATTATAACCAGTAGCAACACCTTTCATTGCCATGCTTGTGCAAAAGAAAATGAACGTCTGTACCTTGCATGGGTTATTTTAACATTGTATTAACCAACATGCCTCTCCGCAGCCCTCTTTTCTACTTCTGAATGCGTATTCACAGACATTTGATAAATTTCATTGTGCATCGGTTACCTGTAATACCTGTGACATTTCTAGCTGAGAACGAGTAAGATTAAACAGTTCGCTAAGGAAAGATCAGTATTACTTGGAAAAGTTTTGGCTATCATTAGAACAAGGAGAAAGCCTATACTCGGTTCCACGGAGTCTGACGCACTGATTTTGCCAGCCAAGGACAGGTGGATCTGGTAACACTGCGCGACGTATTCGGGCGGTGATTGGTGGATTTCCATTGTGTTTGAACGTGCTCCAAAGTGACTTTATATTTCAACCAAGGCCCTCATTGATTTGTAAGATACCGGATTATACAGATACCAATTAAAGCAATGATATCTTTAATGATAAATATGTGCCTTTTAAATTACTAGAGATAAACCTGAACGACAATGATAACAAAATGTAAGTAAAGTCGCAACTGGACGATTGCAGACATGTCAGCGACTGATTTAAATTCATTTCATTATGTTTGATTTCGTTTATACTGCACGCGGTTTTATTATGGTAGCATATTTCAACTATTTTTTTCTCATGGAGTTTGCTTTTATCTTACTTTCCTTTCTTCCACCATTAACAAAAATTCGGTTCATTCTATAATGATGTAATCCATTACTTTCCCGGCTCTTTGTCGAGGGGGCAGAGATACATGCTTGAGGATTCATTGTGACCAGGGATAGGGTGTTCGTCTGTATAGCTGTCTGTTATGATACAAAAATGTTAGGGAAAATCAAACACCAAACTTATTCATGTAAGAAATAATTCTACTGAATCTGGCTATGAATACAAACAAATGCAGATTTTTAAAGGTACTGTTACGTATGAAGGTAATGAAAATATGTATGTACACTGTATGTATTGAGAATAGAACAGCATGTATTGGCCCCAGTGAGGTGTGTGTGTGTGTGTGTGTGTGTGTGTGTGTGTGTGTGTGTGTGCTTACACAAATTATAATTATTACAAGCTATGCAAAGCATATCTAGGGTAACGTTGTATATTAGTAGATGAGGTAATGAAGGGCATGGTGAAGACTGTAGACTGACACTGTGTAGAAGTGGTGGGAAAAACATTCATGCCTTCACAGGACCTCAGGTCCACCTTGCTGTGACCATCTGAATTCCCGCCACAGTCTCTGACTTGTCCACATGCGTCCGGTCGCGACTTACTTACTTTTTGATATCATTGTCGTTCAGATTTATCCCTAGTAATTTAAAAGGTACATATTTATCATTAAAGATATCATTGCTTTAATTGGTATCTGTATAATCCGGTATCTTACAAATCAATGAGGGCCTTGGTTGAAATACAAAGTCACTTTGGAGCACGTTCAAACACAACGGAAATCTACCAATCACCGCCCGAGTACGTCGCGCAGTGTTACCAGATCCACCTGTCCTTGGCTGGCAAAATCAGTGCGTCAGACTCCGTGGAACCAAGTATAGTTAACGATAAAAATAAAATGAGAATAATTATATAAGAGATAATGTTATTAACAGGCTGAGTCGGAAATTTGGGGTCACTGGAAAATGATCAATATTACCTGGAGCGATTTCGGCTATCGCTGTTATTTAGAAAATTTCGGGCCATACAAGAAAGCCCAAGTTACTCTTAGAAATTATTGGCTAACATTATTACATAGGAATATTCTGTCTAACAAAGAAGAATTAACATTACTTGGAATATTTCTGATTCCGACCGACCACTAGTACCTAGGAACAGGTGGCTACCATTAGTACCTGAGAAGTTAATTGCTGCCATTCTTAACAGAGAAATTTATTGCTGAGGTCAACACATAATACCTGTGATATTTTTTGCTACCAGAGAGTTACCAAAATTATTTCGAAAATGCGAGAAAAATTTAGCTACCTGAGATGTACCAGTATTACTTTGAGAACTTCCGATATCCAAGAACTTCTAGTACTACGACCATTAAACATGAGATTGTGAGTAGATGCATGTGAGTGAGTATATCTAAAACAAAAACTAAGAGCCATCTCACGATGGGATTTCACCACCAGCGTAGCCGGAAAGTTTTTGTTCGGCACATAATTTTGCACCTCCATTTCTGATTTGACGCAAACTCAGGATGTAAAAAACACAAAACAAAGCCAGCCAGCCAACCTCACAACTGCAAACATTACCACTCCACTCGTTTTGCAACGCATGAGTGGTAATACATCCCACGAATACTGGATGGTGAGGGTGGTGAGGGGTCTGGATGTGCTGTGGTAGGATATAAGCCTGGGGTGTGTCTGAGGTGCGAGTGGTGTGCATCCAAGGTGTGTGTGTGCGGTGTGTGTCAGTGAGATGAGTCAAAAGACATAGGACACCCTGTTATATGTACTGGGGTACTGGATGCGGTTGTGGTCAGTGCTGCTATCAAAGATGTCCTTTGTCTTCTGTTTTCCCACTCCACAGCAATCTGTGAACCGGGCTAAGGCACAGCCCATTTCCAGGAGTAGGATGAGGAGCAGGAGAATGGTTCTAATGAAAGCCATTGGCTAGCAACCAGACAAACGGAGTATGCTATTGTTACGGATAAAGTATTAGGACTACCTATCGCATTGCTTGCATTTTTGTTAGGGCCACTACGTTTCCATTGAGTGTCCTGTTGTCCAGTGAGATACATAGTTTTGCACTGTTTATTTTTACACTTGCTACAGCCAAATTCAATTTGTTCAGTCACTCAGGACTCGCGTCATAGTGAAAGCAATCTTTATGAACGCCCTAGTAATGTGACGTTTTACTATATGTTTTCTTTCTATCTTCAGGCAATTATATTTTTTTGCTCCAGACGATTGTGATATCGCTATCGCCAAAAGGATTATATTCATCTGGAGGAAGGCCTCTTGTGTTGCAGGGTTTGAAGGGTTTACAAAGCAGAGTGAATGAACAAAACAGTTAAAAAAATATCAGAGTGATCGTCAAATACATATGAAAGTTGGCAGTAACAGCTTTGAAATAGTAAAATACCATTGTCAATTAGTTATGAACGTGTTGCAAGAAATATGTATCAGATATATTTATGTATTGAGGTCAATCTACATTTAAAAAGGTTCATGGCGTTACCTAAACACATTATATACATAGTTAACGAATTTGTGTCTCATTAATTAGTTTGTGTCATCAAAACTTTTATTTACGCCATCGGAAAAATATTTACACATTTGTATTCATTCAGACAGGTAGCGCATATTTATTGTGCAGTATTCCCACCGAGCCAGTTCCGCTTTTGAGGTAAATGAGCTGCATGATCTGATCCGCGTGGGTGTAATGTTGCAGAGCGCATAACCAACATAATTATGGACAAGGGATACGCCGCACTAAATATCATCATCATCATCATCATCATCATTATTCCGTTCCTTACACATGTGGTGAATAGAGGATCCAGGAACAGAAAGGAAGAAATGCGAAAGTAGAACACTCAAAATAGTTCCAAGCGACTATGTTCGTAGATCATTTCGTTCATCATACAAACAACGGTTTTCTTAAATCCGGCCCACACAAAAGATAATCTCACACTTCTACATGTGGCATCAGGCTTTCTACAATACCATGCTGAGTTCGTCTATCGATTTTCATTTAAAAGAATGGATGCACCTGCTGTTATGGACACCATTAAGTTGTTGCTTCTCTTGTAACTCCACCTCCACTGAACGTAAGTCACTTGGACTGCAATCTAAAAAGTTACCTTTCTTCTGCAGCTCATCACCATCCTTTGGAGGATAGAAAATTAAGGGACCCTTGTATTACTGGACAGAGGAGCTGCTTAGCTACCATCGGTGACAAATGTGTCGTGTTCCAGTATTTCACATTCATTTGCCTAATCGCTTAAAGGCCGTCCTTTCGGCCTCTATGGTTGATGTCAAGTCGGAATTCCTATTTTCAGTCAAAACGTAACAGAAATTTGAATTACTCATGCCGTGACAAAGATGCGTTAAGAAATTTTCTCTTATTTTTATCCTGCTGCGACACCCGCTGAGGACAAAGAGAGAGAGAGAGAGAGAGAGAGAGAGAGAGGCAGGATAGTAGTGTTTGCTAATATACTAAACAATACTATAGCATTATAGTACATAATTTTAAGAATCTAAGGAGGGAGGAGAAGAAGAGGCGAGTGATAATACAACAAACACGTTATTCTTCTCTTTTCTGTGTACTGGTAATTTGCAATGCCGGATCAAGAACGAAACCATCCCTTCCACTAAAGGCAAATACTAAATTTGAAGCAAAAGGCCAAGAAATGAGTCATAACTCGGGAACCAACGACCCCGATTGGACTGAAAATTGTTTTATTCTTCAAGTTAGAGAATTTTAACGATACCTTGCTAAAACAAGTGCGCTACGTTGCGCTGTTTTATTATTTTTTTCTGTATTACAGTAACAACCATACAGAAATTGGATCATTATAATATAGATAGGGGAAAAAAAATTATCATACTCGCACACACACACACACACACACACACACACACACATTTTGTATATACAATATATATATATATATATATATATATATAGATAAATAGATAGATAGACATATATATATATATATATATATATATATATATATATATATATATATATATATATATATATATTGTAATGATCAGATTTTTATTGTAAGGCATCTAATGCAACAAGCTAATGAGATGAAAATGCCACTTAACATGTGTTTTTGGATTTTGAAAAAAGGCGTTTGATAGTGTTTCACGTGGAGCTATGTTGAAAATTATGAGATTCTATGGTATACCAAGAAGAGTTTGTAAATATTATTAGAAGCCTGCATGAAGGTACTTTTTGTAAGGTAATGGTGGGTGGTTCTTTGAAATTTGATCCATTTCAAGTTAGGTCGAGGGAGTGATTCAAAAGGAGGGAGTTCTTTCCTTCGCCATTGTTGTTTATTTTGGATTTATATGAGTTATGTTATGAAAAAGGTTGTAAGGAGAACAGGTGCAGGAATTAACTGGAAAGAAAATAAGAAGCTGATGGATTTGGACTATGCTGATGATATTGTACTGATTTGCGGAAGTATCTACGAGATGCACAGGGTGCTCGATTGTCTGGTGGAGGGAAGGAGAAAAAGTGGGGTTGGTAATAAATTGCGGGAAAAGACTGAAATTATTAATATGAACGTGGAGAACCAAATCGATTGTGTAATTGGGAATAATGTGGTGAAGAATGTAGAAAACTTTAAATATCTGGGAACGATTGTATCATCTAATGGAT
>NC_137048.1:20095813-20183313 GCF_032717465.1 Coenobita brevimanus
GTATTTTTGGTGATTATGCATTAATGATGATTATGAATTGGTTGATAATTATTAATTGATAGTGATTGGGAATTATAGTGAATTGCATGATGAGAGTAAACTATACGGGCGAAATAGAGCACGAGTGATTATCTCTTATTGGTTCGAGGCTAGGCCAGCCCGAAAAGACAAATCCAAGCCTATAAAATGTCCCGGTCTTGAGGCTATTGTCGAGCCCAAGAATAAATCCGCCAACAAAAAAGAGTGAGGTACGATGACCTTCAGAGATCGCTTGCGTAATGTTCCAAATTGTTTCGCCTGGTGACAATAAATGCGTTGTAGGAATAATCACCCAAACCATGGTTTTAACAAGTACAACCCTTTTCATATGACTAAAGTGTCATGTAATTAAAAATGTCTGTTGAAAACCAGTATAGAATTATTAAAGTAGAGTAAAGTATATGTCATTTTTTTTTTTTTTTGTATACTCCAGTTAAGGTGACAATTATGTCCTCTCCTCATGCCTAACTCACTCCCCTTCCAATTCAAGATTCCTTCGCTTAGGGAACGACGACAACACGTGGTACTGAATTAATCTCGACTCAGCCAAAAACTTCAAACGCTACCAAAACTATCCTAAACAATTATCCTTTACCATACCAAGTCAAAACACCACCCCCTCCCCCTTTTGTTCTACTGAAGTGAATTTTCTATCAACCAAGGAGGGGAGACTAAGTCGAGTACCATTTGTATTATCTATGAGTAAGTAGAACAGAACCAACAACCGGTAAGATTATAAATCCTAACATTACACTGATGGAACAATAACATGCGGAAAAGATCTCAAAATCCGTCGTTACATTGGTGGCAATAGCGGTGGGATGTTCATCGTTCCCCAATTAGTGGCGTTGGTGAGAAAGTGAAGGGAAGCGAATAGCAAAGAGAGTGAGAATGTTAAGGGTAGCATTGGTTGGTCATTCCCAAATACCTCCGCCACTCTATATTCAGAACATCCTGGTAGTATGGAGGTTCTAATAGTGTACTAGTTGGTATTACCCTTGGGGAAGGGGGGAAAGAATACTTCCCCAGTATCCCTACTTGTCGTAAGAGGCGACTAAAGGGGGCCTTTTGTCTCCAGTCTGTCTCCTTACTGTCCTCTTCTGCTCATCTGTCCTAGCTCTCGTCTTGATATTTCCATGTTTCCTCGAAGCTTAGTGCTAATTCTTCACTTTTCCTTCTTTCCAGCTTAGAATGTTAAGGGTTAGGTAATTATATGTTCGCTAGACATATATTATCCACTCAGAGACAAACATACACAACACATCATACACTGTCTTGGGCAATACTTCACCAACTTTGGGACGCCACGAGGAATCGTACTGGACAACGACGGAGAGTTCAGGAGTGGAGAGTTCAAGAAATTCTGCCAGAGGAACCAGGTGGACTTGTTCTACATCACCCCGTATCATCCCCAGGGAAATTCCACCACTGAAAGGATGCATAGGACTATGAAAAGTATCTTAGCATCCCTCTGCAACAGACACCCCTTGCGTTGGCCTCAGCTGCTCCAGTCGTGCCAAACCGTCATAAATCATGCGGTGCACTCGAGCACGGGACAACAGTCCTATTATGCCTTCTTCTCACGCCATCCCCCTCGCCTCATTGCTACCTTATTGCCTTCCGTGGACGCAGAGGAGGACGACCTGGTGATAGCACACACTCTCATCAAAAGTATTCACCAGAAAATGACCAGGCGATACCGGGAGGTGGCCAACAGGCGGAGGAGAGCGCAGAAGGTTGGAGTCAATAGCTTCGTGTGGACGAAAAAAGAGACCATACAGCCGGGTACCTGTAGGAAACTGAATGCCAAATGGGACGGTCCGTATAAAGTGATCGAAGTGCTGCTAGATGGAAGTGTTTATATCATTGAAAATGTATTTAGTGGCAAAAGAATACAAAGGGCTGCTGAAAAGGAAAAACCATTTTACGGTACCGAGGAATGGCTCTTAGAACCGTTGCAACAGGAGCTTGCCCCGGAGCCCGAAGATGAGCGATTACCACCGCGAGTGAGGAATGCCCCTCGGAGGCTCATAGTGGAGTCTTCAGGACAGAATGAGCGCTCACCTTTGTGGGCGAAAAGCTGGGAACAAAAGAACAGAGTGAATGCGAATGGAAGAGTGGAAGGAAGCGCCTCCCATGGTGATCTCACTCTCGAGAGACCCTGTCGAGCTCAGGTGAGCGACAAGCTATCCTCCAAAACCTGAGGCTGACTGGGGCATAAATTCCCGCATAACATCAAGTGTAAGGAGTGATCATACCTCCTAATGAAGTGAGTAAGCGACCTTCCGAGGTATGCATCAGGTGTTTAATGTGGACCAACAGGTGCCACCGATTGTGGGGAAAGGTATTCCAATTCAAAGTGTTCATAGCAGTTATCAGAGTAACAACACTCCATCCATGCAAATGTCATAGATGATTGACTTGGGTAAAATATGTTTTCCGAATGTGGGAGCCGTGTAGTGCCACAAATATAGTATTCATGTATGTGTTAGAGGTACTGTAATTTCTAAGTTAGATAGGGTGTAATCTGAATACTAGTCTATAAATTCCTGTCCTAAGTAGTAATTCATATGTTAATGATTGTTGTAGGGTTAACTTTATTTTTATTTGTATACATATATATATATGTATACATATAGACTGTAGCACCAGTCGAGCAGGGCAGTACTCCCGAGGTGGATGGAAAGCTGATGACAGGGAGTGCTGGAGCTCCCGTTTCATCAGCCCTCAGGACTAGTTCCTGACCATCTCCCTTTGCTGAACTTTTTCAGTGTCTCAGTTACACAGAGAGTAGGCCAGCATGCTCTCCAGTACAATTTCTTTAATTATCTTCACCAAACTACATGCACAGTACACACTACACTTCCTATTCTAAATTCAACAAAAATGGCGTCAATTCACCCAGCCTCGGAGTCCCCAGGGGGGGGGGACCATAAATGCCCCCGCCATCTGCCCCTCTCCCGGTGACGACTCGAGGTGCCTGGAACCACTCTCTGACACTCTTCTTCTTCATTTCTGCAACATTCGCGGCCTTTCATCTAACTTTCACTCTGTTGAGCACCACCTCTCCTCCTCTAAACCTCACCTTCTTTTTCTAACGGAGACTCAGCTGTCTGAGGCAACTGACAGCAAACCCTTTTCTGTATCCTCCTACTTTCTCTATACTCATTTCAAAGCCAAAGGTGGCTGTTGTGTACACATACGCAACGACTTATCTTGCTCTCGTGTTCCTGAACTTGATTCTTCTGAATTCTCCACACTCTGGCTTCGGCTTTCCTGTCATTCTCTGACTAAATATATCTGTGCTGTTTACTTATCCCCTAATTCTACCGACTATCAAAAATTCTTCGACTATCTTACTTCTACGATGGAACACATTCTGTCCATTTCTCCTTTCTCTGAAATCTCCATTCTTGGAGATTTCAATGTTCACCACCACCTTTGGCTCTCCTCTCCTTTCACGGATCCACCTGGTGAACAAGCCTACATCTTTTCTATCCTTAATGACCTAGTGCAGCTTGTACAGCACCCTACCCGTATCCCTGACCGCCTTGGAGAGAGCTCCAACATACTTGACCTCTTCCTCACAACTAATCCTTCTGCTTACTCTGTTAATCTTTTCTCTCCGTTGGGCTCCTCCGATCACAATCTTATTACCTTAACCTGCCCTATCACTCCGGTACGGCCTGTGGACCCTCCAGGGAAGCGTCGTCTGTGGCATTTTGGAGCCGCGGACTGGGAGGCCCTCAGGCAGTACTTCTTTGATTTTCGCTGGAATGATTATTGCTTCCATGGCCGTGAGCCATCTGAGTGTGCCTTGCGCATTACAGAGGTTATTCTCTCTGGCATGGAAGCATACATTCCTTTCTCATATCCTTTGACTAACGCAAGAAAGCCTTGGTTTAATCACGCTTGTTCTAATGCTGTCCGCAACAAGGAGAAGGCCTACAAAAGGTACCGGAGCCAACCCACCCCTGAATCACATCGTCTTTACGTTTCTGCCCGGAATCGTGCTAAGTCTGTTCTTCGCTCTACTAAAAATAATTTCATCCATACTAAATGCTCTCAACTCTCCAACTCGAATTCTTCCCGCTCCTTCTGGCACCTTGCCAAAAATCTTTCTAACAACTTTACCTCATCATCCTTCCCTCCTCTTTTCTACTCTGATGGTTCTGTAGCTATTTCTTCTACTGATAAAGCAGATCTCTTCGCACAGACTTTCTCCTCCAATTCCACCTTAGACGATTCCGGTGCTGTTCCTGCATCACTTCCCCCCTCTGACTTCCTCATGGCTGACATTAAAATTTCTTCAGTTGATGAATTTTCTGCCATCACTGGCCTCAGTACTAACAAGGCATATGGGCCTGATGGGGTCCCTCCTGTTGTTCTCAAGAACTGTGCTTCTGTGCTTACACCCTGCCTAGGCAAACTCTTTCGCCTTTGTCTGTCAACTTGTACCTTTCCTTCTTGCTGGAAGTTTGCTCTCATTCAGCCAGTCCCTAAGAAGGGTGACCACTCCCAACCCTCCAACTATCGTCCAATTGCTTTAACGTCCTGTATTTCAAAAGTTTTCGAGTCAATTCTTAATAGAAAAATTTTAAAGCATCTTTCCTATCACAACCTTCTTTCCGTTCGTCAGTATGGGTTCCGTCAGGGACTCTCCACTGGCGATCTTCTCACCTACCTTTCGGACTCCTGGTCATCCTCCTTTCGGGACTTTGGCGAAAGCTTTGCCATTGCACTTGACATCTCAAAGGCTTTCGATCGAGTCTGGCATAAATCTTTAATTTCCAAACTGCCCTCCTACGGTTTCTATCCTTCTATCTGTGCCTTCATCGCTAGTTTCCTTTCTGGTCGTTCTATAGCCGCTGTTGTAGACGGACATCGTTCTTCTCCTAGATCTATCAACAGTGGTGTTCCTCAGGGCTCTGTCCTATCACCAACTCTCTTCCTTTTATTCATCAATGTTCCTCTAAGCTGTACATCTAACCCTATCCACTCATACGCTGATGACTCCACCCTTCGCCTTTCCATTCGGTTCCCGCAACGCCCATCTCAACAGTTACTTCAACAAACAAGGGATGAGGCTGTGGCACACCTAATGTCTGGCTTGGCTCGTATCTCTGACTGGGGCAAAAATAATATGGTTGTCTTTAATGCATCTAAGACTCAGTTCTTACACCTATCAACCCGACAAAATCTTCCACAGGTATACCCACTAATGTTTAATAATATTCAGCTTAATCCTGCATCATCCTTGAACATGCTTGGGGTTTCATTTACTCGGGACTTATCTTGGAAAAATCATATTACATCTCTTGTAAAATCTGCTTCCAAGAGATTGGGTGTGCTAAGCCGACTCCGCTCTTTCTTTACCCCTGCACAATTGTTGACTCTATACAGGGGTTTTATCCGCCCCTGTGTGGAGTACAACTCTCATGTGTGGGGAGGCTCCCCACATACAGCTCTTCTCAATAGGGTGGAGTCAAAGGCTTTTCGTCTCATTAACTCTCCTCCTCTTACTGACTCCCTTCAACCTCTGTCTCTTCGCCGCTCTGTTGCATCTTTATCTCTTTTCTATCGCTACTTTAATGGTCACTGCTCCTCTGAACTGTCTGCTTGCATTCCTCCACCTCTACGACGGGCGCGTAGCACCCGTCTGGCAGCAAACTCTCATCCCTTTTCTGTCCAACTCTCTAATGCAAGAGTTAACCGTTATTCCCAGTCTTTCATTTATGCAACAAGTCAGCTCTGGAACTGTCTCCCTCTGTCTGTATTTCCTGTTGCCTATGATCTCCAGTCTTTCAAACGCAGTGTGTCCTGGCATCTCAAAATGATCGGATCTTGAATTTGGCTCTCTATTGTATTTTGTTTTTCTCTTGGAGGGAACTGTTACTGCGGGCTCATGGCCTTTGGTTCCTTCTTCTTCGCATAAAAAAAAAAAAAAAAATCTCTGTATCTATGCATTGCGTGATGTAACTGTGAGTGTTGAGCTATGGGAATTCCTCCGTCTGGTCGAGTGATGAATAACAGATGCGAGCAGCCTTTCTCCTTGTTTGTGTGTCGTTGTAGGGCGCCAAGTTTAAACCTTAAACAGAGTAATGATGAGTATACAATTCTCTCCGTATCCTAGTTGTGAAATGCTTACTAATGAAGCTGCTAGAACCCAAATATGTAAGATTAACAGTCAAAAAGGCCTAAATAATATCATTTGTGAGGGATTTAATAGTCCCACTTGCCTTAGCCGTCACTAGATGGCATAAGCTGCCCCAAACTCAAGGCGGGATAGTAGTAAATTCAGTATTTAAAGTAAGTAAGGATTGAATCCCAAATTATCCCCAATTCAATCAAAAGTCCTAACGTCATGTGCACACTACTATATAAATAGTGAAGAGAATTATAACCCACCATATCGTAAAGACACAGTCTCAGTTGATCTAGGAGTAGCGTCCGTCTCTGCCTGACAATGCCCACTCGCTGCTCAGACATCATGTGTAACAGACGTTGGTTCTGGTGAGCTGTCCACATACCTCCTTCCCCCTCCCCCTTTTTCCTTGTTTAATCCTTACTTGGCGTGAACCGTATGAAGTAATGTTGTTAAAAGCTTAACGTAGAGACTCGCTGCTCAGACATCGTGTGTAACAGACGTTGGTTCAGGTGAGCTGTCCACATTCCTCATTCCCCCCCTCCCCTTTTTCCTTGTTTAATCCTTACTTGGCGTGAACCATATCAAGTAATGTTGTTAAAAGCTTAACGTAAAGACTCGCTGCTCAGACATCGTGTATAATGGATGTTGGTTCAGTCCCCAGACACCGGCAACGTCAGAGTGTGCACGAGGCCATCTCGTGGTATTGCCCATAGACTCGTCTTACATACACACTTACACTACCCATGAATTATTTTATAAACCGAATGTAGTTGAAATGGTATTATTGATCTATCAAGCGAACTTCTTTTTTTGTAGATAAGGAATAGAAATTTGAAAAGTGATGTGATGATGTAACGGAAAGGTGAAATTCAAATTCATTGACCGTTTTCTTTCTCTTACATTAATATGTTAGAAAATTAGGAGCGTGGAAGGGAACTTAGTGGTTGTGAGCAATAATGTGATTTTGAGTTGTTCCTCGAAGCTAAACAAGCCCGAGTGACTATGTATTCTTGGTGATTATGCGATTTTGAGTTGTTCCTCGAGGCTACACAAGCCCGAGCGATTATGTATTTTTGGTGATTATGCATTAATGATGATTATAAATTGTTGATAATTATGAATTGATAGTGATTGGGAATTATAGTGAATTGCATGATGAGAGTAAACTATACGGGCGAAATAGAGCACGAGTGATTATGTTTATTGGTTCGAGGCTAGGCCAGCCCGAAAAGACAACCAACCTCATAAAATGTCCCGGTCTTGAGGCTATTATCGAGCCCAAGAATAACCAACAAAAAAAGAGTGAGGTACGATGACCTCAGAGATCGCTTGCATGTTCCAAATTGTTTCGCCTGGTGACAATGTTGTAGGAATAATCACCCAAACCATGGTTTTAATGTACAACCCTTTTTCATATGACTAAAGGTCATGTAATTAAAAATGTCTGTTGAAAACCAGTATAGAATTATTAAAGTAGAGTAAAGTATATGTCATTTTTTTTTTTTGTATACCCAGTTAAGGGAATTATGTCCTCTCATGCCTAACTCACTCCCCTTCCAATTCAAGATTCCTTCGCTTAGGGAACGACGACAACACGTGGTACTGAATTAATCTCGACTCAGCCAAAAACTTCAAACGCTACCAAAACTATCCTAAACAATTATCCTTTACCATACCAAGTCAAAACACCACCCCCTCCCCCTTTTCTTCTACTGAAGTGAATTTTCTATCAACCAAGGAGGGAAGACTAAGTCGAGTACCATTTGTATTATCTATAAGTAAGTAGAACAGAACCAACAACCGGAAAGATTATAAATCCTAACATTACACTGATGGAACAATAACAAGCGGAAAAGATCTCAAAATCCGTCGTTACACTGGTGGCAATAGCGGTGGGATGTTCATCGTTCCCCAATTAGTGGCGTTGGTGAGAAAGTGAAGAGAAGCGAATAGCAAAGAGAGTGAGAATGTTAAGGGTAGCATTGGTTGGTCATTCCCAAATACCTCCACCACTCTATATTCAGAACATCCTGGTAGTATGGAGGTTCTAATAGTGTACTAGTTGGTATTACCCTTGGGGAAGGGGGGAAAGAATACTTCCCCAGTATCCCTACTTGTCGTAAGAGGCGACTAAAGGGGGCCTTTTGTCTCCAGTCTGTCTCCTTACTGTCCTCTTCTGCTCATCTGTCCTAGCTCTCGTCTTGATATTTCCATGTTTCCTCGAAGCTTAGTGCTAATTCTTCACTTTTCCTTCTTTCCAGCTTAGAATGTTAAGGGTTAGGTAATTATATGTTCGCTAGACATATATTATCCACTCAGAGACAAACATACACAACACATCATACACTGTCTTGGGCAATACTTCACCAACTTTGGGACGCCACGAGGAATCGTACTGGACAACGACGGAGAGTTCAGGAGTGGAGAGTTCAAGAAATTCTGCCAGAGGAACCAGGTGGACTTGTTCTACATCACCCCTTATCATCCCCAGGGAAATTCCACCACTGAAAGGATGCATAGGACTATGAAAAGTATCTTAGCATCCCTCTGCAATGGACACCCCTTGCGTTGGCCTCAGCTGCTCCAGTCGTGCCAAACCGTCATAAATCAAGCGGTGCACTCGAGCACGGGACAACAGCCCTATTATGCCTTCTTCTCACGCCATCCCCCTCGCCTCATTGCTACCTTATTGCCTTCCGTGGACGCAGAGGAGGACGACCTGGTGATAGCACACACTCTCATCAAAAGTATTCACCAGAAAATGACCAGGCGATACCGGGAGGTGGCCAACAGGCGGAGGAGAGCGCAGAAGGTTGGAGTCAATAGCTTCGTGTGGACGAAAAAAGAGACCATACAGCCGGGTACCTGTAGGAAACTGAATGCCAAATGGGACGGTCCGTATAAAGTGATCGAAGTGCTGCTAGATGGAAGTGTTTATATCATTGAAAATGTATTTAGTGGCAAAAGAATACAAAGGGCTGCTGAAAAGGAAAAAACATTTTACGGTACCGAGGAATGGCTCTTAGAACCGTTGCAACAGGAGCTTGCCCCGGAGCCCGAAGATGAGCGATTACCACCGCGAGTGAGGAATGCCCCTCGGAGGCTCATAGTGGAGTCTTCAGGACAGAATGAGCGCTCACCATTGTGGGCGAAAAGCTGGAAACAAAAGAACAGAGTGAATGCGAATGCGAATGGAAGAGTGGAAGGAAGCGCCTCCCATGGTGATCTCACTCTCGAGAGACCCTGTCGAGCTCAGGTGAGCGACAAGCTATCCTCCAAAACCTGAGGCTGACTGGGGCATAAATTCCCGCATAACATCAAGTGTAAGGAGTGATCATACCTCCTAATGAAGTGAGTAAGCGACCTTCCGAGGAATGCATCAGGTGTTTAATGTGGACCAACAGGTGCCACCGATTGTGGGGAAAGGTATTCCAATTCAAAGTGTTCATAGCAGTTATCAGAGTAACAACATTCCATCTATGCAAATGTCATAGATGATTGACTTGGGTAAAATTTGTCTTCCGAACGTGGGAGCCGTGTAGTGCCACAAATATAGTATTCATGTATGTGTTAGAGGTACTGTAATTTCTAAGTTAGATAGGGTGTAATCTGAATACTAGTCTATAAATTCCTATCCTAAGTAGTAATTCATATGTTAATGATTGTTGTAGGGTTAACTTTATTTTTATATGTATACATCTCTGTATCTATGCATTGGGTGATGTAACTGTGAGTGTTGAGCAATGGGAATTCCTCCGTCTGGTCGAGTGACGAATAACAGATGCGAGCAGCCTTTCTCCTTGTTTGTGTGTCGTTGTTGGGCGTCATGTTTAAACCTTAAACAGAGTAATGATGAGTATACAATTCTCTCCGTATCCTAGTTGTGAAATGCTTACTAATGAAGCTGCTAGAACCCAAATATGTAAGATTAACAGTCAAAAAGGCCTAAATAATATCATTTGTGAGGGATTTAATAGTCCCGCTTGCCTTAGCCGTCACTAGATGGCATAAGCTGCCCCAAACTCAAGGCGGGATAGTAGTAAATTCAGTATTTAAATTAAGTAAGGATTGAATCCCAAATTTTCCCCAATTCAGTCAAAAGTCCTAACGTCATGTGCACACTACTATATAAATAGTGAAGAGAATTATAACCCACCATATCGTAAAGACACAGTCTCAGTTGATCTAGGAGTAGCGTCCGTCTCTGCCTGACAATGCCCACTGCTGCTCAGACATCATGTGTAACAGACGTTGGTTCAGGTGAGCTGTCCACATTCCTCCTTTCCCCCCCCCCCTTTTTCCTTGTTTAATCCTTACTTGGCGTGAACCGTATGAAGTAATGTTGTTAAAAGCTTAACGTAGAGACTCGCTGCTCAGACATCGTGTGTAACAGACGTTGGTTCAGGTGAGCTGTCCACATTCCTCATTCCCCCCCTCCCCTTTTTCCTTGTTTAATCCTTACTTGGCGTGAACCATATGAAGTAATGTTGTTAAAAGCTTAACGTAAAGACTCGCTGCTCAGACATCGTGTATAATGGATGTTGGTTCAGTCCCCAGACACCGGCGACGTCAGAGTGTGCACGAGGCCATCTCGTGGTATTGCCCATAGACTCGTCTTACATACACACTTACACTACCCATGAATTATTTTATAAACCGAATGTAGTTGAAATGGTATTATTGATCTATCAAGTGAACTTCTTTTTTTGTAGATAAGGAATAGAAATTTGAAAAGTGATGTGATTATGTAACGGAAAGGTGAAATTCAAATTCATTGACCGTTTTCTTTCTCTTATATTAATATGTTAGAAAATTAGGAGCGTGGAAGGGAACTTATTGGTTGTGAGCAATAATGTGATTTTGAGTTGTTCCTCGAGGCTAAACAAGCCCGAGTGACTATGTATTCTTGGTGATTATGCGATTTTGAGTTGTTCCTCGAGGCTACACAAGCCCGAGCGATTATGTATTTTTGGTGATTATGCATTAATGATGATTATGAATTGTTGATAATTATGAATTGATAGTGATTGGGAATTATAGTGAATTGCATGATGAGAGTAAACTATACGGGCGAAATAGAGCACGAGTGATTATGTTTATTGGTTCGAGGCTAGGCCAGCCCGAAAAGACAACCAAGTTCATAAAATGTCCCGGTCTTGAGGCTATTGTCGAGCCCAAGAATAACCAACAAAAAAAGAGTGAGGTACGATGACCTCAGAGATCGCTTGCATGTTCCAAATTATTTCGCCTGGTGACAATGTTGTAGGAATAATCACCCAAACCATGGTTTTAATGTACAACCCTTTTTCATATGACTAAAGGTCATGTAATTAAAAATGTCTGTTGAAAACCAGTATAGAATTATTAGAGTAAAGTATATGTCATTTTTTTTTTTTGTATACCCAGTTAAGGGAATTATGTCCTCTCATGCCTAACTCACTCCCCTTCCAATTCAAGATTCCTTCGCTTAGGGAACGACGACCACACGTGGTACTGACTTAATCTCGACTCAGCCAAAAACTACAAACGCTACCAAAACTATCCTAAACAATTATCCTTTACCATACCAAGTCAAAACACCACCCCCTCCCCCTTTTCTTCTACTGAAGTGAATTTTCTATCAACCAAGGAGGGGAGACTAAGTCGAGTACCATTTGTATTATCTATGAGTAAGTAGAACAGAACCAACAACCGGTAAGATTATAAATCCTAACATTACACTGATGGAACAATAACAAGCGGGCAAGATCTCAAAATCTGTCGTTACACTGGTGGCAATAGCGGTGGGATGTTCATCGTTCCCCAATTAGTGGCGTTGGTGAGAAAGTGAAGGGAAGCGAATAGCAAAGAGAGTGAGAATGTTAAGGGTAGCATTGGTTGGTCATTCCCAAATACCTCCACCACTCTATATTCAGAACATCCTGGTAGTATGGAGGTTCTAATAGTGTTCTAGTTGGTATTACCCTTGGGGAAGGGGGGAAAGAATACTTCCCCAGTATCCCTACTTGTCGTAAGAGGCGACTAAAGGGGGCCTTTTGTCTCCAGTCTGTCTCCTTACTGTCCTCTTCTGCTCATCTGTCCTAGCTCTCGTCTTGATATTTCCATGTTTCCTCGAAGCTTAGTGCTAATTCTTCACTTTTCCTTCCTTCCAGCTTAGAATGTTAAGGGTTAGGTAATTATATGTTCACTAGACAAATATTATCCACTCAGAGAGAAACATACACAACACATCATACACTGTCTTGGGCAATACTTCACCAACTTTGGGACGCCACGAGGAATCGTACTGGACAACGACGGAGAGTTCAGGAGTGGAGAGTTCAAGAAATTCTGCCAGAGGAACCAGGTGGACTTGTTCTACATCACCCCGTATCATCCCCAGGAAATTCCACCACTGAAAGGATGCATAGGACTATGAAAAGTATCTTAGCATCCCTCTGCAACGGACACCCCTTGCGTTGGCCTCAGCTGCTCCAGTCGTGCCAAACCGTCATAAATCAAGCGGTGCACTCGAGCACGGGACAACAGCCCTATTATGCCTTCTTCTCACGCCATCCCCCTCGCCTCATTGGTACCTTATTGCCTTCCGTGGACACAGAGGAGGACGACCTGGTGATAGCACACACTCTCATCAAAAGTATTCACCAGAAAATGACCAGGCGATACCGGGAGGTGGCCAACAGGCGGAGGAGAGTGCAGAAGGTTGGAGTCAATAGCTTCGTGTGGACGAAAAAAAGAGACCATACAGCCGGGTACCTGTAGGAAACTGAATGCCAAATGGGACGGTCCATATAAAGTGATCGAAGTGCTGCTAGATGGAAGTGTTTATATCATTGAAAATGTATTTAGTGGCAAAAGAATACAAAGGGCTGCTGAAAAGGAAAAACCATTTTACGGTACCGAGGAATGGCTCTTAGAACCGTTGCAACAGGAGCTTGCCCCGGAGCCCGAAGATGAGCGATTACCACCGCGAGTGAGGAATGCCCCTCGGAGGCTCATAGTGGAGTCTTCAGGACAGAATGAGCGCTCACCTTTGTGGGCGAAAAGCTGGAAACAAAAGAACAGAGTGAATGCGAATGCGAATGGAAGAGTGGAAGGAAGCGCCTCCCATGGTGATGTCACTCTCGAGAGACCCTGTCGAGCTCAGGTGAGCGACAAGCTATCCTCCAAAACCTGAGGTTGACTGGGGCATAAATTCCCGCATAACATCAAGTGTAAGGAGTGATCATACCTCCTAATGAAGTGAGTAAGCAACCTTCCGAGGAATGCATCAGGTGTTTAATGTGGACCAACAGGTGCCACCGATTGTGGGGAAAGGTATTCCAATTCAAAGTGTTCATAGCAGTTATCAGAGTAACAACATTCCATCTATGCAAATGTCATAGATGATTGACTTGGGTAAAATTTGTCTTCCGAACGTGGGAGCCGTGTAGTGCCACAACTATAGTATTCATGTATGTGTTAGAGGTACTGTAATTTCTAAGTTAGATAGGGTGTAATCTGAATACTAGTCTATAAATTCCTATCCTAAGTAGTAATTCATATGTTAATGATTGTTGTAGGGTTAACTTTATTTTTATATGTATACATCTCTGTATCTATGCATTGGGTGATGTAACTGTGAGTGTTGAGCAATGGGAATTCCTCCGTCTGGTCGAGTGACGAATAACAGATGCGAGCAGCCTTTCTCCTTGTTTGTGTGTCGTTGTTGGGCGTCATGTTTAAACCTTAAACAGAGTAATGATGAGTATACAATTCTCTCCGTATCCTAGTTGTGAAATGCTTACTAATGAAGCTGCTAGAACCCAAATATGTAAGATTAACAGTCAAAAGGCCTAAATAATATCATTTGTGAGGGATTTAATAGTCCCGCTTGCCTTAGCCGTCACTAGATGGCATAAGCTGCCCCAAACTCAAGGCGGGATAGTAGTAAATTCAGTATTTAAATTAAGTAAGGATTGAATCCCAAATTTTCCCCAATTCAGTCAAAAGTCCTAACGTCATGTGCACACTACTATATAAATAGTGAAGAGAATTATAACCCACCATATCGTAAAGACACAGTCTCAGTTGATCTAGGAGTAGCGTCCGTCTCTGCCTGACAATGCCCACTCGCTGCTCAGACATCATGTGTAACAGACGTTGGTTCAGGTGAGCTGTCCACATTCCTCCTTTCCCCCCCCCCCTTTTTCCTTGTTTAATCCTTACTTGGCGTGAACCGTATGAAGTAATGTTGTTAAAAGCTTAACGTATAGACTCGCTGCTCAGACATCGTGTGTAACAGACGTTGGTTCAGGTGAGCTGTCCACATTCCTCATTCCCCCCCTCCCCTTTTTCCTTGTTTAATCCTTACTTGGCGTGAACCATATGAAGTAATGTTGTTAAAAGCTTAACGTAAAGACTCGCTGCTCAGACATCGTGTATAATGGATGTTGGTTCAGTCCCCAGACACCGGCGACGTCAGAGTGTGCACGAGGCCATCTCGTGGTATTGCCCATAGACTCGTCTTACATACACACTTACACTACCCATGAATTATTTTATAAACCGAATGTAGTTGAAATGGTATTATTGATCTATCAAGTGAACTTCTTTTTTTGTAGATAAGGAATAGAAATTTGAAAAGTGATGTGATTATGTAACGGAAAGGTGAAATTCAAATTCATTGACCGTTTTCTTTCTCTTATATTAATATGTTAGAAAATTAGGAGCGTGGAAGGGAACTTAGTGGTTGTGAGCAATAATGTGAGTTTGAGTTGTTCCTCGAGGCTAAACAAGCCCGAGTGACTATGTATTCTTGGTGATTATGCGATTTTGAGTTGTTCCTCGAGGCTACACAAGCCCGAGCGATTATGTATTTTTGGTGATTATGCATTAATGATGATTATGAATTGTTGATAATTATGAATTGATAGTGATTGGGAATTATAGTGAATTGCATGATGAGAGTAAACTATACGGGCGAAATAGAGCACGAGTGATTATGTTTATTGGTTCGAGGCTAGGCCAGCCCGAAAAGACAACCAAGTTCATAAAATGTCCCGGTCTTGAGGCTATTGTCGAGCCCAAGAATAACCAACAAAAAAAGAGTGAGGTACGATGACCTCAGAGATCGCTTGCATGTTCCAAATTATTTCGCCTGGTGACAATGTTGTAGGAATAATCACCCAAACCATGGTTTTAATGTACAACCCTTTTTCATATGACTAAAGGTCATGTAATTAAAAATGTCTGTTGAAAACCAGTATAGAATTATTAGAGTAAAGTATATGTCATTTTTTTTTTTTGTATACCCAGTTAAGGGAATTATGTCCTCTCATGCCTAACTCACTCCCCTTCCAATTCAAGATTCCTTCGCTTAGGGAACAACGACCACACGTGGTACTGACTTAATCTCGACTCAGCCAAAAACTACAAACGCTACCAAAACTATCCTAAACAATTATCCTTTACCATACCAAGTCAAAACACCACCCCCTCCCCCTTTTCTTCTACTGAAGTGAATTTTCTATCAACCAAGGAGGGGAGACTAGGTCGAGTACCATTTGTATTATCTATGAGTAAGTAGAACAGAACCAACAACCGGTAAGATTATAAATCCTAACATTACACTGATGGAACAATAACAAGCGGGCAAGATCTCAAAATCCGTCGTTACACTGGTGGCAATAGCGGTGGGATGTTCATCGTTCCCCAATTAGTGGCGTTGGTGAGAAAGTGAAGGGAAGCGAATAGCAAAGAGAGTGAGAATGTTAAGGGTAGCATTGGTTGGTCATTCCCAAATACCTCCACCACTCTATATTCAGAACATCCTGGTAGTATGGAGGTTCTAATAGTGTTCTAGTTGGTATTACCCTTGGGGAAGGGGGGAAAGAATACTTCCCCAGTATCCCTACTTGTCGTAAGAGGCGACTAAAGGGGGCCTTTTGTCTCCAGTCTGTCTCCTTACTGTCCTCTTCTGCTCATCTGTCCTAGCTCTCGTCTTGATATTTCCATGTTTCCTCGAAGCTTAGTGCTAATTCTTCACTTTTCCTTCCTTCCAGCTTAGAATGTTAAGGGTTAGGTAATTATATGTTCACTAGACAAATATTATCCACTCAGAGAGAAACATACACAACACATCATACACTGTCTTGGGCAATACTTCACCAACTTTGGGACGCCACGAGGAATCGTACTGGACAACGACGGAGAGTTCAGGAGTGGAGAGTTCAAGAAATTCTGCCAGAGGAACCAGGTGGACTTGTTCTACATCACCCCGTATCATCCCCAGGGAAATTCCACCACTGAAAGGATGCATAGGACTATGAAAAGTATCTTAGCATCCCTCTGCAACGGACACCCCTTGCGTTGGCCTCAGCTGCTCCAGTCGTGCCAAACCGTCATAAATCAAGCGGTGCACTCGAGCACGGGACAACAGCCCTATTATGCCTTCTTCTCACGCCATCCCCCTCGCCTCATTGGTACCTTATTGCCTTCCGTGGACACAGAGGAGGACGACCTGGTGATAGCACACACTCTCATCAAAAGTATTCACCAGAAAATGACCAGGCGATACCGGGAGGTGGCCAACAGGCGGAGGAGAGTGCAGAAGGTTGGAGTCAATAGCTTCGTGTGGACGAAAAAAAGAGACCATACAGCCGGGTACCTGTAGGAAACTGAATGCCAAATGGGACGGTCCATATAAAGTGATCGAAGTGCTGCTAGATGGAAGTGTTTATATCATTGAAAATGTATTTAGTGGCAAAAGAATACAAAGGGCTGCTGAAAAGGAAAAACCATTTTACGGTACCGAGGAATGGCTCTTAGAACCGTTGCAACAGGAGCTTGCCCCGGAGCCCGAAGATGAGCGATTACCACCGCGAGTGAGGAATGCCCCTCGGAGGCTCATAGTGGAGTCTTCAGGACAGAATGAGCGCTCACCTTTGTGGGCGAAAAGCTGGAAACAAAAGAACAGAGTGAATGCGAATGCGAATGGAAGAGTGGAAGGAAGCGCCTCCCATGGTGATGTCACTCTCGAGAGACCCTGTCGAGCTCAGGTGAGCGACAAGCTATCCTCCAAAACCTGAGGTTGACTGGGGCATAAATTCCCGCATAACATCAAGTGTAAGGAGTGATCATACCTCCTAATGAAGTGAGTAAGCGACCTTCCGAGGAATGCATCAGGTGTTTAATGTGGACCAACAGGTGCCACCGATTGTGGGGAAAGGTATTCCAATTCAAAGTGTTCATAGCAGTTATCAGAGTAACAACATTCCATCTATGCAAATGTCATAGATGATTGACTTGGGTAAAATTTGTCTTCCAAACGTGGGAGCCGTGTAGTGCCACAACTATAGTATTCATGAATGTGTTAGAGGTACTGTAATTTTCTAAGTTAGATAGGGTGTAATCTGAATACTAGTCTATAAATTTCCGTCCTAAGTAGTAATTCAAATGTTAATGATTGTTGTAGGGTTAACTTTATTTTTATATGTATACATCTCTATATCTATGCATTGGGTGATGTAACTGTGAGTGTTGAGCAATGGGAATTCCTCCGTCTGGTCGAGTGATGAATAACAGATGCGAGCAGCCTTTCTCCTTGTTTGTGTGTCATTGTAGGGCGTCAAGTTTAAACCTTAAACACAGTAATGATGAGTATACAATTCTCTCCGTATCCTAGTTGTGAAATGCTTACTAATGAAGCTGCTAGAACCCAAATATGTAAGATTAACAGTCAAAAAGGCCTAAATAATATCATTTGTGAGGGATTTAATAGTCCCGCTTGCCTTAGCCGTCACTAGATGGCATAAGCTGCCCCAAACTCAAGGCGGGATAGTAGTAAATTCAGTATTTAAATTAAGTAAGGATTGAATCCCAAATTTTCCCCAATTCAATCAAAAGTCCTAACGTCATGTGCACACTACTATATAAATAGTGAAGAGAATTATAACCCACCATATCGTAAAGACACAGTCTCAGTTGATCTAGGAGTAGCGTCC
This sequence comes from Coenobita brevimanus, assembly GCF_032717465.1. Taxonomy (NCBI): domain Eukaryota; kingdom Metazoa; phylum Arthropoda; class Malacostraca; order Decapoda; family Coenobitidae; genus Coenobita; species Coenobita brevimanus. The sequence continues at coordinate 20,113,985 of NC_137048.1, forward strand.
GTCTCTGCCTGACAATGCCCACTCGCTGCTCAGACATCATGTGTAACAGACGTTGGTTCAGGTGAGCTGTCCACATTCCTCCTTTCCCCCCCCCCCTTTTTCCATGTTTAATCCTTACTTGGCGTGAACCGTATGAAGTAATGTTGTTAAAAGCTTAACGTAGAGACTCGCTGCTCAGACATCGTGTGTAACAGACGTTGGTTCAGGTGAGCTGTCCACATTCCTCATTCCCCCCCTCCCCTTTTTCCTTGTTTAATCCTTACTTGGCGTGAACCATATGAAGTAATGTTGTTAAAAGCTTAACGTAAAGACTCGCTGCTCAGACATCGTGTATAATGGATGTTGGTTCAGTCCCCAGACACCGGCGACGTCAGAGTGTGCACGAGGCCATCTCGTGGTATTGCCCATAGACTCGTCTTACATACACACTTACACTACCCATGAATTATTTTATAAACCGAATGTAGTTGAAATGGTATTATTGATCTATCAAGTGAACTTCTTTTTTTGTAGATAAGGAATAGAAATTTGAAAAGTGATGTGATTATGTAACGGAAAGGTGAAATTCAAATTCATTGACCGTTTTCTTTCTCTTATATTAATATGTTAGAACATTAGGAGCGTGGAAGGGAACTTAGTGGTTGTGAGCAATAATGTGATTTTGAGTTGTTCCTCGAGGCTAAACAAGCCCGAGTGACTATGTATTCTTGGTGATTATGCGATTTTGAGTTGTTCCTCGAGGCTACACAAGCCCGAGCGATTATGTATTTTTGGTGATTATGCATTAATGATGATTATGAATTGTTGATAATTATGAATTGATAGTGATTGGGAATTATAGTGAATTGCATGATGAGAGTATACTATATGGGCGAAATAGAGCACGAGTGATTATGTTTATTTGTTCGAGGCTAGGCCAGCCCGAAAAGACAACCAAGCTCATAAAATGTCCTGGTCTTGAGGCTATTGTCGAGCCCAAGAATAACCAACAAAAAAAGAGTGAGGTACGATGACCTCAGAGATCGCTTGCATGTTCCAAATTATTTCGCCTGGTGACAATGTTGTAGGAATAATCACCCAAACCATGGTTTTAATGTACAACCCTTTTTCATATGACTAAAGGTCATGTAATTAAAAATGTCTGTTGAAAACCAGTATAGAATTATTAAAGTAGAGTAAAGTATATGTCATTTTTTTTTTTTTGTATACCCAGTTAAGGGAATTATGTCCTCTCATGCCTAACTCACTCCCCTTCCAATTCAAGATTCCTTAGCTTAGGGAACGACGACCACAAGTGGTACTGACTTAATCTCGACTCAGCCAAAAACTTCAAACGCTACCAAAACTATCCTAAACAATTATCCTTTACCATACCAAGTCAAATCACCACCCCCTCCCCCTTTTTTTCTACTGAAGTGAATTTTCTATCAACCAAGGAGGGGAGACTAAGTCGAGTACCATTTGTATTATCTATGGGTAAGTAGAACAGAACCAACAACCGGTAAGATTATAAATCCTAACATTACACTGATGGAACAATAACAAGCGGAAAAGATCTCAAAATCCGTCGTTACACTGGTGGCAATAGCGGTGGGATGTTCATCGTTCCCCAATTAGTGGCGTTGGTGAGAAAGTGAAGGGAAGTGAATAGCAAAGAGAGTGAGAATGTTAAGGGTAGCATTGGTTGGTCATTCCCAAATACCTCCGCCACTCTATATTCAGAACATCCTGGTAGTATGGAGGTTCTAATAGTGTACTAGTTGGTATTACCCTTAGGGAAGGGGGGAAAGAATACTTCCCCAGTATCCCTACTTGTCGTAAGAGGCGACTAAAGGGGGCCTTTTGTCTCCAGTCTGTCTCCTTACTGTCCTCTTCTGCTCATCTGTCCTAGCTCTCGTCTTGATATTTCCATGTTTCCTCGAAGCTTAGTGCTAATTCTTCACTTTTCCTTCTTTCCAGCTTAGAATGTTAAGGGTTAGGTAATTATATGTTGGCTAGACATATATTATCCACTCAGAGACAAACATACACAACACATCATACACTGTCTTGGGCAATACTTCACCAACTTTGGGACGCCACGAGGAATCGTACTGGACAACGACGGAGAGTTCAGGAGTGGAGAGTTCAAGAAATTCTGCCAGAGGAACCAGGTGGACTTGTTCTACATCACCCCGTATCATCCCCAGGGAAATTCCACCACTGAAAGGATGCATAGGACTATGAAAAGTATCTTAGCATCCCTCTGCAACGGACACCCCTTGCGTTGGCCTCAGCTGCTCCAGTAGTGCCAAACCGTCATAAATCAAGCTGTGCACTCGAGCACGGGACAACAGCCCTATTATGCCTTCTTCTCACGCCATCCCCCTCGCCTCATTGCTACCTTATTGCCTTCCGTGGACGCAGAGGAGGACGACCTGGTGATAGCACACACTCTCATCAAAAGTATTCACCAGAAAATGACCAGGCGATACCGGGAGGTGGCCAACAAGCGGAGGAGAGCGCAGAAGGTTGGAGTCAATAGCTTCGTGAGGACGAAAAAAGAGACCATACAGCCGGGTACCTGTAGGAAACTGAATGCCAAATGGGACGGTCCGTATAAAGTGATCGAAGTGCTGCTAGATGGAAGTGTTTATATCATTGAAAATGTATTTAGTGGCAAAAGAATACAAAGGGCTGCTGAAAAGGAAAAACCATTTTACGGTACCGAGGAATGGCTCTTAGAACCGTTGCAACAGGAGCTTGCCCCGGAGCCCGAAGATGAGCGATTACCACCGCGAGTGAGGAATGCCCCTCGGAGGCTCATAGTGGAGTCTTCAGGACAGAATGAGCGCTGACCTTTCTGGGCGAAAAGCTGGAAACAAAAGAACAGAGTGAATGCGAATGCGAATGGAAGAGTGGAAGGAAGCGCCTCCCATGGTGATCTCACTCTCGAGAGACCCTGTCGAGCTCAGGTGAGCGACAAGCTATCCTCCAAAACCTGAGGCTGACTGGGGCATAAATTCCTGCATAACATCAAGTGTAAGGAGTGATCATACCTCCTAATGAAGTGAGTGAGCGACCTTCCGAGGAATGCATCAGGTGTTTAATGTGGACCAACAGGTGTCACCGATTGTGGGGAAAGGTATTCCAATTCAAAGTGTTCATAGCAGTTATCAGAGTAACAACATTCCATCCATGCAAATGTCATAGATGATTGACTTGGGTAAAATATGTTTTCCGAACGTGGGAGCCGTGTAGTGCCACAAATATAGTATTCATGTATGTGTTAGAGGTACTGTAATTTCTAAGTTAGATAGGGTGTAATCTGAATACTAGTCTATAAATTCCTGTCCTAAGTAGTAATTCATATGTTAATGATTGTTGTAGGGTTAACTTTATTTTTATATGTATACATCTCTGTATCTATGCATTGGGTGATGTAACTGTGAGTGTTGAGCAATGGGAATTCCTCCGTCTGGTCGAGTGATGAATAACAGATGCGAGCAGCCTTTCTCCTTGTTTGTGTGTCGTTGTAGGACGTCAAGTTTAACCCTTAAACAGAGTAATGATGAGTATACAATTCTCTCCGTATCCTAGTTGTGAAATGCTTACTAATGAAGCTGCTAGAACCCAAATATGTAAGATTAACAGTCAAAAAGGCCTAAATAATATCATTTGTGAGGGATTTAATAGTCCCGCTTGCCTTAGCCGTCACTAGATGGCATAAGCTGCCCCAAACTCAAGGCGGGATAGTAGTAAATTCAGTATTTAAATTAAGTAAGGATTGAATCCCAAATTTTCCCCAATTCAATCAAAAGTCCTAACGTCATGTGCACACTACTATATAAATAGTGAAGAGAATTATAACCCACCATATCGTAAAGACACAGTCTCAGTTGATCTAGGAGTAGCGTCCGTCTCTGCCTGACAATGCCCACTCGCTGCTCAGACATCATGTGTAACAGACGTTGGTTCAGGTGAGCTGTCCACATTCCTCCATTCCCCCCCCCCCTTTTTCCTTGTTTAATCCTTACTTGGCGTGAACCATATGAAGTAATGTTGTTAAAAGCTTAAGGTAAAGACTCGCTGCTCAGACATCGTGTGTAACAGACGTTGGTTCAGGTGAGCTGTCCACATTCCTCCATTCCCCCCTCCCCTTTTTCCTTGTTTAATCCTTACTTGGCGTGAACCATATGAAGTAATGTTGTTAAAAGCTTAACGTAAAGACTCGCTGCTCAGACATCGTGTATAATGGACGTTGGTTCAGTCCCCAGACACCGGCGACGTCAGAGTGTGCACGAGGCCATCTCGTGGTATTGCCCATAGACTCGTCTTACAAACACACTTACACTACCCATGAATTATTTTATAAACCGAATGTAGTTGAAATGGTATTATTGATCTATCAAGTGAACTTCTTCTTTTGTAGATAACGAATAGAAATTTGAAAAATGATGTGATTATTTAACGGAAAGGCGAAATTCAAATTCATAACTGTTTTCTTTCTCTTTTATTAATGTGTTAGAAAATTAGGAGCGTTGAAAGGAACTTAGTGGTTGTGAGCAAAAATGTGATTTTGAGTTGTTCCTCGAGGCTAAACAAGCCCGAGCGATTATGTATTTTTGGTGATTATGCATTAATGATGATTATGAATTGTTGATAATTATGAATTAATAGTGATTGGGAATTATAGTGAATTGCATGATGAGAGTATACTATATGGGCGAAATAGAGCACGAGTGATTATGTTTATTGGTTCGAGGCTAGGCCAGCCCGAAAAGACAACCAAGCTCATAAAATGTCCCGGTCTTGAGGCTATTATCGAGCCCAAGAATAACCAACAAAAAAAGAGTGAGGTACGATGACCTCAGAGATCGCTTGCATGTTCCAAATTATTTCGCCTGGTGACAATGTTGTAGGAATAATCACCCAAACCATGGTTTTAATGTACAACCCTTTTTCATATGACTAAAGGTCATGTAATTAAAAATGTCTGTTGAAAACCAGTATACAATTATTGAAGTAGAGTAAAGTATACGTCATTTTTTTTTTTTTTTTTTTGTATACCCAGTTAAGAGAATTATGTCCTCTCATGCCTAACTCACTCCCATTCCAATTCAAGATTCCTTCGCTTAGGGAACGACGACCACACGTGGTACCGACTTAATCTCGACTCAGCCAAAAACTACAAACGCTACCAAAACTATCCTAAACAATTATCCTTTACCATACCAAGTCAAAACACCACCCCCTCCCCCTTTTCTTCTACTGAAGTGAATTTTCTATCAACCAAGGAGGGGAGACTAAGTCGAGTACCATTTGTATTATCTATGAGTAAGTAGAACAGAACCAACAACCGGTAAGATTATAAATCCTAACATTACACTGATGGAACAATAACAAGCGGGAAAGATCTCAAAATCCGTCGTTACACTGGTGGCAATAGCGGTGGGATGTTCATCGTTCCCCAATTAGTGGCGTTGGTGAGAAAGTGAAGGGAAGCGAATAGCAAAGAGAGTGAGAATGTTAAGGGTAGCATTGGTTGGTCATTCCCAAATACCTCCGCCACTCTATATTCAGAACATCCTGGTAGTATGGAGGTTCTAATAATGTTCTAGTTGGTATTACCCTTTGGGAAAGGGGGAAAGAATACTTCCCCAGTATCAATACTTGTCGTAAGAGGCGACTAAAGGGGGCCTTTTGTCTCCAGTCTGTCTCCTTACTGTCCGCTTCTGCTCATCTGTCCTAGCTCTCGTCTTGATATTTCCATGTTTCCTCGAAGCTTAGTGCTAATTCTTCACTTTTCCTTCCTTCCAGCTTAGAATGTTAAGGGTTAGGTAATTATATGTTCACTAGACAAATATTATCCACTCAGAGACAAACATACACAACACATCATACACTGTCTTGGGCAATACTTCACCAACTTTGGGACGCCACGAGGAATCGTACTGGACAACGACGGAGAGTTCAGGAGTGGAGAGTTCAAGAAATTCTGCCAGAGGAACCAGGTGGACTTGTTCTACATCACCCCGTATCATCCCCAGGGAAATTCCACCACTGAAAGGATGCATAGGACTATGAAAAGTATCTTAGCATCCCTCTGCAACGGACACCCCTTGCGTTGGCCTCAGCTGCTCCAGTCGTGCCAAACCGTCATAAATCAAGTGGTGCACTCGAGCACAGGACAACAGCCCTATTATGCCTTCTTCTCACGCCATCCCCCTCGCCTCATTGGTACCTTATTGCCTTCCGTGGACGCAGAGGACGACGACCTGGCGATAGCACACACTCTCATCAAAAGTATTCACCAGAAAACGACCAGGCGATACCGGGAGGTGGCCAACAGGCGGAGGAGAGCGCAGAAGGTTGGAGTCAATAGCTTCGTGTGGACGAAAAAAGAGAGACCATACAGCCGGGTACCTGTAGGAAACTGAATGCCAAATGGGACGACCCGTATAAAGTGATCGAAGTGCTGCTAGATGGAAGTGTTTATATCATTGAAAATGTATTTAGTGGCAAAAGAATACAAAGGGCTGCTGAAAAGGTAAAACCATATTATGGTACCGAGGAATGGCTCTTAGAACCGTTGCAACAGGAGCTCGCCCCGGAGCCCGAAGATGAGCGATTACCGCCACAAGTGAGGAATGCCCCTCGGAGGCTCATAGAGGAGTGTTAGCTAGAAAAGTATAGTGCATGAGACGAATGTTGTGAAACATAACTGCTTAAAGTTATGTTCCGGGTGGACTCATCCCCGAGGAGAGGGTGTAAAAAGAAAAAAGAGAAGAGTTCCTGTTGGAACCGGGAAGTGCCTTACTTCGAGGGGAGTAATTAATCCCCTCACCTTATTGTTAGCACGGTTTGTGAGGTAGTGGAGTCTTCAGGACAGAACGAGCGCTCACCTTTGCGGGCGGAAAGCTGGAAACAAAAGAACAGAGTGAATGCGAATGGAAGAGTGGAAGGAAGCGCCTCCCATGGTGATCTCACTCTTGAGAGACCCTGTCGAGCTCAGGTGAGCGACAAGCTATCCTCCAAAACCTGAGGCTGACTGGGGCATAAATTCCCGCATAACATCAAGTGTAAGGAGTGATCATACCTCCTAATGAAGTGAATAAGTGACCTTCCGAGGTATGCATCAGGTGTTTAATGTGGACCGACAGGTGCCACCGATTGTGGGGAAAGGTATTCCAATTCAAAGTGTTCATAGCAGTTATCAGAGTAACAACATTCCATCCATGCAAATGTCATAGATGATTGGCTTGGGTAAAATTTGTCTTCCGAACGTGGGAGCCGTGTAGTGCCACAAATATAGTATTCATGTATGTGTTAGAGGTACTGTAATTTCTAAGTTAGATAGGGTGTAATCTGAATACTAGTCTATAAATTCCTGTCCTAAGTAGTAATTCATATGTTAATGATTGTTGTAGGGTTAACTTTATTTTTATATGTATACATCTCTGTATCTATGCATTGGGTAATGTAACTGTGAGTGTTGAGCTATGGGAATTCCTCCGTCTGGTCGAGTGATGAATAACAGATGCGAGCAGCCTTTCTCCTTGTTTGTGTGTCATTGTAGGGCGCCAATTTTAAACCTTAAACATAGTAATGATGAGTATACAATTCTCTCCGTATCCTAGTTGTGAAATGCTTACTAATGAAGCTGCTAGAACCCAAATATGTAAGATTAACAGTCAAAAAGGCCTAAATAATATCATTTGTGAGGGATTTAATAGTCCCGCTTGCCTTAGCCGTCACTAGATGGCATAAGCTGCCCCAAACTCAAGGCGGGATAGTGGTAAATTCAGTATTTATATTAAGTAAGGATTGAATCCCAAATTTTCCTCAATTCAATCAAAAGTCCTAACGTCATGTGCACACTACTATATAAATAGTGAAGAGAATTATAACCCACCATATCGTAAAGACACAGTCTCATTTGATCTAGGAGTAGCGTCCGTCTCTGCCTGACAATGCCCACTCGCTGCTCAGACATCATGTGTAACAGACGTTGGTTCAGGTGAGCTGTCCACATTCCTCCTTCCCCCCCCGCCTTTTTCCATGTTTAATCCTTACTTGGCGTGAACCGTATGAAGTAATGTTGTTAAAAGCTTAACGTAGAGACTCGCTGCTCAGACATCGTGTGTAACAGACGTTGGTTCAGGTGAGCTGTCCACATTCCTCATTCCCCCCCTCCCCTTTTTCCTTGTTTAATCCTTACTTGGCGTGAACCATATGAAGTAATGTTGTTAAAAGCTTAACGTAAAGACTCGCTGCTCAGACATCGTGTATAATGGATGTTGGTTCAGTCCCCAGACACCGGCGCCGTCAGAGTGTGCACGAGGCCATCTCGTGGTATTGCCCATAGACTCGTCTTACATACACACTTACACTACCCATGAATTATTTTATAAACCGAATGTAGTTGAAATGGTATTATTGATCTATCAAGTGAACTTCTTTTTTTGTAGATAAGGAATAGAAATTTGAAAAGTGATGTGATTATGTAACGGAAAGGCGAAATTCAAATTCATTGACCGTTTTCTTTCTCTTATATTAATATGTTAGAAAATTAGGTGCGTTGAAAGGAACTTAGTGGTTGTGAGCAATAATGTGATTTTGAGTTGTTCCTCGAGGCTAAACAAGCCCGAGTGATTATGTATTCTTGGTGATTATGCGATTTTGAGTTGTTCCTCGAGGCTACACAAGCCCGAGTGATTATGTATTTTTGGTGATTATGCATGAATGATGATTATGAATTGTTGATAATTATGAATTAATAGTGATTGGGAATTATAGTGAATTGCATGATGAGAGTATACTATATGGGCGAAATAGAGCACGAGTGATTATGTTTATTGGTTCGAGGCTAGGCCAGCCCGAAAAGACAACCAAGCCTATAAAATGTCCCGGTCTTGAGGCTATTATCGAGCCCAAGAATAACCAACAAAAAAAGAGTGAGGTACGATGACCTCAGAGATCGCTTGCATGTTCCAAATTGTTTCGCCTGGTGACAATGTTGTAGGAATAATCACCCAAACCATGGTTTTAATGTACAACCCTTTTTCATATGACTAAAGGTCATGTAATTGAAAATGTCTGTTGAAAACCAGTATAGAATTATTAAAGTAGAGTAAAGCATATGTCTTTTTTTTTTTTTGTATACCCAGTTAAGGGAATTATGTCCTCTCATGCCTAACTCACTCCCCTTCCAATTCAAGATTCCTTCGCTTAGGGAACGACGACCACACGTGGTACTGACTTAATCTCGACTCAGCCAAAAACTACAAACGCTACCAAAACTATCCTAAACAATTATCCTTTACCATACCAAGTCAAAACACCACCCCCTCCCCCTTCTGTTCTACTGAAGTGAATTTTCTATCAACCAAGGAGGGGAGACTAAGTCGAGTACCATTTGTATTATCTATGAGTAAGTTGAACAGAACCAACAACCGGTAAGATTATAAATCCTAACATTACACTGATGGAACAATAACAAGCGGGAAAGATCTCCAAATCCGTCGTTACATATATATATATATATATATATATATATATATATATATATATATATATATATATTCATAGCCTTAATGCAAGGTAAAACTGTATATAGATGAAGAATTACACTCCCCCCTGTGTTGTGTCATAATGGTACTGTGTTTATCGCGTTTAACGAACCAGCTACATAACAGTTAGTCACATCAGTACTCTGATGGTGTAAGCTGGCGTAGAGGCGTCCATTTCCAATAATTACTGCATTGTGGGGGAAAAAATTACAAACTAAATCGTTTTGTGTTACTCTGAAATTAGTTCAAATTCACTTTGTATTTCTATAGGAAGGTTAGAAAATGTGACGATACCAAGGTGTTTGGTTTTTCTGTTGATAGCAAGATACCAGATTACCGGCAGTACCTTAATAACCACAGTACAATACCAAACAATCGTGAATGACACAGCTACACTGATTTCTGTTTCACAACGAAGTCCGCCATTTGGTAACATAACTGAAAACATTGCCGAAAACAGTTTATATATTTTACATGAATGTATCTATCAATTTTTTGTGATGCCTCATCTGTTTTAGGTACTGTTCTACATTTGTTGATATCGACTTCAATGTATCTGAAAGGTTTCCGGCATCATAACGGAATTCATGGTGTAGCAACGAGTCTCATAAAGCAGCAATAGTGTGGGAGAAAGAGAAGATGTAGAACACTTCGGGGAGCCGAAACGAGGTGGCTACGACCCCTCAGTACAGACACAAAAAAGGGAGGGAGTCTGGAAAAGGAGTATCTAGAGAGAGATTAACTTTCGTAACAAATCTGGAGGGTGGAAAAGTGTGAAGGAATTGTTGTATTGTGTTAGAAGAGCAGCGACCAACAGTAAAACATTTACAAGGCAACGGGGCATCAGTACCCACACTTTTTCTCCCCCACTAAGGCCTCAGGAGAAATACGGGAATGCCGGTAAAAAAGATATACGCTCGCTTTTATGGGCGCGGGACCCGTCGAGTGGGGTGGGTAGGCCTGCTTTATGGATGGTAATAAACAAATGATGACTTAATGGTAACTTGCTGAGGTCGGGGAACGCAATGGGCCGCTGTGTGGGGGACTTGGTGTGAGTCTGTGGTGTTTTGTGAGTGAGCTGATGGTGGTGTCTTTGGTGTGGTGAGGGGTGTTACGTGCGGTGGTAACGATGGACTTGATAGGAGTTGAGGTGTGTGTGTGTGTGTGTGTGTGTGTGTGTGTGTGTGTGAAAGAGAGAGAGAGAGAGAGAGAGAGAGAGAGAGAGAGAGAGAGAGAAGTGCTGATGGTGTGATGTGTATGGTGTGATAACAGGAAAGTGTAACTTTTGTTGTCATCCGTGTATCTAATGGTATTCTCTGATGGTGTAGGAACAGTTTGTGATGTGTGGTAGCGTCTGGTATTGTGTGAGGTTCTGTGTGTGGTATTGTTGTCTAATGTAACTTTGTGGTGTGTGCGTTTACGAGCAGATGCTGGTGTGATATACCAGGTATCATGATAGGTGTTGTGTTCGTTGATATGAGTGCATTTCGCGTGAGTTTGCCATGTGTGAAGATGGTTCAGTGTGACTGTTTTGGAGAGGAGAGTTGCGCGTGATGTTTTGGGGGATCTGCTGTGAATCAGTGGTAAGAGAGGTTGTGTGTGGTGCTGTGTATGTAGATCTGTAGCGTTGCGTGCTTGCATAGAGTGATGGCAATGTGTTATTTTTCGTGCTGTGAGTGGCGTTGCATGCGCTGTTGAGTATGGATTTTATGTGAGGTGCTTCGTATGATATGACTGGTGTTGTCGGAGATGCTGCATGGGGTGTTGTCATTTTACTTTATATGAGTTTGTGTTCTGTGTGTATATGGGATACTGGTCGCTTCATGTACCTGGTGTGCTTAGGTATGGTGTTTGTAATGGTGCAGATGGACGTCATGTGAATCTGTGGTGTTGAGTGCTTGTGTGTGGTGATGGTGGCGTGGTGTTTTTGGTCCAGTGAGGGGTGTTACGTGCGCTATTGTTAGTCGGCTTGATGCGAGATTGTTAGATGCGTGTATGGAAAGCTGATCGTTTAGGTATCTGGTGAGAGGTGTTGTGTGTGGTGTTCTAAGCATGATAGGTGATGCTATTAGTGTGGGTAACTGGTGTAAAAGATGACGTTAGGCGAACCACGGCGTAGAGATGATGTGTGTCTGTTGTGTGTCAGGTTCTGATTGCGTGATTTCGTGAGAGATGTATGCAGATCTAAGGACATGTGTGGTATTTCGTGAAAGATTCTTGGAAAATTGTGTTGTTTGACGTTAAAGAGACTTCTTATGCATTCGATATTAGACACACAGTATGTCCTCTGAGACCTATGACCCTACCACTCATCGGATGGTGTCCAGTTATCACACTCTGTGCACTAATGCAAAATCATCTATAGTGAATCATGTTAGGCCTGTTTCTTTGGGGACTGATGTGATAATACTAATGGGGATGTTTTTCATATGATGATGAATCATGTAAAAATAGTGAACTTCTAGCAGAATTCAAATCCTCAAACTTCTCCGGGCCTCAGCCAGGATTAGATCTCATGACCAAAAATTCAGCCGTTCCCTTTTGTCCCACTTGATCACCTTTCATACTAGAGTCAAAAGCTGTGATGAGTAGGAGGCGTTGCGTGTGTGGTGACTGGTACAGCGTGAGTAAGGGAAAAAATCATCAACCTGGGTGAGATAACAGACTAAAGCCAAGGACATTCTACAAGTTTTGAAAGAACAGAAATGGAAGAGGGAAGTCATGTAGCAAGAATAAGACATAACCGATGGAACAAGAGGCTGACTGACTGGACTCCAAGAGACTGTAAGCGTAGCAGAAAATGGCCAGGCAGGGGTCGAGAGATGAGCTGGCAATGATTGCAAGCAAAACGAGGCAGAGACTGGCTCAGTCAGGGAATTTGTGGAAAATGATGGAGATATTTTTTCAGCAGTGGACTTGCAATGGCTGATTACACACACACACACACACACACACATACATATATATATATATATATATATATATATATATATATATATATATATAAAGAGAGAGAGTGAGAGGGAGAGTCAGACCATTACTTACGGAGTATCGACTTATGAAAAATCAGCAGCTACCAAAGAAATAATTATCAGGGGTAAAAAGGAAAAAAAAAAAAAAAGTAATTTACCGATTCAAAATGCGCGCCAAGTATAAGTCCGTGGCCCCAATAGATGCCGACTATGCACTCTCCTCTTCCTCCTGCTTGAAGCCCAGAGAATTGTTGTTATCAACACAAGTAACATCATCTGCAATTTTTGTCATTAGACTTGATTATTTCCCCAAGAATGTCTCAGAAACGAAACAGTAGTGAAACTGGTGAGGGTAGCAGGAGAAAAAGGCATGCAATTATAATGGAAACCAAAGTGGACATAATTACGAGAGTGGAGAGAGAAGAGAGGCTAAGTGATCTGGCACGCATGTTGAAACTGAATCTCTTAACTGTAGGAACAGTTTTAAAGGATAAGGAACTCTTCTTAAGCAGTACTGTACAGAATACGTAAATACATCACACTCACTGTATTTATGCTTGTTTATATTAACCATACATACATGAAAATAAGGGATACTAAGATTGATAGGAAAAAAAAAAAAAAGAGTTGCAAAAAATATGATTTACAGAAGACCTTCAGCAACCAATTACTTTCGTAAGTTGAGGACTCCCTGTATATATATATATATATATATATATATATATATATATATATATATATCTTTCATGGGTGACAGATTCAGTCTTAGCTGCAGAGTCCCTCAGGGCAGTGTCCTATTTTTTTTTTTTTTTTTTTTACGTGTTCGACTCTGGGCAAAGGCTTCAGGGCCTATTTCTCGGGGGCAGTGACCTATTCCAAGGCCCAGTAGGCCTCCTACTGTACTGTCACCTCTGCGATCCAGATTTTTACGTGGTCAAAAAGGGCAAAAAACAAGTCACTATTGATGACCACTGTGTGCTGGAACGGTCGGGAACTCAGATTGATGGAGACTTTCTCCCATTAGTGGCCTCTTCGGTTGCGTTTATTACATTTCAAGTGGCCAAGTTAAGAGTGGTAGCATGCCAAAATGACGGGGCCAGTCTCCAACTAGGCCAACCCAAGCCCAACCTTCGAAGTTCCCAGAATGCTTCTAAGTTGCACATTAATAAACTACTAGGTAAGCTCTATACCACCAGTTCGCAAGGGTTATACAAACAAAAAAGTTCGAGTGAGAGGAAATGTGTATTAACAAGACCAAAAGGTAGAGATCTTCCCCAGCTACTTGCTTTACAGATTAAACCTGAATCAGTTGGCACATTGTTCGAAAAATATATCTCTATATGGTCCTAATATCAAATCCAAAAAACTTAGCTCCTCTGGCCTGGTCCAATGTGTTTCTTCATAATCGTCCGTCTGAGCACAAATTTCATTGGTCCAGTCCTCTGCCACTCCCGACCTTAACTTCCACACTGGGACCTTGACTCACGCACTGGGACCTTGATCTCCAGACTTGAACTTTGACTCACTGGTACTTCGACCTTCACACTTGGACTTGGACTCACTCACTTGTACTTAGACCTCCACACTTGGACCCGCTAGAAGTTAATATGTATAATGAATAACTATTCTCCCCAATGCAAGTAATCCCTTCACACGATCAGGAAAGTTTCATAATAAAGAAACATGAGTTACAACACTCGGCATCTCAAGTAATAATAGAATAACACATGGCACTACAGACACACAAGTCTGCTCAAAATAATACTTATTGTAGGGATAACATGGAAGAGAAAGTACTATAACAAATACAGTAAGCATGAATAACTGTAACTCTAACCATGAAAATCATCACTGCATCAATATCATTCTGCCCTACAAAGTAAGTACGTGAACATTTACTCACAACATAGCCCTAATAAGTACTGAATTGCAAAGTCATTTCAACACTATCTATCTATTGCCGGACGCCTCAATCCCGTTTGGGGTGGCCACAAACAAATCGCCTCCAAGTCACCCTGTCCTCGGCCATTTCACTGCCCTGCTCCCAACTCACACCCCCCTCTCTCATATACCTCTCCACCCCATCCCTCCATCTCATCCTCGGCCTCCCCCTCCCTCTTCCCCCCGCCACCTCAATCACATACACTCTCTTCGTCAGTCTTTCACCCTCCATCCTCTCCACATGGCCAAACCACCTCAGTGTGTTCCTCATAACGCTTCCTATCACATCCACATCCACACCACAACGCTCCTTTATATCCTCATTCGTCAGCCTGTCTCTCCATGTGACTCCACAGGCTCCTCTTAAATAACTCATTTCCACTGCTCTCACTCTTGACTTGTGTCAGCACAACAATAAATAATTCACAGTCCCCGGGCACCTGATACTTGGCCTACAAAAATCACATATTTATGAGACTCAGACAAAACTCTGTAGTATTTCGTATTTTAGTTACTAAATAATAACACTATACAGTTCAGTACATAAATATATGGGAAATACCTCACTATTCAGCACTCAGGAATGTAGGGGAGGTGAGCGGGAACACAGGACTCGCTTCTCCAAAGGCTAATGGCGTCACCATTACACTTCCTGAGGAATGACAGCACTTCAATTCTACCCCGAGTCTATATCTCTATTTCGTCACTATTATCACTCATGGGATATCACTATTCGTGCTTCACCATATCAGACATATCAAATTACTTACAGAATTCCTTGGAGGGGAGGGGAGGATGACGACAGTACCGACCATATGCCACCTATCACGGCCGGTGAGCTAGTGAGACACGCCAAAACTGCGTGATGCAAAGGGGGAGTGGGGGATGACGGCGTACGTAATTTAAGAGTTTTATTATTACAGACTCTTGATAGACTCAGTGTGATGTCTTTCCCCTTACAATCGATTACCCGAAAAAAATGACATTCTCTAGTTATAATAACTACTCAACAATACCTCTCTCTTTATACCCTCACATCAAAAAACAATAAAAATCATCATGCTTTACATCACTTTGCGCACGCGTACATTATGCTGGATTACGTGACCAAAGGCACATGTTCCCATGTCACTCGAGTTTTTATATTATAAAGAGACTTAATACTAATAAATTACATTAGGAAAAAAAATGACTTAGCAACTAGGTAACTTAATCTATGTTCTGGTAAAGTCCACATGGAAACAGCCATGCCCCGACCACACACTATCATTAACCGAACTTTTGGTCATATAAAATGAACTAGATACAACTCATTATCACTTCCAGGCACTACATCCGCCCACGGTTAGGGAAGACCAAAAGTTCGGACGACTAGACCTGAACTCCTCGGAAAAACCCAGTACCCATACTTAACACACACTACACTTGAGGTCACCTACTTGACCAGTCTCCCTCAATACTGCTACTGTGGAGTGTTTCACACGCTCCTTGCTTGTGAGGGGAAACCAATCTGCACGCCTCCAAAACACCAGCCAATGTGTCCTATACTGTGATTGTGGGATATTACATAAGCTCCATGCTCGAGAACAGTCGGTGGCTATCATGTTCACAAAAAAAATCCTCTGCCACAAGTAAATTTTCTCCTGCTACTCACTATATGCAACTGACGACGTATGCCACTCACCAGGCATATTACTCACAAGGAGAATGTCCTGCTACAAGGAGAAATTTTGTGCTTAGCTAAGAGTAACACGAGTCGCTCCACTGCGTTCTGTCCAGAGAGACCGAACGAAACCTACCTACCTCTCCTAGCATGCGAGAGCCCCATAGTTCAACTTCTGCAAGCCCTATAGAGAAACTGGAAACTTCCCCTCTCTCTCTGAGTAATCGTATACTGCAGTTTGGGTATTACATACATTCAGTGATCGAGGTTCTCAAAGCAAGTAGGAAACCTCCAGGTGGAGACCTTCAGGTAGAACTGCCCCTCACATGTAGAATTCCCTAACTGGAAAAAAAAAAAAAAAAAAAGTCCTAACTGTGAGATATCTCATTATCCCTAACTAAGTCTAACAACCTAACATAAAGAAAAAAAGGAATCGAGGTAAGGCAAGAACGACGGTCTATACACCACAGTGTATTCGATTTGACAACACGCAGCTTCCACGCCTCATCTCGCCAAAAGCTGGACATATGTAAACAACTACTGAACCCTATTAATCCAAGATTACATCATAGGTACTGGTAGAAAAGATAAATACGCAGGTACAGTCCGGAGATACCTGGAAGGGCATACCTGACTCCATGTCCCCAGCCAGTTAAGGCAAGGATAAGACATGCTCAGAGAGAAAAAAAAGTGAGTATATACAACATATACACCATACACTCATCATCTACGTGTACTGCAACCTCTCAGGCGGTCTCCGGGATCTTACACTAGGCAGTATCTCTTCCTCTTCCTCACTAGTCAAAAACTTGTGATCCACCGTACTCAATAAGGCATCTCTTTCAATATATCTTTTGACCTTTTCAGCTGCCCTACTCAAGATAGTGCCATCAAACATATTTTCTAACTCATAGGCTTTACCCTGATCGATAACTTTGACAATCTTGTAGGGACCCTGCCATTTTCTATTTAGCTTTGATGCCGTACCAGGCAAGCCCTCTTCAACATAGATCCAAACTAATTCGCCTGCTTTTAGGAAGTCATTCCTGCAAGCCTCATTTGCCCTGTTAAGGTATCCTGCTGTCATCCGACGTTGTGTCTCCTTGAGCATCTGTTTGACATCTACTTTCTCTACACAGTCTTCATCAGTAGGCAACTGTAAATCTCCTACCTCGCGATTTGGATGACGACCATAAAAAGCAAAGAATGGTGATGTACCTTGGGACGTATGCACTGCTTCGTTCAACGCTTTCTCAGTGTCGCATAGGTGCATGGGCCACGTATTCGGGTGTTCTTGGCTCAAGATTGCCAGTACTGTCTTTAAGGTCCTATGTGCTCTCTCAATAACTGAATTTCCTTGAGGATTGTAGGGTAGACAAAATCCTTGCTTAATCCTGGCTCTCCCACAAAAATCTCTGAACTTTGCACTGGTGATTTCTCCTCCATTGTCCATGATGACTACCTGTG
The DNA here is from genome assembly GCF_032717465.1 of Coenobita brevimanus. NCBI lineage: Eukaryota > Metazoa > Arthropoda > Malacostraca > Decapoda > Coenobitidae > Coenobita > Coenobita brevimanus. Next base: position 20,131,579 of record NC_137048.1, read on the forward strand.
GCTTGCCATACCTACAGATGTCCTTCTTAAATTCTTCAGCTACGGCTTTTGTGGATTTTGTACGAAGTGGGTAGATACGTAGGTACCTAGGAAAACGGTCTATCATCGTGAGACAATACCTGTGACCACTCCTACTATTATGCAAACCTATGAGATCTATCACAACTCTCTGACCATTATCATCAACTAGTGGCAATTCCTTAAAATGGTGCACATCTTCCCGTGACCCTTGAACTGCTGACATGACTTGTATGATTTAACAAAATGTCGCACATCAGTCAGTAGAGACGGTCAATAGAAAAACTGTCTTGCCTTGGCTACCGTCTTGCGTTCTCCTAGGTGTGAAGGGTTATGAACAATTGAACAGGCAATAGCAACTAAAGACTTGGGTACCACCAGACACAACCTCGACTTTCCCATTTCTTCTCTTCGGACATACAGAATCTCCTCATTCATTTCGAAAGCGTAAATGGGACGATTACCAGGCAACTTCCTGGGTAACTGGTCTCCTTCCACGTACTGAATTACCTGCCTCCACCTTGGGTCTGCTCTCTGGGCTTCCCGGACATTGTCTACCGTAGGACCCAGCCACCGAAATTCTGCATTAGATTGGGATATATGTAAAGTCTATTCGATTGCTCCTACTGGTCTACTCACAGCATCTGGGACATAATGATTCACACCCTTTTTATACTTTATCACAAAATCGTAGTCTCTCATTTCCAACAAATAACGCGACATACGTGGGCATTGAGTCTTTTTCTTAAAGATGGTGGTTAATGGTCTATGGTCAGTGACGATGGAAAAGGGTTTGCACCATAAATAGTGACTGAAAAATCTACATGCACTCGCTACTGCCATAGCTTCCTTGTCTGTTAGTGAGTATCTTTTCTCTGTTGGGGTAAGTTTCTTTGAAAAGTATCCAATAGGTCTCAGATCTTTCTCGCCCTCCAGCTGCATAAGAGCTGTGCCAATGTGTGAGTCGCTAGCATCTGTGTGTAACTCGAACGGTTTAGTTAAATCTGCCTTTACAAGTACTGGAACTGACACTAACTTTTGTTTAAGAACTAAGAATGCATTCTCACACTCCTCTGACCATTCAAATTTTGCATCCTTCCTAAGCAAATTTGTGAGAATACTGGCAATGGCAGCAAAGTCAGGAATGTGTTTGCGATAAAAGTTACACATGCCCACAAAGTGTCTCACTTCCTTGGCCTTCGTTGGTTGTGACATTTGTTCAATGGCTTCAAGATTCTTACTGTCAGGGCGTACTCCTTTCTCCGACACTACATGTCCCAAGAACTAAATTTCTTGCTTTATGAAAGAGCATTTACTAACATTCAGCTTCATTCCAAACTCGGTTAATCTTCCAAAGGTAATCTTCAGTCGGTCTAGCATCTGATCAAAAGAATCTGCCCAAATCACAACATCGCCAAGGTAGTTACGGCACCAACCTTCTCTAACTAAATGGGCTAACACTTGCTGCATTTTGCTCGTGAAAATTACTGGACTCACAGACAATCCAAAAGGTAAGCGCTTGTATCTGAACAAATTAACTCCATCAGAAAAAGTTGTCAAGTCTCGAGAGCTTTCATCCAACCAAACTTGGAGGTAAGTGTCTCATGTCAAGAGTGCAGTAAAACTTTTTCCTAGCACTTTCCTCTACTAATTCGTCTAATCGGGGTAGGGGGTGGATATCTATCTTGACCTTCTTATTAAGAGCCCGATAATCAATACACATCCTTTCACTGCCGTCCGGCTTACTGACTAAGACTATGGGGGCTAAATATGAAGCGTTCAATTCCTCAATCACATCCTTATCAATCATCTCATCGATCATCTCGGAAATTACCTTCCTTGCTTGCTCAGGATGCCAATACAAGGGCATACGTACATGTTCAGAGTCAATGGTATCAATGTGGGCTTCAGGTACTTTAAGGGTTCCAATTTCTTTCCGACCAAGAATGAACAGTCCATTATTATCCAATATCAACTCTCTCAATTTGTCCCTCTGTGACTGAGACAAATGTGTCCACTTCAGCTCTCTGAGAACTGAATTAAGCGCAGCACGTCGGTCACTCCCATTCTGTGCCTGATCCATGTGTGGTAGCAATGCATTATCGACCCGAACTACTGGTGCCACAAGATCACCTTCTGCCTCCCCTACTGGTTGCACTAATTCAAGTGGACTTTTGTCCTGTTCTTTGGGGCTAAGATAAGTAATATTCGACTCGTCAACAACATGGTACGTGCCCAACAATTGTCCTGGGTTTAGCTTCACTGGTCCCTTGGTTACATTGGCAATGGGTAAATAGCATGTCCCGTTCTCACTAACTCACATGCAACAATTGGGTGCTAATGAAGCTTTACCCCTGGCCTTCTGAAATTTACTAACATGTAAGACATCTCTGGGTTTTCTGTCTTTTAACGCTGTGGGTACTGACATCAATGTCTGTGCAGGTACCATGGTCCTACACTTCACTTGTACTAGCTCTCCTTCTGCCTTTCTCATATGGTTAGTCTGGAACTTTATTCTGTTCACTGTCTGGCAAAGCTTATTTTGGACCTTGTACTACTGACCATCCCAATGCATAACCTGACCTTCTCCATCCCAAGTGAAAATCGCCCTACCAATTAAGTCCACACCCATGAGCACTTCAGTTGACAAATAATAGTCTGGGACCACTACAAATTGCTGCACTATGCTTGTATCGGGGGCAATATGCACTACCAATGAGACCTGGCCAACAACAGTTAACTTATGGTTGGATACTGAATCCAATGAACGTCGGCACTTGCTAATCTTTAATCCTAATCTATTTGCTGTACTTTCTTTCATCAGTGTTGCTACACTACCAGTATCTACAAAAACTGAAACCTGATACTGTCCCATAATCAAGCGTATCACTGGAGTGTCTACTTCACCTCGAACTCTTCGAACTTCCTCCACCTCAGTATCTGAAAGATTCTGACAGTCCTCATTCTGTTCTACATCCTGTACGCTACACACGACATGACTGGCAGCCTGCATTACCTCAGGGGCCTCTAGTCATTCCCTAAGCAGTTTAGAGTCTGGATGCAATTGAGAATCCTGCTGTGGAAGGGGATTAGCTGTTGTGGGAGGTATACTTGGCATGCTTCTCTCCTGTTTTCTACTCAAGTTAGGTCTGCCAGGGCATCCCTCATGTCCCCTTCTAGAGTTAGCTTTCAAGCAATCAAAACAACTTCCTCACTCAGGTTTCCTTGGACAGTTCACCCTGTCATGTTTACTGCCATTTGAACACCACCCACAAGGCCACATTGTAGGTCTAGGTTTAGAGGATACCTGACGTACGGGTACTCGAGTCACTGGACGAGAATCGTTACTAACAACTGGAGGTGTGATTCTAGCAGGGGTTGGAACATAATTAACATGAGACCCTTGTTCATCCACAACTTTTGCCACTCTACGCCACTGTGTATAACCCCCTTCTCTCTCTCTCTAATTCTGAAATAAAGGTCTCCTCCATTCCTAGATCTTTAAACAACTCTAATTGTACCCTAACTTCCTGTGGTACATTACATAACACAGCTTTCTTCCACAACTGCTCCAGATTGGGAGGGTAAATATGAGGATGTTCTCTACAAATTGCTCTAAAGTTACTTTTAAACTGTCTAACAAATCTTTTAGGTGGATCCTCAAAGTTCTACTCCATTTGGGCAAGCTCACGGAATGCATCAGCGATCCCTTCAGGACCTCTGAACTCACACTGCAACAATGTCTTTATGTTCCCATAAGTACCACCTACCACACATAAGCTCAACTCTCCCAGAACATATGTACACAACTCTGTGTCCATACGAGTGAGCGCTACCACCTTCCGTTGTTCTAAGTTAGCAGTCACTGACTCCACCTACATCAATAAGTGATCCACCAGGGTCCTAGTATGTAGACCATACATTTCACTCATCCTTAGAACATCAACATCCTTACACTCTAGTACTACTGAATTTCCCCAATAGCTCTGCATACCTCCTACAGGCAAATTTGGCCACTGTGGAGTTGACTGCCTAAATGGATTTCCAGACTTTATGGGGGTAAATTGTGATGGACCTCCAACCTTGGTCGGGGTGAGTCCGGGTGGGCCTAACATCTCCTCCAACGTTCTAGTATGCTCAAAACACTCATCAATTGCGGAGGGTTTCTGTTTCACCTCTACTCCCTCAGGCATCTCAGTCTCAAGGTCGATTAACTTTTTTACACGGGACTCCATCATGAATTATACAAACGTGCGCAACCCCAGGAGGTGAATGCTCAGCTAGTAAAAATGCCCAACTGCAACTTGAGCAACCCCAAGAGGTGAATGCTCAACTGCAACACCAAAATAGTACACACTGCAAATACACATACCATATAATGCTACACATAATGCCAAGTACATATACCTTTGAGAACTGGGGGATGAGCTATTACCTTAATTTTACTTAATGACAATCATCTAAATGATCTATCAATTATTGATTACCAATTTAATTACCTTCACATTAATAGGTCATCCCAACACTGTGCCACCACTTGTACTGTCACCTCTGCGATCCAGATTTTTACATGGTCAAAAGGGGCAGAAAACAAGTCACTATTGATGACCAATGTGTGCTGGAACGGTCAGGAACTCAGATTGATGGAGACTTTCTCCCATTAGCGGCCTCTTCGGTTGCGTTTATTACATTTCAAGCGGCCAAGTTAAGAGTGGTAGCATGCCAAAATGACGGGGCCAGTCTCCAACTAGGCCAACCCAAGCCCAACCTTCGAAGTTCCCAGAATGCTTCTAAGTTGCACATTAATAAACTACTAGGTAAGCTCTATACCACCAGTTCGCAAGGGTTATACAAACAAAAAAGTTCGAGTGGGAGGAAATGTGTATTAACAAGACCAAAAGGTAGAGATCTTCCCCAGCTACTTGCTTTACAGATTAAACCTGAATCAGTTGGCACATTGTTCGAAAAATATATCTCTATATGGTCCTAATATCAAATCCACAAAACTTAGCTCCTCTGGCCTGGTCCAATGTGTTTCTTCATAATCGTCCGTCTGAGCACAAATTTCATTGGTCCAGTTCTCTGCCACTCCCGACCTTAATTTCCACACTGGGACCTTGACTCACGCACTGGGACCTTGATCTCCAGACTTGAACTTTGACTCACTGGTACTTCGACCTCCACACTTGGACTTGGACTCACTCACTGGTACTTAGGCCTCCACACTTGGACCCACCAGAAGTTAATATGTATAATGAATAACCATTCTCCCCAATGCAAGTAATCCCTTCACATGATAAGGAAAGTCTCATAATAAAGAAACATGAGTTACAACACTCGGCATCTCAAGTAATAATAGAATAACACATGGCACTACAGACACATAAGTCTGCTCAAAATAATGCTTATTGTAGGGATAACATGGAAGAGAAAGTACTATAACAAATACAGTAAGCATGAATAACTGTAACTCTAACCATGAAAATCATCACTGCATCAATATCATTGTGCCTCACAAAGTAACTACGTGAACATTTACTCGCAACATAGCCCTAATAAGTACTGAATTGCAAAGTCATTTCAACACAATAATAAATAATTCACAGTCCCCGGGCACATGATACTTGGCCTACAAAAATCACACATTTATCTGAGGCTCAGACAGAACTGTAGCATTTCGTATTCCAGTTTCTAAATAACAATACAGTACCGGTACTATACAGTACAGTACACAAATATATGAGAAATACCTCACTATTCAGCTCCCAGGAATGTAGGGGAGGTGAGCGGGAACACAGGACTCGCTTCTCCAAAGGCTAACGGCGTCACCGTTACACTTCCTGAGGAATGACAACACTTCGATTCTACCCCGAGTCTATTTCTCTATTTCGTCACTATTATCACTCGTGGGATATCACTATTCACACTTCAACATATCAGACATATCAAATTACTACAGAATTCCTTAGAGGGGGAGGGGAGGATGACGACAGTACCGATCATCTGCCACCTATCACGGCCGGTGAGCGAGTGAGACACGCCAAAACTGCGTGATGCAAAGGGGGAGGGGGGGATGACTGCGTACGTAATTTAAGATTTTTATTATTACAGACTCTTCATAGACTCAGTGTGATGTCTTTCCCCTTACAATCGATTACCTGAAAAAAATGACATTCTCTAGTTATAATAACTACTCAACAACACCTCTCTCTTTATACCCTTACATCGAAAAACAATAAAAATCATCATGCTTTACATCACTTTGCGCACGCGTACATTATGCTGGATTACGTGACCAAAGGCACAAGTTCCCATGTCACTCGAGTTTGTATATTATAAAGAGACTTAATACTAATAAATTACAGTAGGAAAAAAATGACTTAGCAACTAGGTAACTTTATCTATGTTCTGGTAAAGTCCACATGGAAACAGCCATGCCCCGACCACACACTATCATTAACCGAACTTTTGGTCATATAAAATGAACTAGATACAACTCATTATCACTTCCAGGCACTACACTACACCTCCACATGTCACCACTTCGGCGCTAACACCCACCATCCATACTGAATACATGCTAGGGCTGTCTCATACTGGATTGGTGTATTGGTATTAGCGAGGGTATTTTTACGACATGTCGGCGGGTTATCTGGTAGATCAGGAAAGTCTGCTTTTAGGAAAATCAAATCCTTAAACTGTTCCCTGCCCCAGCCGGGATTCGATCCTGGGACCATTAGGACCGCAGGCCGCCTCTCTACCAATTCAGCCACCGCCTCCACCAACACTTTTTACTCTATACACGAAAGATATTCCCCCTCCAAACAAAGGACTCTACATAAGCTATGCTGATGATATTAAACAAATCATCCCCTATAGGGGCAAATAAAAAAATATGATAAGCAGGCAAACTAAGAGAGAAATAAAATTAATTAATATCTTCGAAGAAAAATGGAAAATGGAAACTAACATGAACAAATTCACACTGATAGCATTAGGTTCAAGACAAAACATCCCAGTCAACATCAATAATGAACCTATAGAATTCAAAAACTCAGGGAAAATTCTGGGACTGAAAATCACCACGAACGGATACACTGCTTACATCAAAGACAGAAAGGGTAAGGCCAACCACATCCTATCTAAACTTTTCAGATTCCGTGGCTTACCAATAAGAATAAAAATACACCTGATAAAAGTGCTTGTTCTTCCAGTCTTAGACTACCCTCCAATCCCTAAACATACACTGAGTACAACACAATTACTACAGCTTCAGAGAGTACAAAATAAAGCCATAAGATTTGCTACAAACACAAGATATCCTTACACACACAATACTCAGGAGCTCTACGAAATGACCAACATGGAACCGACAAACGTAAGCCTTCAAAAACAAGCCAAGAAAATCTGGCAAAAAAGAGAGGACAGAGACAGTGAAACTTTTAATAAACTGCAACAACAACATTCAAACACTATAAACACTAACAGAAACATCCCCAGCAGTCTAAGCCTACTACACTTACAGCCACAACCCATTTACACTTAGCTATGTGTATATATATATATATATATATATATATATATATATATATATATATATAGATATATATACTCGTATGTACAGTACTGGGAGAGGCAAGGATAAGTATAGCGCACAGTTGAAGCCAGATATATCAGAGAAGGCACTTAGAGGTAGCCAAGAAACAGAGAAGATCCAGCAATCACCATCCGCCGTGCAGATCAAGCCGCAATGTTCTGCGCCCTACAGTCGAGTATCTTTAAAAGATGGGCGCCATCCTGAACATTAAATCTGTGTATATTACACAAAGCCCAATGGAGGAAATAAAACATAAAGCTATTAGAGTTGTGAAAGCCGACAACCCTAAAGCTGGAGGACTGAAACTAATGAAATTTGTAAGGGATTATTGTTTGGGCTATACTTATGACAATGTAAAAACACACAGCCCAGGGATCCCTTAAGAGCCATAATCACTCAGATACCCACGTTAACATGCAACCTTGCCAAGAGATTAACTGAGCTACTGACGCCCTTCGTCCCTAGTGACTACAGCATGTCCTCTGCTACTGACTTCCTTGACCTCCTCATCTACTTAACACTGAAATCATGATTGCATCTCTTGATGTAGAAAGTTTATTCACAAACGTCACCGTCGACAGCACAATAAAGTGCATACTGAAAAAGATATGCCCTGAAAAATGATGTCCCCAAACCAAACCTATCAAAGATGGCTCTAAAAACCAATCTGGAAACCTGTTCAAAGGATGCTGCTGTTCGGGCAGAGGAATGGAGTTGCTATGGACTCTCCCTTAGGAGTCCTCTTCGCTAACTTTTTAATGGTTGAAAAAGAGGTTATCAGTGTCATCATCAAACCTGATATATATGCGAGAAACATCAACGACATCTTTGTCAAGAGTAACAAAAAAGATAAACTTAAAAAGCCTGAAGGAGAAACTGCAGATCTCTGGGCTCAGTTTTACTGACGAATCAAGTGTTGAAGCTCCCCCTCTTGATGTGCTTGTCCAGTTGAGCCCCGGCAGATTACCCACAAGCAAATACACAAAACCAACAATCCCAGGATTGTCTCATGGAAAAAGCGAGTTCTCCCAGCGATACAAGGACTCCACGGTCGAGGCCTACGCAAGGAGGCCTCTCACACACTCAAGTAGTTGGGATGCCACTTACCAAGAGATCGAAAGAACCACTCAGGTGTTTTTGAACAACGGTTATTCCAACCGAGATGTTAATTGGGTGGTAAAAAGCAAAATAGAAAAATGATACCAACAAAATGAAAATAGGCCAAACCAGAATGGGCAACGAATAAAATTATTTTACAAAGCCAACATGCATCCTGAGTACAAAACAGAAGAAAGAATAATGAAGCAACTAATCAACAGATATGGTACACCATCCAGGCCCTAAGACACCCTCGACTTTTTCGTCATTTATCATTATAACAAGAAAACTTCTAATCTACTTTTGACAAACAACCCGACGAAACAAACATCGGACATGCAAAAGAATCATCTTGTGTACGAATATGTTTGGAAACCAGGGAACTATGAGTCTCTCCCCACTTGATCAATAGGTTGTTCAGCCACAAGTCTTAGCCGAAGAATAGCCTTTCACCTACAGAATAATACCCCCTAAAACACACACGACACTGCTACAATACCCATCTGACCAGACAGATGATGGAATAAAACACACAGGTCATCAGACACATTTGAGGTATAAGACACCTACAAATATTTGAAGCCCTCCTCATCAAGGATAGGGCCCCCAGGATGAACCTACAGACAAGACAGTTCGCAGTTATCTCATCATGCCAACCTGTTCCTCTCCAAACAAAATCAGGGGCGGAGTGATGGCATCCCTTTATGTTCCCCCAACCCCCATTGGTTGATTATAACACCCCTTCCCCCTCTCCTGCATAATCTTTCCCTCATCTCATTTCCTTTTGGTTGTTTACCTGATTCCCCTATCCACATAGTGTAGACTATACATACTCACTCACTGTGCCATTACTCTCAGTCACTTGATAATATACATAGTGTGCAAAACGTCGTGAAAACAAGAAACAACCTTCTCTACGTGTTATACTAATACCTTTTGCAAGAAGTAGCGTAGTATTAAACCAGGATCAAAAGTCTGCCGTCAGGAACATTGACGGTACCGGTATTTGGAAGAAGATTAATGCAGGATATACTGTATTCTTTAATCAGATTTGTCTAAACGAAAACCTCCTGCCGAAACATTCGTACTACCAAGGTGCATGGAAAGCTTATGACAGGGAGAGCTGAAGCTCCTGTTTCATCGGCCCTCTGGACTAGCTTCTGACCATCCCCTTTTGCTTAACCTTTTCAGTGTTTCAGTAACACAGAGAATAGGTTTCTCTACTGTCAACACCAAACTACATGCATATAACGCACTACACTTCCTATTCAATATTTAACAAAAAAAAAAGTAAATGGCATCTCACTACAAAGTCTTGAGTCTGCAGGGGCGGTGGACCATAAAACTTCCCCCATCATCTGCCTCCCTCCCGGGGACGACCAAGCGAGATATGCCTGGAATCGCTGTCTAACACACTTCTTCATTTCTGCAACCTTCTTGGCCTTTCCTTTTTCTGTTGAACACCACCTCTCCTCCTCTAAACCTCACTTTCTCTTCCTCAGTGAGACTCAACTGTCTGAGACAACTGATAGCAAACCCTTGTTTTTATCCTCCTATTTTCTCTATACTCATTTCAAAGCCAAAAGTGGTTGTTGTGCATATGTACATACCAGCATATCATGCTCTCCCGTTCCAGAACCTGAATCATCTGATTTCTCTAGTCTCTCTCTCTATATATATGTGCTGTTTACTTATCCCGTAATTCTTCTATGAAAAATTCTCCGAGTACCTAACTCCTAAGATGGAACACATCCTATCAATTTCTGCTTTCTGAAATCACCATTCTAGGAGATTTCAATGTTCACCACCACTTTTAGCTCTCCTCTCCTTTCACTGATCCACCTGGTGAAAAAATCTACATCTTCCTTAACGACCTAGAGTAGCTTGTTCAGCACACTACTCATATCACTGACCACCTAGAGAGATTTCAGACATACTTGACCTCTTCCTTACGGCTAATCTTTCTGCTTACACTGTTAAACCTTTCTCTCCATTGGGCTCTCCGACCACAACCTTAGCACATTAACCTGTCCTATCGCCCCAGTAAGAAGTGACAGATGCGACACTTTGGAGCTGCTGATTGGGAGGTCATCAGGCTGTACTTCGATTTTCCATGAAATGATTATTGCTTCCATGGGCGAGAGTCATCTGAGTGTGCCTTGCTCAATACAGAGGTTATTTTCTCACGCACTGAAGCATGCATTCCTTTCTCATATCCTGTGACTAATGCAAAAAAGCCATTGGTTTAATCACGCTTGTTATAATGCTGTCCACAACAAGGAGAAGGCCTACAAAAGGTTTTAGAGCCAACCCACCTGTGAATCTCATCTGTTTTATGTTTCTGCCTGGAATCGTGCTAAGTCTGTTCTTCACGCTACTAAAAATAATTTCATTCGCACAAAATACTCTGACCTCTCCAACTCAACTTCTTCCTGCTCTTTCTGGCACCTTGCCAAAAACCTTCCTAACAATTTTATCTTCCCTCCTCTGTTCTACTGTGATGGCTCTGTAGCTGTTTCTTCTACTGATGAAGCAGAACTCTTCTTCTCCTCCAATTCCACCGTAGACGATTTCGGTGCTGTTCCATCATCACTCACTTCCTCTTGGCAGATTTGAATATTTCTACAGTTGATGTATTTTCTGCTATAACTAGCCTCAGTAATAACAAGATATATGGGCCTGATGGGGTCCCTCCTGTCGTCCTCAAGAACGGTGCTTCTGTGCAAACACCCTTCATAAGTAAACATTTGTCTTTCAACTTGTACCTTTCCTTCTAGCTGGATGTTTGCTGTCATTCAGCCTGTCCCAAAAAAGGATGAGGATTACCAGGTCTCAGTCTATCACCCAATAGCTTTAACATCCTGTGTCTCAAAAGCTTTTGAGTCTCTTTATAAAAAGAAAAAAAACAAAGGACCGTTCCTATCACGGCCTTCTTTCTGATCATCATTATGGGTTTCCGCCAGGGACGCTCGACTGGTGATCTTCTCAATTACTTTTCGGACTCTTGGTCATTCTCTTTTCGGACTTTGGTGAAAAATCTGCCATTGCACTTGACATCTAAAAGGCTTTCAGTCGAGTCTGCGGTAAATCTTTAACTTCCAAACTGCCCTCTTACGGTTTCTTTCCTTCCATCTGTGCCTTCAACTCTAGCTTCCTTTCCAATAGTTCTGTAGCAGCTGCCGTAAACGGCTACTGTTCTTCTCGGAGAACTATCGATAGTGGCGTTCCTCAGGGCTCTTTCCCATCACCAACTCTCTACCTTTTATTCATCAGTGACATTCTAAGCTGGAAATCTCGTCCTATCCACTCATATGCTAATAAGTCCACCTTAGACCTTTCCATACGCTCCCTGCAGCGTTCAGTTCAGCAGTTACTTTAACAAACAAGGGCTGTGGCTATGGCACACCTAATGTTTGACTAGGATCACATTTCTGATTAGGGTAAAACTAATCCCGTTTTCATTGCATCAAGAACTCAGTTCTTACATCTGTCAGCCCGACAAACTCTTCTGTTGGAGTATCCTCTGATTTTTAACAATAACTACCTCAGTCCTGCACGATCTTTAAACATACATGGACTTTCTTTCTCTTGGGATTTATCTTGGAAAGATCATATTACCTCTCTTGTAATTAGCTATGTTAAACCGACTCCATGCTTTCTTTACACCTGCACAATTGTTGACTTTATACACCGGTTTTATTCTCCCCTGTGTAGGGCACAACTCTTATGTGTGGGGAGGCTCCCCATATACACCTCTTCTCAACAAGGTGGAGTCAAAGGCTTTTCATCTCATTAACTCTCCTCCTCTAACTGGCTCCCTTAAACTTCTGTCTCTTCGCCATTTTTGTCTCTTTTTTTATCACTACTTCAATGGCCACTGCTTCCCTAGACTGTCTGCTTGCATCCCTCCACCACTACGGCATCCAACAACAAACTCTCATTCATTTTCTGTCCAACTTTCTAATGCAAGAGTTAACTGTTACTCCAAGTTCATGTATGCAACATGTCAAGTACGAATATGTAGCTACCTCCCCCTTTCTGTAAATCCTACTGCCTATGATCTTCAGACTTTCACACGTTGTGTGTCCTGGCATCCCAAAATGAAAGGATCTTAAATTTGCTTTCTGTTTTTTTTTTTTTTTTCATTGGAGAGAACAATTTGCAGGCTCCTGGACTTTGTTCCATTCTTCATTCCATATATATAAATGCATATATGTAAATAGAGAAAAAGAGAGAAATATATATATATATATATATATATATATATATATCATCATCAGCCGTTTGAGTATCCACTGCAGGACCGGCCTATCCAGACCGAAGTCGGGATGATACAGCCAATGTATCTCTACCAAGTGGCTTAGGCTGTCTAGTAGAGATTGTATGTCGGGTAAGAAGTGCTTGTAAGTGTAACTGTAGTGTTGAAGTGGCTTTGGATGTGTGTGTAGTCTGTGAACTGAGTGTAATCGGCCCGCGCAAGCCGACTGGGTGCAAGCATACTTTATAGTATGCGACAGTGGTTCAACCACAGCACCCCTGGTGTCCGCCAATGCTGTACGTGGCCTGGTGAACACCCCCAAAGTTTATTACCCTGGCGGGGCGCGAACCCTGGCTCAGCCGTGTACGAAAACGCTCATATATATATATATATATATATATATATATATATATATATATATATATATATAAAGAGCCGCATTGTTTCTTTGTTTTTCCTTCAATCGCGCCCAAACCAAGGGTCAGAGACCCTCCACACCCATGTATATATTCTGAATCAGGGTGACCCAAGGAAGGTTTTTAAGGGGATTCAAAATTCAGATCTTGAGTGTTCACCTTCTTGGCCCGGACAATGCCGTGTATCCCTGCAACCTAATTTTTGGCATCGAGGCTCACATGACCTCCAGTTCGGACATGAACTATGTGAGGTTGACCTCCGAGGTCATTTGAGGTCACTGGTCAGATTTCACTTGAGGTCACCAGTAATACACACTTGAACGACTGGACCCAGCAGCCCAATTTTTGGCATGGAGACTCACATGACCTCCAGTTAGGGCATAGGCTATGTGAGGTTGACCTCCGCGGTCATTTGAGGTCACAAGTCGGAGGTCATTTGCAGTCACTGGTAATAGTAAACAATTGCTCACAAATACCGTGCATTAGTCTATGAAAACTGAAATTGAAAGTTTCTAGACCTCTTATCAACCCTCTTCCAAAGCATAAGAGGTACGTGGTCTGATTCAGAATATTTATGGGTCTGGGGGTCTCTGGCCCTTGGTTTGGGTGCGATTGAAGGAAAAACAAACAACGTGGTTCATATATATATATATATATATATATATATATATATATATATATATATATATATGATCAGCCGTCTGAGTGTCCAATGTAGGACCGGCCTATCCCGACCGAAGGGGGGACGATACAGCCAATGTATCTCTACCAAGTGGCTTAGGCTGTCTAGTAGAGATTGTATGTAGCGTGAGAAGTGCTTGTAAGTGTAATTGTGGTGTTGGAGTGGCTTTGGATGCATGTGTAGTCTTTGAACGAAGTGTAATCAGTCTGCGCAAGCCAAATGGGTGTAATCATACTTTATAGTACGCGACTCTGGTTCAACCACAACATCCCTTATGTCCGCCAATGCAATATATGGCCTGAAGAACGCTCCCAAAGTTTATTACCCTCACGGGGCACGAACCCTCGTTCTTCAGTGTACTTTACCACTGTACCACAGAGGCTATATATATATATATATATATATATATATATGTGTGTGTGTGTGTGTGTGTGTGTGTGTGTGTATGTGTGTGTGTGTGTGTTCTTCTACATAAAATATAGAGAAAATGGAACTGGAGAAGGGCAAAATGGCAAAAAAAAAAAAAAAAAATGAAATCGACTTCATTATATCGAATAAGAATAACACAATCATTAATGTCACAGTTACCAACAAAGTAAATATAACAAGTGACCATAGAATGGTGGATTGTTCAGTCAGATTCAATTTCAGAAGTGAAAGAAAGAAGCCGATTAGTTAAAAGATATGCTATATGATAGGAAGCGAAAGCAGAGCTGCCTTTCGGTTAAAAGTAAAGAACAGATTTCAGGTTCTAAGTTATGCTGAGAATGACATTGATGAGTTGAATGATAGACTAACAAAAGTGGTGAGAGAATCAGATAAGGCAGTAGGCAAAGCTAATACAACCAGCAAGTATTCCAAAATGGCCCTCGAGCTCATGAAATTAGAAAGTACATGAAGAAACATGATATAGAAAGAGCGGAATGAAATATGCTTATCAACAAGAGACAGAAAGAAGAAAAGGAAAGAGAAACATGGATTACATCAAAGAAATCATTAAAAGGGGGAAAAAATCAGATACAAGTCGGAAGTAAAGTGCCACTAGAAAAGCAACAAATTACATCACTGAAAGACAAAAACGGTGAAGCCATTAAATGCAGGGATAGGATGGTGAAGAGACTCGAAGAAGTTTACATAGATCTGTATGCATCAATGACAGTTGTACCAATAGCCAACTTTTCAGTTGACGCGAGTGAAATACCTTAGGTAATAACAGACAAGTAAACACTTCTCTTAGAAAAATGAAAAGAGGGAAGGACCCAGGGGAAGATGGAATAGTAGCAGATTTGGTGTTGGATGCAGGAGTAGAAGTACAAAACAGGCTCGGCCAATTATTTTCTCAGTGTGAAAAGAATAAATATTCAAGGCATGGTGTCATGCAATAGTTATTTAGCTTTACAAGAAATGCGACTCAAAAGATCTTTGTAACTATTGACCCATTAGCTTATTACCTGTTGTTTACAAACTTTTAACAAAAGCCCTTACGAACAGAATACCATCAAATTTAAAAGAAAACCTACCTCGAGAACTGGCAGGATTTCGACGCGGGTATTCGTCTATAATCATCTACACACAATAGATAAGCTGATAGAGAAAGCTACACAATATAATTAACCACTGAGCTAAGGTATTGTTGATTACGAAAGGCTATCGACTCATTAGAGCACATAGCAATTATAAATTCATTGCGAGAACAAAGAGTATTTGAGAACATTGTAAAACTGCTCGATAACATAATATAAAGAGGGAACTGCTTGGGCTTTTTTACATTAAGAGTTGGAAAAAAAATAAACTTGAGAAGGACGTGCGTCGCGGAGATACAGTTTCACCAAAATTATTTACAGCATACTTAGAAAGTATTTTCAGGAAGCAAGATTAGGAGACCAAAGGAGTAAAAGTAGTTGAAAAAACATGAATCATTTAATATTTGAAGATTCCAAAGTCCTAATCTCAGCACAAACATTACAAGAAATATTAACTGGCACAAACAGGGAAAGTCTCAAAATAAGGCCAAAGACATACCGGAGTAAAACCAATGTTTAATCCATATTCACCAAAGAGCGCTTTAGAATAAGCAAGGAAATTCTTGACGAAGTAGAGATTGTACAGTATTTACCTGGGAAAAATACTAAAACTAACGAATATATATATATATATATATATATATATATATATATATATATATATATATATATATATATATATATATATATATATAAAAGACGCATTACAATTGGGTGGAAAGTTCTCGGTAAACAAACTGTCATAATGAAAAGTACGGTAGATTGCCAATAAGTATAAAACGAAAAGTATATAATGAATGTGCAGTCATAGCTATGATGTACGGTTGTGAGACCTGGAAACTGACATAGTCGAGTGAAAATCAACTAATCCGTTCTCCAAGAGCAATGGAAAGGTCAATGTTAGGAATATCTTTAAAAGACATTAACTTGTGTGAGAGAGCAGACTAAAGTCAGAAACATTACGGAAGTTAGAAAAGAACAGAAATGGAGGTGGGAAGGTCATGTTGCAGGAATAAGAAACAATTGATGGAGCGAGAAGCTTGCTGACTGGACTTCAGGAGAGTGTACGTGTAGCAGAAAGAGGCCAGACAGGAGGTGGAGAGATGAAATGAGAAGTTTTCAGTGAAAACGTGGCAGAGATTGACTCAGTCAAGGGTTTTGTAGAAAAGGTTGGGACATGCCTTTGTTCAGCAGTGAGCTTGCAATGCTTGAAGATCAACTGTCAGTTTAAGTCCAGGATGTGTTAAAAAATACCAAAGAAAAATGTTGGCTATTGTACACGACGCGACGGCAAGAAATTGTCGGCAATTAAGACACACAAAAATAAACGAATATATATATATATATTGGAGACACACACGCGTGTGTACTAACATATTTTTACTCTCTTGACTGGGAATCGAACACTGGACCTCTCAGATAAAAGTCAAGCACTGATACCACTTGACCACGGCATATTAAATCTAAGTTATTTGACGAACCATGTATATCAATTATGGGAGGATGTATATTTCAATCACAACACAGTAGGATCATTTCACAGCCCTAGACAGGTGACAGGGCAGTTTTAATCTATCCCAGACACAACACGAGTGTCGTTAGATGTTGGAGATTTGATTTGACCCCAATGGGGCTAGTTTATTGGACAACCCACATCTCATCCTGTGAAGGGGCAGCGTCAAAAGAATACATAGATACAGCATCATACAAAGAATTTAAAAGGGGTATCCAAAAGGAAGGCAGTATCTCAGTGAGATGCATCCCTATCTGCATTACAAAGGTCTTACAAAAGTATATCAACATAAATATAACTCATTTTATATTATCAGTATACATAGGGTGAGAGAGTTGGACGAAGTGATCAGACATATATGAAATAAGTTCTTAAGCTGACAAATTTTATAACAGTTATATTAGGATAAGTATATTTTGAGGGCAATTGTTGTGTTACTGAGGAGAAGCAAATAATTTGTATTTCCTCAGTATTTTTCTGACAATATCATTTTCTAACATAAATTTTGCCTGACTCTCTATTGTCATAAACTGAGTATTCCTGTATTCACGTATGAGTGGACATTCCAATAAATAATGCCTCAAAGTGTGTTTGTTGGGTTGTTCATATACTTTGCACTTCCTCTTCTCATCAACCTGCCAACCCAGTTCCCAAGGGTAACAGTATAGCCAAGCTTTATTCTTGCATGTACAGAGTCAACCTACCTACTTGTCGTATGTCTGCCATATACGTAACTTGTCATCAATGCAACTGTGTTGTAGTAGTGTATGGAAATGCTGGTGTTGTGTTCTCTGAGTCTAAGGTCAGTCATTCTTTCTTTTTGTATGGTCATGATCTTTCTTTTAAGTTGTCTAAGTGCAAGTCCCAGGTCATAGTCACAAGTGTCCTTGTTAGCAGCCTCCTTGGCTAAAATGTCAGCTCTTTCATTACCCGGGATTCCAACATGTGAGGGGATCCAAACAAATTTGACCCGTACACTGATCTCCCTAAGCTCTGCCACAATCCGCCTGATCCTGTGAACAAGGTCAGGGTATGTGGGGTGAGGGTCAGAGAGAGATTGCAGAGCAGATATGCTGTCTGTTAAGATGATGGCATCATGTTTCCTCAGACAAACTTGTTCCAGCCCATTCACAAGTGCTACAAGTTCACACTGGGTGGATGAAGCCCAGTCATCTAGCCTGCTGAGTGTCTCAGCCCCATGAACAAAGCTACCCCCACTTACAGTGGTAACAGCAGCCCCAGCACGTCCAGTCTGTGTGTGAAGAGAACCGTCACAGTACACTTGGTCTTTGTCTTCCCTTGCCAGACTTGATATTAGTGTCATAAAGTCATCTTTGAGTGCATACGGTAGGAGGTCGGCTTTTTGTGTGCCTAATGTAGTGAAGGCCATGTCTAGTGGTCTCTCCTCCCAGGGCGGCAGTGATTCACCCCAGTCCCAGTCTCCTAAATGATGATCTGTCATTTGGTAGTTGACAAAGTTTGCAGCAGTTATATGAGTCCAGTCCCTGCCAGTCAAATCTTCTAGCCTTAGTAAATTTATAAGCTCTGATTTAGGTAGTGTGTCTCTCTTGTCTCTCCGTGCTCTGACTCTTATTAGTGTATTTATCTCCTTAATCCGATCTGGGATAGAAGATAACCCTAATTCTAGTCTAAGATTAGATACTTTAACATTCTTTGGGCATGCTAGAATTAGTCTCATAGCTTCATTCTGTATTGTGTCAAGCTTGTTAATTTTATCAGCAGGCAAACAAGAAAGAACTGGAGCATAATAATCAAGAGGCCTAAGCCTTTTCATACATGTTGTCATGACCAAATCAAATTCAGCATTCTTACCCCTAAAATTCCCAAAATATACTCCTACATATTTAACAAAGTCAACTCTTTTCAGTGGACTCCCTTGCAGGTAAAGGGTATTTACATAGTTGGATCCTTTTGTTATGAATTTAGTCTTTTTGGCTGATATAATTAAGCCTAGTTCATCACACCTCTCTCCCAATAAATCTAGTGATTTTTGCATATCACGATGATTGTTGGCCAGATTTAAAATATCATCTGCATAACTGATGCAACTCACTCCATTTGGGAATTTTAAACTTACTGTTTTATTCATCAAAATACTGAATAGTGTAGGACTTAAACACCCCTCCCTGTGGGGTACCAAGTTCAAGCCAAATGTGTTAGATTTCTTTCCTTGAAAAACAACATAAGCGGTTCTATGGCAAAGATAGTCTTTAATCCAGCCAAGTAGTTTGCCTTTCACGTCAAAATTCACTAACTCATTAAGTATTATATCATGATTAGCCACATCAAAGGCACCTTTTAAGTCTAGGAATAGTGAAAATATTACTATTGGAATTTGCAAGATATGATATAATACATGATGTTGTATTTCGGCCTGAAATGTAACCATTAAGATTTGGGCTTAATAAATGCTTAACTTTATGCAACAACCTATTTAGAATTATTCTTTCAAGTGTTTTACAGAAGCAAGACAATAAGGAAATAGGTCTCAAGGCTGTCACAGAACTTGTCTTAGGGACAGGAACTATGACAGCTCTTTTCCATTCAGTGGGAATTTTACCAGTTTGGTAGCTAAGACTAAAGATACTGAGCAGTGGGTTGCCCTCTACTTCAGCCATGGCACTAAGAATGGGATAGGTAATGCCATCTTCACCTGGGGCACTTAATTTATTGTTTTTCAAGGCTCTTTTAAGTTAAAATGAAGTTATTTCTTTACAAGTGTCATCCTGCAGTGCTATTGCTTGTTCTAGTTGTTGGTGAAAGAAGTGTAGCTTAGGTGTTAGTTTAATTTGTATTCTGAGAGGGAGGTTGATGAACTTGGAAGCTGAGGCCCATTCATTCATGAGAGTTTGAGCATACTCTTGTAGATTAGGATGAGCTGAGGTTTGGTTTTTAACACCTCGGGCTATGTGAATTTTTTTCCAAATGATAGCTAATGATGTGTCTTTGTCAATATTGTTCAGAAATTCTACTCAGTATTTTTCTCTAGCTCTAATTTTTGCCTGTCTTGCTCTTTCAGCACAGGTCTTTAAAATATTTAGATTAATGTCTGACCTATCATCCTTCCAGTACTGTTTTGCTACCTTGAGGAAATTTTCTGTAACTTGAACCTCTTTGTCATCTTTATACCATGTCTTCCAGAAGTTCTTATTACTATTACCAATACTTCTATTTTTAGTTTTGTGTTTATTCTTTGTTTTGGTTCTGTCCTGCTGTAACAGAAGTTTTTCAGTAAGTTTAGTTAGATCATTTAGAAAAGAGTTAATGGTGTAATTTTTTGGGAAAGCTTTAAACCAATTATTCATATTCTCTATAAATTTCCCTTTATCTTTTATAGGTAGTTGTAACCTCTTCCTCCAGCCAGTAACTTGCCTTTTCGTAACATCAAGTGTTGTTAACAATGCTGAGTGATCAGAAAAAAGATTGATCTGTTGCACAGAACAAGTTCGATAAGGTTCATTGTACAAACAAACATAATCTAGTCTACCTCCTAAAATATGTGTTGGTTCAGGCTGACCTATTAATCTTAATTCATTACAAGAATTTACAATTATACCATCGACGTCCATTGGTATTAGTGAGATTATGGCTGTTAGGTGAGGACAAGGCCTCATGATTGGCGTTTAAGTCACCCATCATAAGAGTCTTCTCCTCATACAGGAAATCGGGAAATTCATGTGGGTCCAAGATATTACTTGGAACATACAAATTTACTATATTAATGATGTAATTGTCTATAAGTATTTTTAGAGAAATATTTTCAGTGTTTAGACCAAAAGAACAATAAAATCTTTCCACAGGAATAGACTTTTTGACATATGTAATTAATCCTCTAGCAGAATTTTCAGTGCAACTGTGAACGTGTGGAATATAATCTCTGAGCCTAGGACAAAAAGATTAATTTACTCTAGTTTCCTGAAGACATATTATATCAGCATCACGAGACAATGCAGAATACTGAAGATCTACAAACCGCTGATATATTCCATTAATGTTCCAACATAATATCTTAATACCTGTACCCACATCCTGTCTAGACCTATCCATTGTTCAATGCTGAAATGCCATTAAATTCTTCTACCATTCTTTGTAAATTTTCTGCTTGGGCTCTAGCTTTTACAACTTCAGCTAGGAGACGCTGGGCTAGTTCATCTGAGATAATATCTAGTGTACTGTTAATTAACTTAGCAGTGATGTTCTTTGTCAGTACAGGCTTACTCATTACCACCTTTCTGTCTAGTTTCTTTTCATCTATTTTATTTTCTTCTCTAGTAGTTATGACATTATCATTACTACACTCATTTTCAGTTTCCATTTCTCCCCACGTGTCAAGTGGGGTTGGTGGAGGATTAGTGCCCCTTCCTGTAAAACAATTAACTCTAAGCCCTTGGTCACCCCGTTTGGGATATGTGGCGTCTGGCAATGAATGAGTGAATTTCTTCTGGTGTTGTGTTTACGTCTGTTTGATTGGTCAGTACAAATTTATTTGAAACAAATGAAGCCACTTGAGTTACTAGCACACTATCTGATCCTGGAGCTCAGTCTGTTTCTTTTGTTGCTCATGCATAATTGACATCAGTTTAGCCATATTTTCTTGCATTTTGTTGAACTGTTCTAATGTAGGAAAGCAAGGCTGGGTGCTGTTGGGTGTAACAGTGTCTGTTGCTGGTCATCTGCCTGGTGGTTGTTCGTCGTTAGTGGTGGGGTGTTTAACTGTGGAGGGGTGGGGGGAGCGGCAGAAGCAGCACCAGCACCTCCCCAGGCTCATCCTCTGTGTCTCCACTAAGATACCTGGGTTGCTCCCTGATATTTATTTGTAGTGGCAGCAGCTGAAGGGTTGGTTATTAGTAGTGAGCTGTGATCTTTTGTTGGGCCAGGTTGGGGTCGAAGGGGTCGGGGTGGTAGAGCAACAGTTGACTGGCTCCCCCATTCACCCATTTGCCTGGTCAAGTCAGGAGCAGGGAGGAAAGGGCGTGCTGGGCAGGCGGTGGAGTGGGCATTATTGTCTCCTTTACAGTTCACACAGCGTGGGGGTACCTCAATGCCAACACTGATTTTTTGCCTGCAGTTCTGAGATTCATGCCCACCAGAACAAAACCTGCAGCAGACCCTCCGTTTGCAGGTTGGAGCTTTGTGCCCCCAACGGCTGCACCTCAGGCAGAAGGCAGGTGGTTCCCTGTAGACATCTACTGAATGGGGTGAAAGAATAGGAGAGAATCTTACAGTGTCAGGTACTTTCCCTTTCCACAGTGCCACCACTTGTTCCCTTTCTTCACCCCTAACTGTATTCCTCTTTGCCCATTGTACTTGAGGGTGGTTGAGCACAATGTCCAATTTAGCCCGTTAGGGAAATCTCTTGATGATAATTTTTGTCATGATATCGTCAGGATTTGGAGGTATTAATCTGACTCCTTTATATCCCTCTTGGGTAAGAATCGTCACATCTTCTTCTTCTGCTGCTCTAATGTATAGCCTGTTTTTGCCCTTTACATAGGTTATCTTGAGGTCTGGGTGTGATTCAGCCAGTGAGAGAGTCCAGCTGAAAAATTCTTGTTCTGATATGGCAGAGTCTTTTGGCAAGTAGAGTGGTGTTGGACCTTTCTCTCTTAATGTATTCTCTTGCTGTTGCTGTTCTTGCTTCTCTCTCTTCTTTTCCTTTCATTTTTGAGTGCTGCTTAAATATAGAGTAAATCCTATATCTTCTTCCTGGCCGTCTCCTCTGGTTGTTTTTGGGCTGTTGGAGATATTTTGTTGATCTCTCTCTGCATTATTTGGTCCAATCTGTTGTGAGCTGATTGTGCTACAGTTTCCACATTCATCGTTATTTCCAGAAGGTTCAGTAGCTAAGCTGGGATTCTCAATTACCTCGGTCATGGTGGCGATGGTGATGGAAGGTAAATGTAAAGGTTATCCCTGTATTAGGTTGGTGGCATCACCGTTGCCATGACAAAGCTGGACCTTATTACCATGCGCGGCTGCTTTAAACCAAGTCGCGGAGGAGGTACGCTTGGGAGACCCAACTTTCACAGGGCAAAATAAACTAAGTCCAACAACACCTCACAAGTACAATAGAGTCTTTGTGTTCTTACTGCACTTACACGCTGCTCGGTCAGCTCCGACGGCTGAAACAGGTCTGGAAGTCCAAGAAAGTGGGAAAGAAGTGAGAGGCCACTGCAACCGCTTCCACTGTTTACGAGAGCAGAGAGAGAGGAGGATGTTGGAGAGACACACATTACACGCGTGTGTACAAATATATTTATACGCTCCTGACTGGGAATCGAACCCTGGACCTCTTAGGTAGCAGTCAGGCACTGATACCACTCGACCACGGAGTGAGAAAAGCTAACACCTGATTTTTTTGACGAACTAGGTAAATCCATTATGGGAGGACACATATTTCAGTCACAACACATTAGGATCATTTCACAGCCCCACGCAACTCGACAAGTGACAGAGCAGTTTTAATCTATCCCAGACACAACATGAGCGTCTTTAGATGTTAGAGAGACACACATTACACGGGTGTGTACAAATATATTTGTTCTCTCCTGACTGGGAATCAAACCCTAGACCTCTTAGAAGTCAGGCATTGATACCACTCGACCACGGCAATATAAAAGCTATGAAATCTGATTTTTTTTTTTTTTTTTTTTGACGAACCAAGTAAATCCATTGTGGAAGGATATATATATTTCAGTCACAACACATTAGGATCATTTCACAGCCCCACGCAACCTGGCAAGTGACGCCGTGGTCAAGTGGTATCAGTGTCTGAGTTCTGTCTAAGAGGTCCAGTGTTCGGTTCCCAGTCAGGAGCGTATATATATATTTCAGCTTTCTGGTTATAATTGGTCACTGGGGGTTTAATAAGGGTAGGGAAACAGATAATGGTATTTACAAACGTTTTATTATGTAAAGGCTATTATTATGTCAAGCAACTTTTCTAAATGATATAGTCAAACTGTGTAGGTGTGTGTCTCTCTGTGCGTTTGTTAGTTTCCTTTACGTGAACGGTTATGGAAATCGACCTAATTCTTTGTGCATTACTTTGTGTTAAGTCTAGAGAGTGTCAGAAAAATGCCAAACGATAATTTTGACAATCGTGTATCACACGACAGAGTAAAATGGCCGGAAATGAGACACGCAAAAATATGCGAAAATCATTGTTCTACTTTGTCGTCAGAACTGGTCATTGTCGGCTGAATAACTTTGTGGAAACGAAGATAATCGTGTCTGTAAACATTACCTAGTAACAATTTTTTTTCCGACAAACACTATTTGATATATATATATATATATATATATATATATATATATATATATATATATATATATATCTATTTTTTGCCATACGCCTTAATCCCGTACGGGATGACCACAAACAAATCGCCTCCACGTCGCCATGTCCCCCGCCATTTCACCACCTTGCTCCCAGCTCACACACCCCTCTCTCATATACCTCTCCACTCCATCCCTCCATCTCATCCTCGGCCTCCCCCTCCCTCTCCCCCCCTCCACCTCACTCACATACACTCTCCTCGTCAGTCTCTCACCCTCCATCCTCTCCACATGGCCAAACCATCTCAGTGTTTTCCTCCTAACGCTTCCTATCACATCCATATCCACACAACAACTCTCCTTTATATCCCCATTTGTCAGTCTGTCTCTCCATGTGACTCCACAGGCTCCTCTTTAATAACTCATTCCCACTGCTCTCACTCTTGACTTGCGTCTCAGTTTACCCACGCTTCTTCCACTTCTTTTTTTAGAGTCATTGTTTTTAAATAAATAAGTGCTACGTACAGAGGTATGTAAGATTCAAAACTTCACTCAATTACTTGGTCATTCTAAATGGCGCTTGAACGACTGTGGCACGAATCGTTAATTTCGTAACTACCTTTTACGTCTTCTTATTCCCGTTCTCTCAGTGCTTTCATTTGTAGTTTCCATTCTGGTTGTTTTATAGTTGTTGCTGTAGACGGCCCCTAGCAAAAATGGTGTTCCTCAGGATTCTGCCATACAAAAAACTCTCTTTGTGTTATTTATCGGTAACCTGAGCTGCAACTCATGCGTTTATGGCTACATCTTTCGCTTTCTATCTACTTCTCACAGCGTCCACACAACGGTTACTTCAGCAATCAACTAATGTGACTCTGGCACTCCTGATTTCTGATATATCTACTGTTTCCTAATGAGGTAAGGGAACCTTTGTAATTTTTTATGCATCAAGAACTCATTTCCAGCATATTTCAATCAGTCGATAACCGCAAGACTATCCCTTAACTTTCAACAACGTACAGATTAATCCATCATCATTCCAAATATTTATGGAGGTTTCTCTCTCTCGGGATCAAGCACAGATAATTCGCATTACTTTTTTGCGAGGTTGTCTTCCCATACACTGAATGTTCTGAGCCGACACCGTATTTATTAATGTATGTATATATTTATTCGTATATAATAATAATAATAATAATAATAATAATAATAATAATCTTTTATTACCAGCATGCACAGCGATGCGATGCTTACTCTACGTTCTACTGAGAAATAAGCGGCATGACATGAATTGGCTTGATCCGACACGACATGGCCCGTCAGCGATGGTTTTCAGAGGCTAATTACTTTTCTACTATGTGAGAGGGACAAGATATTCTTTCAGCAGGTAGTAGATACAGTCAGTAAATATTGTTTTTAGCTATATCTATTTACTCATGAGACCAAAGAAACCTCTAGGAATCCCAGCATTCCAAAGGTATGTTCCGAGGACTTGAAATGACGTGCTCCACCATGAAATCGAATTAAAAAGGATTTCTTGCTGTAACATTATGATCTCTTCCATGATTCTCACTATTATCTATAGCATATTACGCTGATAATTTTACATGATAATTTTTTGTATGTTTGGGGGGTGAAATCAGCAAGGATACTTACCCTATTTCTGGGTTTTATCATTCGATAAACAGCCAAGCATTTACGACTGTAGTTCGTTGATATGGCAAGTCGGTAGCAGAGAACTGAACATTGCGCGTGTGATAAATGCTACAGTGCCTCGGTATATGCACATCCAGAGAAAAAACGTGAGAGAAAAAAAAAAAACGTGAGAAAGTTAATATTTTTACACAAGTATTCTTCTGTTATTGTTCAAGTACCTCACAAGGAATGTTGAAAGCTTACACCAAGATGAAAATATGATGGTTGGCGTATGTACAAACACTCGCTCGCTCGTCACGTGCTCACAAAACCCATTTTACTGATTATTATTATTATTATTATTATTATTATTATTATTATTATTCCTTGCACATCTCCTGACACTGATCAATGGTCGTATTTACCTCTGCACAGAGTACAGCTCCAAAATGGGAGGGAGCTCACCTCACACAGTTCTTTTATACAGAGATGGGGAAATGACTTATAATCTCTTTAACTCTCTCCCTCTTGCTAACTACCTTCAACCTGTCACTCTTCGTAACAATGCTGTATTCCTTTCCCCCACTCTACTGTTGCCATTTCACTTGCACTGCATCTCTGAACTCTCGGCTTCAACCTACCGCCACACCACCCCTTCCCTGTTATGGACGCAATAATATATCTAGCAACGCATTCTCGCCCTTTTGCTGCCAAGCTCTCTAAGACATTAGTCGAACGAAATTCTCACTCCTTCTTTGATGGAACAGTTCAACTTTCCGACCATACTGGTCAAACTGTATTTTCCTCTGCTCAGGATCTCTAGTCTTTGAAACGCTGTGTGTCCAGGCATCTTGAGAGAAACGAATTCTGGCAATCATTTGGTTATCATTTTCCTGAAAATGGCAACTATTAGTCAGGGTTTCATAAAACATGAATCGGATATGATCTGTTGCTGAAACTGCTACAATATCCAGCTGGTTCTCTTGACTGATGTGCAGCACCTAGCAGAACCCAGGGGGGCTCCTGGTTGCCCACATTCCGTTTTGTTGAGGTCATTAATGGCGTTAAATCCACTGCTGATATATTTGCTGAATTCCTCTGACACTAATTTATAATCCCTAACTCTGCCTTAATTCTCTTATTAATATTCATATCCCACTGCTTTGCTAGTTTATTCTTTCATTTTTGTTCTAGTAAACTCTGAATAGCCTTCACACCTTTCTGTCATGCGTCTTCCTTTATTACTTGTATATTCTACACTCACTTTTATGATTTTGTCATTCACTGTTCCTATAATTCTCCTATCCAGCTAGCCTATCTGTATTTCCTACACTCTACCACTCTTTTTTTCATTGCCTATCCTCCCTTTCGTCTCGCTTTTCTGCTGTTTGCCTAATATCCTACACTTCCTCTCTCTCTCCCTCCACTGTCATTTTTCCTATATCTTTCGCATTTGATTTTCTGTTTTTCCTACTATTTTCTTCCATTTCCTTTTTACATGCATTTCCTTCATTTTTCCCTCTCAATTATAGTTTCATTTTGTCATATTTTCCCCATTTTTCTATCTTTACCTTTCACCTTCTCTCTTCCTTTTCTCATAATATACATTTCGCAGACTTACTTTCTTTCCCTTTGTCATTCACTGTCCTTCACATCCCTTCTCTCCTGTTTCATTCTTTTGCCTAGAAGATCCTCATCCCTTGGGCTATAATTCCTATCTTTCTTGGTCTTCTTTTTTTTTTCCCCTTTCCATTAACCCCTTCAATCCGTTGATGTCCTTTTACAATAAACCAGACTACTAGCAGACGATTTTGTTCAGCGATTCTTTTAAACTCGCGTAGTGAAGGGATTGATTAAATCTACATCAAAATTCCTAGCTCAAAAAATATCCTAATCTGGGGAAAAAGCCTCTGGAAATAGCAAGAATATATTAAGAAATATGTCGTTGGAGGAAAGGGGCTAATTTTTCCCTCATTCCCTTTCCGTTTCCCTCCCTCGCATCCATTTTCCCCCATTTTTCCCATCTAGTTATATATATTTCCTACCCACTCCCATCTTCACATCCACTTGGGAAGGGTTCTGCTCAATTTGCCGCCTTGACAGAAACCGGTAATTGGCCTGATCCCCACTTGAAGGAAGACTGACCTGATCAATAGAGAGGATGATCACTGACGACGCGACCGAGGGGGAAACCTGCCTGCAAAACTCGGCATTCTATTCCCACTTACTTTTGGCGAGGACGAGCTGAATGACTAGGAAAGCTGAAGTCATTATTCGATTTCATTTTACTGCATCGATTTTTTTTCTTCATCTTAGCACACTTTGTCTCCTATAATTCACTCTTAGAATAAAAATGTTTGTTATTAGCTAAAGAAAAATAATATTAATACTTGAGTTAGACGTCATTAGAGTGTTATGTAAAAACGGTCAGAGTTGGTGAGAATACAGCGTCTAGGCGAACCAGCTGTGAAGACTGTTCTCAGCTGATTACCTTGTGAGATTTCTCCTTCAAATAATAATAACTAATTATCGAAAAAAAAAAGTAAAGAAAAAAGAAAAGCAAATGAGGAAGTGGTGGTCTACTTGTTAAAGAGGTTGCCTGTTTTTCGAAAGAATGTGAGTTTGATCCCACTCTGGTGGCGGGAAACAGTGTGAAAATTTAAATTTCGTTAAGACAGTCTTTACACATTAAACTGTATAACAGAAAAAAAAAAGGGGGGGGAGGGGGAAGCAAGAGTTATCTTTCCTAAGGCAGTTTTGTACGCAGATCACAAAAACAACACCCAATTTTGTGTGTGACCCACCAATATCTTGTAAATGATCCACGTATATGTAACGCTATTCACCCCAAGGCACCTCGCGTGCTAAGTCACCAATGGTTCCTGTCTCGAGTGCGTCATTATCTTTTAGCGCAAAATTCTAATTTGACTTAGATCCTCCAATTTTTATTTCTTTTTACAGGTGACATTGATATTACTTAAGCAATAATGCGAAGAGAATGCAAGAATTCTCTAGACAGCTTTTGTTATATATGCGGATCGCTGACACTGAAACAATATACAAGACACTTGACTCCACACATGAAGAAACTATAACAGCTGTACTTCGGATGTAAGATTGGTGATCAGGACAAACGGTGGTCATCTCATATTTGCTGTGTCAGGTGCACAAGTTCACTTTTGGCATGGGTCAAAGGCACCGGTCCTGGCCTTACATTTGGTGTGCCAATGGTCTGAAGAGAGCCGAAGGACCATTCAGGTGACCGCTACTTCTATTTAACAGATATCACAGGTAAGTATTCTTCCCTCTATGTTCCTTGTCAGTTAGAGTTTTCTCACAAGACATCTTTTTTTTTTTTTTTCTAAATACAGAAGAAGTGCTATATGATGTATTTCTTTTCTCACTACAGGTCGCAACCGGAAGGGCAAAATATTGTCCACCCAGATCTTCAGTCTGCTATTCGCCCTGTCAAACATTCGAGTGATATACCTGTTCCTCAGCCACCATCTGATATACCAAGCGATGACACGGACAGCTCGAACGAACCAGAATCACATTATTCTACGTATGAGCCACGACCTGAATCTGACAAGAAACCGCATCTCATCACCCAGCCTGAACTCAATGATTTGGTCCGTGATCTAACCCTTACTAATCAACAGAGCGAACTCCTAGCCTCCCGTCTGCAAGAATGGAATCTGTTGGATATAGCTTCAAGGATTACAACATTCAGGAAGCGCTCGTCAGATCTGCAGCAATTTTACTCATTGGAAAACAACCTTTGTTCTTGCAGTGATATCAGAGGAATCTTTGATGCTCTTGAAATGAGCTATGAATCAAGCCACTGAAGGTTGTTTATTGTTGCATCACTTTACAGCATTAAAGCTGTCTTACTGCACATTGGAAACACCGTGCCATCCGTTCCAATTGCTCACTCAGTCATTTTAAGAGAGATATATGAAAATCTTTCTTTCATTCTAGATCGCATAAATTACTGTGAACATGAATGGCTTATTTGTGCAGATTTGAAAGTTGTGGCCATTCTTAATGGGTTACAAACTGGCTATACAAAAATGTTATGTGCCTTCTATGAAGTGGGACAGCCGAGCAAAATCAGAACATTATGTACGCTCAGCATGGCCACTTCGGGATTCACTGATACCCGGATCACGCAGTGTTATGTTAGTCATATAACCACTAGTAAAGAAGGAAATTATCATTTTGCCACCTCTCCATATAAAACTGGACTTAAAGAAACAGTTTGCCAAAGCTCTGCAGCATCATAAGCCATGTTTCCAGTACCTCAAGGAGAAATTTCCCAAAATAAGTGATGCTAAAATTAAAGAAGGCATATTTATCGGCCCTCAAATTCGTCAACTTATAAATGACAAGGATTTTAAATTAATGATGGATGAAACTGAGTTAGCTGCTCGGTGTGCTTTCAGAGGTGTGTGCAGTGGAGTACTGGGAAAGCATAAAGAGGGCCAGCGTAATGTTTTACTGGATGAACTAAGCAAGTATTACCAAGATTTGGGTGCAACATGCCACTGAGGCTTCGTTTTCTACATTCTTATCTGTCCTTTTTCCCAGAGAATGCAGGGGATGTAAGTGATGAGCACGGAGAGAAGTTTCATCAAGATATATCAATAATGGAGAGCAGGTACAAAGGGAAATGGAGTCTAGCCATGCTAGCCGATTTCTGCCTGAATCTGAAGCGTGACTAACCAGAGGCATCACACAAACGCAGAAGTAAATATTAATAAGTACAGAAACTCACTCTAAAATACTTGTTAAGTGCTTATTTTTTAATGGATACTGAATATTGACAATGACCACATATCATTTGCCAATGCCAATAGAATTATTTATTTTTTTTCTAGTTTTAATGTATGAATGTTTAGTAGGCATATTATGAGAAAATGTGACGTGATAGGGGTATTTGGCTATCAGATGTAGATTCAGCACACTTGAATTGATAAGATAATCCTAAAGAGGACTGTTTTTTCTTGACCCTGAAATTTGCTATACAATGTTATCCAGAATACCCACCAACATATCATAAAAAATACATCTCACTAGCCCTAAATAAGCCCAGCCTAGCACTTCTTCAGTATTGATCTAGGCTCGTAGTATCGAAGTGGTGATTATGTGAAGGTGTATGGCACATAGAAGATTTGTTGTACCTTTAAAGAACGGACTATCAAATTTGTGCCAAAAGTCGGACACATAAAAAATAATAGTCCAGATAACCACAGAAGATGCTCAGTGACGCCACAGGTAGTGAAATTATTGAGGAAAGTAAAATCGGTGTTCTTTTTCCTTTGAGCCAAGGAGAGCTCAATGAATAAGTTTCTCATGGTCACGTCTTGTGTAATATTTACTTCCAATTAGCGCATCAGTGCCGTTGTTAAAAGTTGCGTCTCTTTAAATTCTTATTCTAACTCAAGATATTATTATTATTTTTCCTTTCCTCACAGAGTGTGCTAAAGAGCTTGGGTGTCATCATTAAGTCTGATGATTATCTCTCCTCAAATAATTTATTCCAGTTAATGACAGCAAGAGCCTGAGTTTAAGAAAATGATTCAGTGTTCGATAACTTATTCTTTGGATTTTAATTTTCTTTGTAAAATCGTTTGGAGTGAGGAAGAATACAATGCCTTGGAAGAATTAGCTATTAACACTGTACTTAATTATTCTGTAGGTCATATCTCAGAAAAAAAAAATGAAGTGAGAGCAAATTATACATATGTGATTTGATTCGGGTTATAATTAATTCAGAATTTACAAGGTTTCTATACTCAGTAAAACTCTCTGGAGCTAGTGGGGAAAAAACCTTAAGCGAAAGGGTGATAAATACTGCCAGTACCTCTGAATAACAAAGAGAACAATCGTAGTGACGGCTCGAAGGGGAAAACAAGACTGGAAAACTCATTCTTTCATCATATGGACAAAAATGAGCGGAATAATTAATTCCTTCGTGGTGGCGATTTATGTTTTTATATTTCATCTAACGACAGAAGATTTTATTGAACTTCGAATGAGTAACAGTAGCCTGCGTTTTATAAGTATGTCAGTATTAGCTCTCTCATGGACGCATCCCCCATGGTATTTTCTTATATCTATCGCCAAACGATAATAACGCTCAGAGTGTGTCAAATCTATTATTAATTCCTTCATGATCGCTTCTTGTCTAATATTTTTCGGATTTTAAACTAACGACGGACGATTATATTTGGGTGAGGATCAGCCATTGGACCTCAAGTGCAATAAGGGAAAAATGAATCCAGTGTTCGGTCATTTTTACTGCTTACGTTTTTCTCTTGGATGAATAAAACTGAGAATGAGGGAGGATAAAATACTTTGTGGATGAGTTATGGGAATAGCATTTAACACATTATTTTATAGGGTTCTTCTGTGAAGAATATCGTCTGGAATTTGCACAAATAACAAAAATAATAAAAAGAACTTATTTCACTTAAATATATTATTACGTTCGGCTCCTCTCTCTGCAGCATAAACTCGTCTCGAGTTTGCGAAAAAGTAAATACCTAAATGAAACAGTCCATCCACCATCCAATGCTACATTGCCCCATGAGGGGCGTAAGAGCCCGGGGCTAGGGAGCTGGTCCCGACATTTTAGATGAGAGTGACCAGCCTCACTCATCCCTGAGTGGCATTACATGAGCAATCAACCCCAACCATCCTTTGGATATAAACCTTCACCGGCTCAATCCGATTGGAGCGCAACAATTACTCACTAAACCACAAGACGCCAAAAATTTGATTATATGGTTACCACCCAGCGTAGCAAATGGTTTCCTGGTGTATAGGAAACCATTTGGTTTGTCACAATGAAACACTTATTGAAATACTCCGCCCTCTCATCTCCTCGCTTTCTCCCTGCTGAAATTACCACTGTGAAAACTAACAACCGTATATACTCAACACTTTATATTCTACGAATTCTCTATGCTGAATAAAATAGTCTGGTGCTAACGAGAACAAAGTAAGCAAATGGAAGATAGCAACTATATTCATTTAACCATACTACCTAGTTAGATGTCTCTAATAATAAAATGCCTCTCTAGTTACAGGGAATTATTAACTTATGTTCTACCATCGGAGTAAACTGATTATGATTTTTTTTTTACATAGTCGGCCTTCCCTCTGCTGAATATAATCGTCTAGCGTTAACTCCAATTGTTTTGAAAAAGTGTTCCCCAGAACTTGCCTCTGTTTTTGCTAAATTATTCAAACTGTGCATACGTACTTCGTCATTCCCTAATTCATGAAATGAAGCCAATATCCACCCCATACCTGAGAAAGGAAGTCCCTCTGACCCTTCTGATTATACAGTAGACCAATAGCTGTCACATCTTCCCATGGTAAGGTATTTGAAACTTTAATTAATAAGCACATAGTCAAACATCTTGAATACAACAACTTGATTAGTGATAGGCAATATGGTTTTCGCCACGAAAGATCCACCATTGACATACTCAGTCTCCTGACTCATACCATTCATCAGTCAATCGACCTACATGGAGAAACTCATGCAGTAGTCCTTGATATTTCTAAGGCTTCGACAGAGTATGGCATCGTTCCCTGTTGTCCAAACTCCCTTACTGTGGACTAAAGTCTTTTGTTCCTTTGATTTCCTCATATCTCAGTAACAGAAAAATAGAGTAAAAGTAGATGATGAATATTCCAATTTCCACTTAATTAACGCCGGCTGCTGCAGGGATCAGTTCTGGCGCCAACGCTGTTCCTGGTTCACAATAATAATCTATCTGTCACCCACAATCCCATCCATTCATATGCAGATGACTCAACTCTTCATAGTTCATTCACACACAGACACCCATTTACAAAGTCTGATATCTTTTACTCTCAACTCAGTACAGCCATCTCCATAAATCAAGACTTATCTACAATCAGTGAATGGGGACAAAACAACCTTGTCTCATTTAATGCTAGTAAAACTAAATATATACAGTTAACTAATAGACAGGTATTGCCAGATTCGTATATTACCTTCAATGCTACAAATATTCCCATCTTCAAAAGTATTGAAATTCTCGGTGTCTCACTTAACAATGCCCTTAGCTGGACCTCTCATGTCAGATCACTTGCTAAAACTGCCTCAAAGAAACTTGCATTATCGTACAGAGTCCGTAACTTCTTCACTGACGAGCAGTTAGCTATAATTTATAAGAGTCATGTGCGCTCTCAGCTTGAATATTGCTCACCCTTGTGGAATGAATGTGAAGAGGTTGCATTAAAACAACTAGACAAAATTTAGAACAAAGCGTATTAATAGTCCTGCTATTACTAATAAACTACCTCCCCTTCAGGTAAGAAGGAATCTTGCTTCCTTTGCATTATTTTACAGATATTTTAATGGCAAATGCTCAGACGAAGTTGCGTCTATTGTGCCACCTCTCCATGCCTTCCCTCATGCTACACGGGCATCTAGTAGCGCTCATAACTGGAATATCACATTACCATATTGCAGAACTTCTGCCTATCGGAATTCTTTCATTCCCCGAACTGCATCTCTCTGGAACTCGCTTCCCCAGAGTTGTTTCCCTCAAAACTTCAACCTACAGCTGTTCAAGTCTACAGTAACTGTTACAGTCATTTCATGATCAGAGGACACCAATAATCTGGTGTATGAATTATTATTTTTTTACTTATTTGTTTTTCCCTCCTCTGTTCCGTTATTAAAAAAAAAAATATGTTACAGAATATTTTAACATTTGCATTACGGAGACGAAACTCTTGTTTTACTTTTCCTTCCTCTCAACAATTTTTCATCTCCCGCCTTTAGTGAGGCGAGACAATGTAGTTTTTGTCGGTACATGTCTGTTTATGTGTCTGTGTGTTTGTATACATATCTGTTGCCAAATTTTTCTGAAAAGTTTTCACGAAGCCTTCAGCAAATTGCAACTATATGGATGGGCAGAAGCCTATTACTATTGATGAGGATTTGATCAAAGACGACAGAAAGCCAGCTGTCACATATTTTTGTCGCCCCCTTTAGCAAAGCGGAGCTATAACGTTTCTGCTTGCGTCTGTGTGTGTGTGTGTGTGTGTGTGTGTGTGTGTGTGTGTGTGTGTGTGTGTGTGTGTGTGTGTGTGTGTGTGTGTGTTTACCATTATATTTCATGAACGACTTGAGCTATCAACATGAAACCTTCAGGGCATCAAGATATGTCCAAAGTTGTGGAAGAGTTAGAAAATGGGCACTCAAGGTCAAGGTCTCGGTCACTAAAATGGCTGCCAATGGTCACCTAGTTTTTATTGCCTGTCTTTAGAACCATTATATCTCATGAATGGCTTGAACTATCAACATGAAACCTTTTGGGTATCAAGTTATGGCCAAAATCTTGGACGAAGTGGAAAATGGGAACTCGGGGTCAAGGTCAAGGTCACCAAAATGGCTGCCAAAGGTCAACAACTTTTTTATAATTATGTAGATTGCCTTCTTGTGAAACGCGGCGAGTAAACTCCGTAGAATTTTGCTATTTTTTTTCCACATTTTGTAAGTAGCTTGTAACTTGGCCAACAGCTTAGGCGGGTGATTAGCATTTGGCCCCCGAATGTTTTCCTTTAATTTAATATGGAATTTTTTGTTGTGAAACGTGGTGACTGAAATCCTTAAAATTTTGTAATTTTTTATCGCCCTTCCTTAGCAAGGCGAGATGATATAGTTTTTGTCGATCTGTGTGTGTGTGTGTGTGTGTGTGTGTGTGTGTGTGTGTGTGTGTGTGTGTGTGTGTGTGTGTGTGTCCAAAATATCTTGTCTTCAAATCTCGTTTGTAGGCAGCTTGTACCTAAGCCAACAAACTATTTTGGAAGCGATTAGCATTCGGCCCACGGATGCTTTTGTTTCATATTTAATTAGGAAAGGCCTCTCTTGGTAAAATGATTGATGAGGGTTTTATCCATCACCTCCAGTTCGAGAAATGTCTGCAATACAAATTGGAACGGAGACAGCAAGAAAAAAAAAAAAAAAAAAAAAAAGCATCCTAGGCCTAAACGGGCCAACAGAGAAACGGGCCACTGTGGTATTTCATGAAAGAATTTTGAAGAAATAACAAAATAATATTAGAGTTTATGAGAACGTAATGTAGACGTATAGTATTCTTGACTTTAAATCGGATCAGAACTGCATATACTCTTCGAGATAGTAAATATCTATGCATCAGTGAGACTGAGACCCTAATTGTGAAAATAAGAAAGTGACCGGAAATGAGCCTACGTAAAGAGAAAAGTTAACTCTCATATATATATATATATATATATATATATATATATATATATATATATATATATATATATATATATATATATATATATATATATATATATGAGCAGCAGCAGCAGTTTGAGCGTCCACTGCACGACCGACCTAAACCTACAGAAGTGGGGACGATACAGCGAATGTATCTCTACCAAGTGGCTTAGGCTATCTAGTAGAGATTGTATGTAGGGTGAGAAGTGCTTGTAAGTGTAACTGTAGTGTTGGAGTGGCTTTGGATGTGTGGGTAGTCTGTGAACCAAGTGTAATCGGCCCCCGTAAGCCGACTGAGTGCAAGCATACTTTATAGTATGCAACAATGGTTCAACTACAGCACCCCTGATGTCCGCGAATGCAGTACGTGGCCAGAAGAACGCCCTTGGCGGGGCGTCAACCCTCGTTCTTCAGTGTACGAAAACGCACATTTTACCTCTGTACCATAGAGGCTCCATATATATATATATATATATATATATATATATATATATATATATATATATATATATATATATATATAAGGAATATCAATACCAAGGCTTGTAGGAACATCTTTAATGGTGACGTTTCGCAATATTTCATTGCATCATCAGACCTAGAAGTAATAATTTATATTAGCTATGGTAAAAATATTTATGTCTTTGATCAAACTTTGCATTGAAAGTAACTAAGAAATATTCTAAAGTAAATGGATATCCTACTTAAGTCATCAAAAAATAAAAACATTCATACACTAAAATACACAAACCAGTGTAGTGAAAGCAAGAACATTCAGGTAAAATTTCAAGAAAAGAATACATTCAAAACTTTAAAAACACAGCAGTTGAACAGAAAAACTATTGTCACCGATAGTGTACCTAAGTGTTCGTGTATGCGTGTTTTTAGATGTCTCTCTGTTTTTCCGATATGTGACACCTGGCAGCTATCACACGTATATCTGTAAACAACAGAGGACTCTAGGTGTTTGGGTACTTTATCTTTGATTCTGAAGAGAGCACCTATTTTTCTCGTACTGAAAATGACTCTGAACTCTATTTGTGGAAATGTGTAGCATTCACGAACACTTAGGTACATCAGCTCGAACAGGCAAACCAGTCACTAAACCATCCTTTAATGCCATCAGACAAGACTCACACACACACGATCACCCTGTCAAGCGAACCTCCTTCACAGTCCTTGCTAGAAGCCAGTACAGCTCTGACCTCCCCATCATGGAGACACTTTATACACACCTCTACAAACCCACTATCGGTGACAATAGTTTTTCTGTTCAACTGCTGTGTTTTTAAAGTTTTGAATGTATTCTTATCTTGAAATTTTACCTGAATGTTCTTGCTTTCACTACACTGGTTTGTGTATTTTAGTGTATGAATGTTTTTATTTTTTGATGACTTAAGTAGGATATACATTTACTTTAGAATATTTCTTAGTTACTTTCAATGCTAAGTTTGATCAAAGACAAATATTTTTACCATAGCTAATATAAATTATTACTTCTAGGTCTGATGATGCAATGAGATATTGCGAAACGTCACCATTAAAGATGTTCCTACAAGCCTTGGTACTGATATTCCTTATTCGCTTGCGCTTTCCAAGCAACCAGTCAGTCGCCAGTATATATATATATATATATATATATATATATATATATATATATATATATATATATATGGAGCCTCTGTGGTACAGTGGTAGAGTGTGCACCTCGCACGCTGGTGGTCGCGGGTTCGCCACCTGCCAGAGTTGTAAAAACTTTGGTAGCGTCCACCGAGCCACTTACTGCTTTGGTGGACATAGGAGGTGCTGTGGTTGAAACAGTGGCGCATACGAGTATGCTTTCACCCAGTCGGCTTAAGGCAGGCCAATTATACTTGGTTCACAGACTATACACACATCCAAAGCCATTCCAACATTACAATCACACTCACAAGCACTTCTCACCCTACTTACAATCTCTACCGGACAGCCGAAGCCAGTGAGCAGAGTTACATTGACT
The DNA here is from genome assembly GCF_032717465.1 of Coenobita brevimanus. NCBI lineage: Eukaryota > Metazoa > Arthropoda > Malacostraca > Decapoda > Coenobitidae > Coenobita > Coenobita brevimanus. The sequence goes on from NC_137048.1 coordinate 20,169,914, forward strand.
GTATCGTTCTTGCTTCGGTAGGGATAGGCCGGTCCTGCAGTGGACACTCAACAGCTGATGATGATATATATATATATATATATATATATATATATATATATATATATATATATATATATATATATATACACACACACACACACTAGAAGGGGTACCCGGCGTTGCCTGGGCCAAAAAAAAGGTGAACACTCTAATCTTATTTGTTCTTGTTCAATCTTTCTTTCTTCTCCAGAAAGACCAAGCACCGCTTATGCTTTTGAAGAGGGATTATAAGAGGTCCAGGACCTTTCTCTTTCAGCTTTTGCAGACTAACGCACAGGATCTGTGTGCACTTATTAACTAATACCGGTGCCCTCAAATGACCTCGGAGGTCGACTCCATATAGCCTATGTACGAACTAGAGGTCATGTGAGTCTCCATGCCAAAAATTGAGCTGCTGGGTCCGGTCGTTCGAGCATGGATTACCAGTGACCTCAAATGACCTCGGCGGTCAACCTCACTTAGCTTATGTCCGAACTGAAGGTTATGTGAGTCTCGATGCCAAAAATTGGGCTACAGGGGTACCCGGCGTTGCCCTTGCAATAAAGCGAACACACTACTGGTGACCTCAAATGACCCATACCTGAATTTTGACCCCCTTAAAACCTTCCTTAGGGCACCCTGATTCAGAATATGCAGTATATGGGTCTGGGGGTCTCTGACCCTTGGTTTGGGTGGCGCTGAAGGACAAACAAACAAAGAACCAGTCGAGCAGGGCAGTACTCCCGAGGTGGATGGAAAGCTGATGACAGGGAGTGCTGGAGCTCCCGTTTCATCAGCCCTCAGGACTAGTTCCTGACCATCCTCCTTTGCTGAACTTTTTCAATGTCTCAGTTACACAGAGAGTAGGCCAGCATGCTCTCCAGTACAAATTTCTCTATCTATCTTCACCAAACTACATGCACAGTACACACTACACTTCCTATTCAAAATTAACCAAAAATGGCGTCGATTCACCCAGCCTCGGAGTCCCCAGGGGGTAGGACCATAAATGCCCCCGCCATCTGTCCCTCTCCCGGTGACGACTCGAGGTGCCTGGAACCACTGTCTGACTCTCTTCTTCTTCATTTCTGCAACATTCGCGGCCTTTCATCTAACTTTCGCTCTGTTGAGCACCACCTCTCCTCCTCTAAACCTCACCTTCTTTTTCTAACGGAGACTCAGCTGTCTGAGGCAACTGACAGCAAACCTTTTTCTGTATCCTCCTACTTTCTCTATACTCATTTCAAAGCCAAAGGTGGCTGTTGTGTATACATACGCAACGACTTATCTTGCTCTCGTGTTCCTGAACTTGATTCTTCTGAATTCTCCACTCTCTGGCTTCGGCTTTCCTGTCATTCCCTGACTAAATATATCTGTGCTGTTTTCTTATCCCCTAATTATACTGACTATCAAAAATTCTTCGACTATCTTACTTCTACGATGGAACACATTCTGTCCATTTCTCCTTTCTCTGAAATCTCCATTCTTGGAGATTTCAATGTTCACCACCACCTTTGGCTCTCCTCTCCTTTCACGGATCCACCTGGTGAACAAGCCTACATCTTTTCTATCCTTAATGACCTAGAGCAGCTTGTACAGCACCCTACCCGTATCCCTGACCGCCTTGGAGAGAGCTCCAACATACTTGACCTCTTCCTCACAACTAATCCTTCTGCTTACTCTGTTAATCTTTTCTCTCCGTTGGGCTCCTCCGATCACAACCTTATTACCTTAACCTGTCCTATCGCTCCAGTACGGCCTGCGGACCCTCCAGGGAAACGTCGTCTCTGGCATTTTGGAGCTGCGGACTGGGAGGCCCTCAGGCAGTACTTCTTTGATTTTCCCTGGAATGATTATTGCTTCCATGGCCGTGAGCCATCTGAGTGTGCCTTGCACATTACGGAGGTTATTCTCTCGGGCATGGAAGCATACATTCCTTTCTCATATCCTTTGACTAACGCAAGAAAGCCTTGGTTTAATCACGCTTGTTCTAATGCCGTCCGCAACAAGGAGAAGGCCTACAAAAGGTACCGGAGCCAACCCACCCCTGAATCACATAATCTTTACGTTTCTGCCCGGAATCGTGCTAAGTCTGTTCTTCGCTCTACTAAAAATAATTTCATCCATACTAAATGCTCTCAACTCTCCAACTCGAATTCTTCTCGCTCCTTCTGGCACCTTGCAAAAATCTTTCTAACAACTTTACCTCATCATCCTTCCCTCCTCTTTTCTACTCTGATGGTTCTGTAGCTATTTCTTCTACTGATAAAGCAGATCTCTTCGCACAGACTTTCTCCTCCAATTCCACCTTAGACGATTCCGGTGCTGTTCCTCCATCACTTCCCCCCTCTGACTTCCTCATGGCTGACATTAAAATTTCTTCAGTTGATGTATTTTCTGCCATTACTGGCCTCAGTACTAACAAGGCATATGGGCCTGATGGGGTCCCTCCTGTTGTTCTCAAAAACTGTGCTTCTGTGCTTACACCCTGCAGGCAAACTATTTCGCCTTTGTCTGTCAACTTGTACCTTTCCTTCTTGCTGGAAGTTTGCTCTCATTCAGCCAGTCCCAAAGAAGGGTGACCACTCCCAACCCTCCAACTATCGTCCAATTGCTTTAACGTCCTGTATTTCAAAAGTTTTCGAGTCAATTCTTAATAAAAAAATTTTAAGGCATCTTTCCTATCACAACCTTCTTTCCGATCGTCAGTATGGGTTCCGTCAGGGACGCTCCACTGGTGATCTTCTCACCTACCTTTCAGACTCCTGGTCATCCTCCTTTCGAGACTTTGGCGAAAGCTTTGCCATTGCACTTGACATCTCAAAGGCTTTCGATCGAGTCTGGCATAAATCTTTAATTTCCAAACTGCCCTCATACGGTTTCTATCCTTCTATCTGTGCCTTCATCGCTAGCTTCCTTTCTGGTCGTTCTATAGCCGCTGTCGTAGACGGCCATCGTTCTTCTCCTAGATCTATCAACAGTGGTGTTCCTCAGGGCTCTGTCCTATCACCAACTCTCTTCCTTTTATTCATCAATGATCTTCTAAGCTGTACATCTAACCCTATCCACTCATACGCTGATGACTCCACCCTTCACCTTTCCATTCGGTTCCCGCAACGCCCATCTCAACAGTTACTTCAAGAAACAAGGGATGAGGCTATGGCACACCTAATGTCTGACTTGGCTCATATCTCTGACTGGGGTAAAAATAATATGGTTGTCTTTAATGCATCTAAGACTCAGTTCTTACACCTATCAACCCGACAAAATCTTCCACAGGTATACCCACTAATGTTTAATAATATTCAGATTAATCCTGCATCATCCTTGAACATGCTTGGGGTTTCATTTACTCGGGACTTATCTTGGAAAGATCATATTACATCTCTTGTAAAATCTGCTTCCAAGAGATTGGGTGTGCTAAGCCGACTCCGCTCTTTCTTTACCCCTGCACAATTGTTGACTCTATACAGGGGTTTTATCCGCCCCTGTGTGGAGTACAACTCTCATGTGTGGGGAGGCTCCCACATACAGCTCTTCTCAATAGGGTGGAGTCAAAGGCTTTTCGTCTCATTAACTCTCCTCCTCTTACTGACTCCCTTCAACCTCTGTCTCTTCGCCGCACTGTTGCATCTTTATCTCTTTTCTATCGCTACTTTAATGGTCACTGCTCCTCTGAACTGTCTGCTTGCATTCCTCCACCTCTACGACGGGCGCGTAGCACCCGTCTAGCAGCAAACTCTCATCCCTTTTCTGTCCAACTCTCTAATGCAAGAGTTAACCGTTACTCCCAGTCTTTCATTTATGCAACAGGTCAGCTCTGGAACTGTCTCCCTCTGTCTGTATTTCCTCCTGCCTATGATCTCCAGTCTTTCAAACGTAGTGTGTCCAGGCATCTCAAAATGATCGGATCTTGAATTTGGCTCTCTATTGTATTTTGTTTTTCTCTTGGAGGGAACTGTTACTGCGGGCTCATGGCCTTTGGTTCCTTCTTCCTCGCATAAAAAATATATATATATATATATATATATATATATATATATATATATATATATATATATATATATATATATATATATATATATATATATATATATATTTATTTATTTATTTATTCATTTGGCATTAGAGAATAAATAAATCTTAGCTTTGTTAATAAAATGCATGCCCATTTTATATGCCATTATGAATACTTCCATATGGTTAAATCTAACTTATACATATGAGCTTCATTTTTAACTTTCTTTGTCTTATTTGGTCAGTGTTATTCCCATTAGCCATGAAACGTCATGCATAATATAGTTACAACACTATTTTTTTTTTTTCTGGGCGAGGCAGATTGAAAGTGGGTAGGACGGACGGACAAGGAGGGGTACGACTCAAGATGAGCAAATCCATTTCTGTCGAATACTCATGTCTCCCAGATCTTTTTGCTTCTCAGTTTCCAGTACAGTGTTTTCAGTAGCCTGAGAAGAATCTGATGACACGTAGACGGACAGACAAATGTCATTCCTAGTCTCTTTCTTACGTCACTGGGAAGCGAACCTGAAAAAAGGCATTCTTCATTTTTTAATTCTAATTTCTTTTTGGTATTACAAGGGCGTCTTTTTATATATTACTCTTGCTATCAAACAATTTTATTAGCTTAGAAGAGCCATCTTGTATTGAAGGGCTTTATGAAGGTTGTATCTAAATTTTGCATTTAGAAATGCTAATACTGTGCTGAAAATAATTGTCTAGAGATGCCAAGGTTACTAAAAACTTACGTCCACAAGTTAAAAGTGATTGTTTATGAGCTTTGCGTGAAATAACTGGGAATGAGTCAGTATGATTCGGGAGTTTATTTTTTTTGTAAACTATCTGGGAATAAAATGGTGGAGTTATTACTATTATAGTTTGTAATGCTTTCATCATTTATGATCTAAAGTATATATATATATATATATATATATATATATATATATATATATATACCTAGGCTGCTTCCCCCAAGAAAATGGAGGTAGTCGAGACAGGACGACACACTCCCAATTTACTCATCCACTCAAATGCATTCATTCGCATCTTAGCTCCAGTGGGGAGAAGAGACAGATCCTCACCACACCACACCGCACGAGGGTCAACTGTGCAGCGCAATCAGTGACATCCGCAGCAGGGCCCGACAGCAGAGCTGGTTTACCCCTACCACATCATGTTAGACCCAACCCCTTACCTGCACCTGACCTCATCAGCTGATCAGACCAAATGCGGGAGAATATCCCCTCAGGGCTGCGCCATCATTAATCCATTCACATTTTCTCTCCATTTATTTCTGTCATTCACAGCCACTCTTCCTTGCTCAACAGACATCCCTCTCGCATCCAACGCTCTGTTCACACTGTCTATCCATCCTATTCGTGGTCTTACTCTCAGCCTTACACCTCTCACATCAGATCTAGTTATCTTTCTCACCAATCTATCATTATCCATTCTCTTCATATGCCCAAACCATCGCAACACCCTCTGCTCAACTCTATTAGCCATCTCCCGAACAAATCCAGTTCTCCTTCACACTTCCTAATTTCTCACTCGATCCATACGCGTCACTCCACACATACTCCTCAGACACCTCATGTCCATTACATTCAAACTTTTCCTCTCTGCTACACCCATATTTCATTTTTCAGCCCCATATAATGCTGTCGCTACCACAACACCCTCATACAGCCTTCTTCTTACATCCACTCTAAGTGAAAGACATCTAAACACTTTTTTCATTCCTCCCAGCACCTTTCCATCTTCATTCATTCTCAACTTCACTTCTGCAACTATTCTTCTCTCCACAGCAACATGTGACCCTAAATACTTTCAACACTCTACCTCCTCAAGCAACTCACCATTCAAAATTATATTCATCCTCCTACCATCTGCCTACCTCGTACACTTCATCACTTTACTCTTATTCTCATTTCCTTTCAATTTCCTCCTTTCACACACTCTTCCAAACTCCTCTACCAACTGTCTCAATCTCTTCTCTGAATGAGCCACCAGTGCAGTATCATCTGCAAACAGCAGCTGCTTCAGATTCCACTCTCCACCATCAACATTCACCAGACTCAGACCTCCACCTAAAACTCTTGCATTTACCTCCCTTTCAACACCATCCATATAAATATTAAACATCGAAGGCGACATCACACATCCCTGCCACAGCCCCACTCTCACAGGAAACCAATCACTCACAGCATTTTCCACTCTTACATACGCTCTACTATTTACATAATAATTTTTCACCCTTTTAGTAACCTGCCATCAAGTCCATACAATCTTAAAACAGTCCACAAAACCTCCCTATCAATTCTATCATACGCTTTCCCTAAATCCATGATCGGCCAAAACACATCCTTGCCTTTCGCTAAATACTTTTCACACACTTGTCTCACAGCAAACACCTGATCCACGCATCCCCTCCCTCTCCTAAAGCCACACTGCCCATCACCAGTCACTCCCTCTGTACCCTCTTTAACTCTCTTAATTAACACTACCATACACCTTACCTACAACACTCAACAGACTTATACCCCTATAACTTGTACATTCACTCTTATCATACTTATCTGAAGTATAAAAAAATAAAATGTGCTGGAAACGTCCAAGCACCGTTTTTAAAGCAATATACAATACGTGATATTTGCGCTAACACAGATTTCAAAAATATTATTTTCAATATAATGAATAAATGGAAACAAAAATCTGCTTCCTGATAATGGACTATATTCTTGGGTCTTTCAAATAATTTTATTTAGCTGAGGAAAGATGCTTCGAATGGAAGGGGTTAAGATGCACCCTACACCGAGCCATTCGGTACAAATGATCCTCCAGACGCAGAATGTTATCGTCTGGTGGAAACAAGAATATAATGAAATTTACAACTTCGGGTAAAAGTGTTTGATATCGAGTAATTAAAAGAAAAAAAAAAGGGGTGGGGAGGTACACCATTGAGGTGATGTGGGGCCAAAATCCCGGTAGCTGGCCTCAGGAGGAAAACGTAATAGCAGTTAAGCATAATCTGGGCTGAAATTACTGCATACATATATATATATATTTAAAACAAATATTATACAAGAATTATTCTGTCAGAATGATAATGTGCGCAGACTCATCGTGTGGATATAATTTCTTCATTCTGAATAATTCATGGCAAAGTACAACCAACGCACATATGCCTTATCTCATATACAGATCAACAAGTCACTCCCTGGGGAGGGAGGAAAAGAGTACTGTCCACGGATGCTCTGCATGTTGTAGATGTAACTAAGAATGACTGGAGTGCAAGGCCCGTCGAAGCCGCATATTTGAGCTTTTTTTCAAAGAGAAAAGAAGAGAAGGAGAGAGAGCTGAGAAACTTCACTGAGGCTTTGACTGCAGTGCATGAATGTGTTTGAACATAACGATGATGGAAGTGCGAGATAGGTGAGGTGTTTTATCAAAGGAAACCTGGATTTAATGGCTCGGACTAATACGATGTTGAAGGGACTGGAAGATGAAACGTTTGATTATGGAATGGGATGAAAATTTTGGATGAGTGAAGGAGTACGAGCAAAGGAATGGACTGTAATACCGATTAAAGAAGATCTGTACACATCTGTGGACGAGTGCAAAGAGTTATTACAAGGTCGATGTTGATTATGTTAAGAGTAATACTGAGAGATGGATGATAATCAGTCTATGAAAACCAGGTAGTGTAAACAGTACAGAGGAAAGGAAAGGATGCTGGAAGAAACTGAAGGATTCATGGGATGCTTTAAGCAAAGGAAGCGAATAATATAGTAGTAGTTTTGAATGCATTATTAGGAGATGAAGCATTAGAAAGACTAATGGGAGAGCATCAGGTGCCTTAACAAATTGAAATTGGGAAACTACTTGTTGATCTGTGTTCGAAAACAGCTTTGGCGAAACACATAGTTTTAAAAAAGATACGTTTTTAAGTAAACATCGGTGAAACATGCTAATCGGTAGGCCGGAGCAGCAGGTGGGATATCAAATCCCTTCTTAAATCAAACAGTGGTGACGGCGTATAGTGGCTTTGGAACAAGGAAGAACATGGTGGGAAAGAAGCAAAGGCAAGTGAAGTCCCGAATGAAGTGTGTGAATGATGAGGTATCGGGAAAGAACGATAGAGGAGTAGTTTAGAGTGAGAGGCTGCAGAACTTTCTCAGTCTTTGACGAATTTTACTGTTTATTCTTGCTACCTCCACTCAATTATACAAGTTTAAGAGAGGATTTTTGTCAACTGGAGAAGGCATATACAGCGTTTATGAATGAACCCCTTCGGTACATGAGGTCTCTCATAAGCGGAATAAAAATCGTCCAAAAGAAGCTAGAATAACCTTTAAAAAACGTCATCGAGGTAAGGAGGCAAAGGGGTGTGATAAGAATGGGAAAAAAGGTACAAGGAATCTGCGTATGCCAGTGCTAGGGATGTTTGTGGTACGAGGAGGGTGAATGTGTGTGGGGGGGAAAGGGGGCGACAGAGTAGTTACTGTAGTGGTAGAATATGGAGGCACTGTATTATCAGCATTTTAAAGAAGGGAGTGTTTGACCGTGGAAAGAGTAGAAGAAGAAACGGAAAGAATTCGAGAGAAATGTAGTGGAGCTGAAAAAGGGGTGAAATAGTATCGAGGGATTTCGGGGATATTGTTCTGTAAGGAAGAAAATGTGTAAGGAGAATTTTAGTCCAGCGGATGAAGCATAACGGACAGTGAATGGGAAACTTGTAACAAACTCCGATGAAACAATAACCGCTACATGGCAAAAACGAGCATTTCAGTGTTTCTGCCCCAAACAGTCTTGTTCAACTTAGCAACTCTCATGCCGAAGGGTTTAATTGATGCATTAAAATTATATACTTTTTTTTTTCTAAAGATGAAACAGATCTCGCATTTAACCTCTTTCGTCATATGTCTTCAATTTACTTAGGCCACCATTAGACAATTCTATCCAGTTAACGAAGAATGCGTAACAGTGAAATGGTTACCAAAGTCCATATTAGTAAGTCTTTCTTACGCTGAACAAAACCGTCTGAAGTTACCAAGAAAAAACTACAGAAAAGGGCGTAATCTGATGGAAGGAGTGCTCTTCTCAGGCCAGAGTAAGAATAAAGGATAGAAAGTAACCAGGAGGCCAACACATTATTTTCTCCCCGAAATCCGTAGGGGAAAATGATTGATTGATACTGCGTCACATTCCTCATCTCAGCCACTCACTCGCTTTACCTTTCCTTCCCTGTGTCTCCTTCCTCCACTCCCTTTTCTTTTCTCCCTCCTCCTCATTATCAGTCCGTCTTTCTCTTCTCCTATACCCTAATTCTTCTTCACTTCTCCCTCTCCTCTTTATTTCTCTTCCATCCTTCCTCTTCAACCTTCGAGTCTCCATCTTCGCCTTCCCTCCCTACTTGTCAAACACTATCCATTTCATTTCTCTTCCTTCCCTCCTCTTATCCTCCTTCCATCCCTTCTCTTATCTCCCTTCCCTCCCTCTTCTTCAGTTCCTTCTGATCCTCTTCTTCATCTCCTTACCACCCTTCCGTCCTTCGTTTTATGTCTACCCTTTCTCCTATTTCTCTCTCCTCGCTCCGCTCCTAGTCCCTTCCCTTCCTCCTTTTTATCTCCTCCTCCTCTCTTCTCTTCATGTCTTCCTTTTTACTCTTCCTCCTTTTCCCTTCTACCTCCTTTTTCCTCCACACTCTTCTTTTTTCTCCTTCCTTCCTCCTCCTCCTCCTCATTCTCTTATCCCATCCCTTTCACCTATTACATCCCTTCTTCTTCTAATCCCATTATTTCCCATCCCTCCCTCATCTCCCCATTCCTTTTCCTCTTCATCTCCTAGTCATTCTTCTCTGTCCTCCTTCTTCTCATTTTCCGCCCTCCTTGTTTTTCCCACCTTCCTTCTCCCCTGCTTGTCCCTTCCTACCCTCTCTTTTTCTTCCCTCCCTTCTATTTCTTCCTTTCTTCGCTCCTTTCCATCTTCCTCATCATAATCTGTTTCCTTCCTCCTCTCGGTTTTCTCCCTCCTCTTATCTCGCTGTACTCCCTCCTCTTAATCTCTCTTCCCTCCCTCTTCTTTACCCTTCCCTTCCTCATTACCATCTCCCTCCTTCTATTTTTCTCCCTTTCCTTCTTTTCACTTCCAGTCCATCCATCCTCTTCAACTATACCTCCTCGCCCTTCAACCGCTTCTCCCCACCGTCTCTTCCAATTTTCTCCTGTCTCTCTCTCTCTCTCTCTCTCTCTCTCTCTCTCCCTCTCTCATATTCCTTTTTATTCACTACTCCAGTTTACTCACGTGTGTCATTTTATGCCCATATCTCTTTTTTTTTACAAACCTTCCTCTATTACGGTTCCTTTTTTTCCTGATTCCATTTTCTATCCGTCTTTTTCCTTCCATTCTCCCTCACTTCCTCCAGATATATCTCAATCTCCACTTTCTCAATCCCATCTCCATAACAGCTCGCTTCATCCTTTGTCCCATCTAATTTTGTCATCCGTCACCTCCTCGATCCCTTTTCTTCTTCTCCTCTTTCTCTCTTCTCCTGAGAGAAGTGCAAAGCAAAGCACCCAACAATATACTTATTGTTTTTGTTTATGCTGTGTATTATGTTCTTAGGGTAAGTTAAAACTTAGGTATTAATTCTGTGTGTGAAATGCGGTACAGTGGTTGCAAACGAGGAAGGATCCTCCCACTTACCAAGCCCTCAAACCGAACCCGGCAGGAAAAACTGAAAACTGGTATCATCACAAAAAGGCTGTCATAGAAATTTCATAGGAAAGGATTTTAAAAAATTATACCCTCCAGCGCAATGCTTTAATCTGTAAGAGAAAAAGAACATCAACGGTAGATAAATAAATATTTTGTTTTTCCTTTTTTTCCTCCTGCCTTAATGTTGTAGAAAATATATATATATATTCAGAAAGGACTGTTTCTGGAGACAGCATGTTTACCTGATGTTAAAAGCAAAATATTTCTAGAAGCAACTTTTTTTTTTTTTACTGTATCACAGGCCACTTCATTGCAAGTTATTCACTCCACATAGTTACAAGTTTACTGAGGAGTAAACGCTTGGCTCCGTGTGCTTCATAGCGTTTGCTAGTAATTTAGCACCATTATCTTTAGTATACTTAGACCTATATACTGTGAAGTAATTTTCAACTGCCATATTATAATCTTGCCATATTATAATCTTTTAAATGTTTCATCTATCTATCTATCTATTGCCAGACGCCTCAATCCCGTTGGGGGTGGCCACAAACAAATCGCCTCCAAGTCGCCCTGTCCCCAGCCATTTCACTCCCCTGCTCCCAGTTCACACCCCTCTCTCTCATATATCTCTCCACCCCATCCCTCCATCTCATCCTCGGCCTCCCCCTCCCTCTTTCCCCCTCCACCTCACTCACATACACTCTCTTCGTCAGTCTTTCACCCTCCATCCTCTCCACATGGCCAAACCACCTCAGTGTGTTCCTCATAACGCTTCCTATCACATCCACATCAACACCACAACGCTCCTTTATATCCTCATTCGTCAGCCTGTCTCTCCATGTGACTCCACAGGCTCCTCTTAAATAACTCATTTCCACTGCTCTCACTCTTGACTTGTGTCCTTCCAACAACGTCCAAGCTTCACTTCCGTACGTTAGAGTTAGTATCACAATATTGTCATGTAGTAACTTTTTCACTTCCATGCTCACTTCCCTGTTTCTTATCACTGCTTTCAAGGAACCAGCAACCTTTCTTCCCTGCTGTACCCTTTCAAGCACTTCACCCTCCAAACCTCCATCCTTACTCATCACACTACCCAAGTACTTAAACGTACTCACATTTTCCAATTCCTCACCATCCAACCTCGCTGTACATTCACTGACTTCACCTCTCTCAAAGACCATCACTTTACTCTTCCCTACATTCACCTTTAGATTCCGTTTCTTACACACTCTCCCAAACTGGGTTAAATCCGGCGTAGTCAGCACTTACCTAAAGTTAACATGTATAGTTCTTCTAGACTTTCCTCTAATGGCTTATTTCTGTGTTTCATAAATCTTGTCACCTGTCTTTATACTTTCTCGATCTTCTTTGACATAATGTGGCCGGAACTGGATATAGAACTCCAAATGTGTGCACACTAGGAAAGCATACAAGGTGAAGAAATTTTCTGATTTACATTCGAATTTTCCATCATGAATTGATAACAGTCTTTGGATTCATTATGCATAGTTTCTAATTTGTTTGTTGTTTTTAACTTTTCATTTTTTAGACATATGTTTACACTATTAAACTGAGTATTTATAACAGTATACTTAACTTTTCACTTTACTGGCAGTTTTTAACTCCTCGAAGTCACTGAAACTGATATTCATTTGCAATATTTGGACCGATTTAAGCATTATCAAGATTTCTCTGATTCACCTGCCTTTGTAAAAATGCATCCGATCTCGATATTTTCCAACACAATTCTTATTCAGTTACTTTATGTATATTAATGCCAGAATGCAACCCACCACTTATGACTGAAAGTGATGTGAGTTGGGGAGAGAGCAGCCTGTTGACGAAGGATAGGGCTATATGGAGGCGATTCGTTTGTGGCCACACCCTCCGGAAATAAGGTGCCTGGCTATAGATGCTCTATACAGTAGATAGACAAACTTAATTTGGCTGCTCTGACTTTATAACGTCATTTCAGAGTGTTCCTTGTCCATTTTTTACGTCTCTTTATTTACGATCCGTAAACCAAACAACAGTCTAGCTGAGCGCACACACACACACACACACACACACACACACACACAAATCGGCTTTAGCTACTGAAAGAGTTTTATGTGGGGAACTCCATAGAAAGTCTTTTTAGGCTCGAGATAAACAACATCGATGGCTTTCGTCTTGTCATTTATTTTAAGTATAATATATATATATATATATATATATATATATATATATATATATATATATATATATATATATATAAAGGATGTGTTTTGGGCATTTATGGCTTTAGAGAAAGCGTATGATAGAATTGATAGGGAGGCTTTGTGGACTGTTTTAAGATTGTATGGACTTGATGGTAGGTTACTAAAAGGGGGGAAAAGTTTTTATGTAAATAGTAGAGCGTGTGTAAGAGTGGGAAATGCTGTGAGTGATTGGTTTCCCGTGAGAGTGGGGCTGCGACAGGGATGTGTGATGTCGCCTTGGTTGTTTAATATTTACATGGATGGTGTTGTAAGGGAGGTGAATGCAAGAGTTTTAGGCGGAGGTCTGAGTCTGGTGAATGTTGATGGTGGAGAGTGGAATCTGAAGCAGCTGCTGTTTGCAGATGATACTGCACTGGTGACTGATTCAGAGGAGAGATT
>NC_137048.1:20188313-20300813 GCF_032717465.1 Coenobita brevimanus
GGTTCTGTACAAGCTGCTCTAGGTCATTAAGGATAGAAAAGATGTAGGCTTGTTTACCAGGTGGATCAGTGAAAGGAAAGGAGAGCCAAAGGTGGTGGTGAACATTGAAATCTCCTAAAATGGAGATTTCAGAGAAAGGAGAAATGGATAGAATGTGTTCCATCGTAGAAGTAAGATAGTCGAAGAATTTTTGATAGTCAGTAGAATTAGGGGATAAGTAAACAGCACAGATATATTTAATCAGAGAATGACAGGAAAGCTGAACCCAGAGTGTTGAGAATTCAGAAGAACTGAGTTCAGGAAAACGAGAGCAAGATAAGTCATTGCGTATATACACACAACAGCCACCTTTGGCTTTGAAATGAGTATAGAGAAAGTAGGAGGATACAGAAAAAGGTTTGCTGTCAGTTGCCTGAGACAGCTGAGTTTCAGTTAGAAAGTGAAGGTGAGGTTTAGATGAGGAGAGGTGGTGCTCAACAGAGCGAAAGTTAAAGGAAAGGCCGCAAATGTTGCAGAAATGAAGAAAAAGTGAGTCAGACAGTGGTTCCAGACAGCTCAAGTCGTCACTGGGAGAGGGGCGGAAATCCCCCCCTGGGGACTCGAGGCTGAATGTTGAGACGCCATGATTTTTTCTTAATTCTGGAAAAAGAAGTGTAGTGTGTACTATGCATGTAGTTTGGTGTAGATAGAGAATTAGGGGATAAGTAAACAACACAGATATATTTAGACAGAGAATGACAAGAAAGCCGAAGCCAGAGTGTTGAGAATTCAGAAGAATCGAGTTCAGGAACACAAGAGCAAGTTAAGTCGTTACGCATATATACAAAACAGCCACCTTTGGCTTTGAAATGAGTAGAGAGAAAGTAGGAGGATACAGAAAAGGGTTTGCTGTCAGTTGCCTGAGATAGATGAGTCTCAGTTAGAAAGAGAAGGTGAGGTTTAGAGGAGGAGAGGTGGTGCTCAACAGAGCGAAAGTTAGAGGAAAGGCCGCAAATGTTGCAGAAATGAAGAAGTGAGTCAGACAGTGGTTCCAGACAGCTCAAGTCGTCACCGGGAGAGGGACGGAAGGTGGGGGCATTTATAGTCCCCCCCCCCCCCGTGAACTCCGAGGCTGAATGTTGAGATGCCATGATTTTTTTGAATTTTGGAAAAGGAAGTCTAGTTTGTATCATGCATGTAGTTTGGTGTAGATAGTTAGAGAAATTTGTATTGGGGAGCATGCTGACCTACTCTCTGTGTAACCGAGACACTGAAAAAGTTCAGCAAAGGGAGATGGTCAGGAAATAGTCCTGAGGGCTGATGAAACGGGAGCTCCAGCACTCCCTGTCATCAGCTTTCCATCCACCTCGGGAGTACTGCCCTGCTCGACTGGTGCTACAGTCTACTCCTTCGTATTAGCTGTTATATGAGGAGAGGGTGAGATAATGCACACTTGGGCTATATCATCAGCATCATGGAGAACTGATGCTGTGAATGCTCTGCTCATCAACTTCCTTTCATTGGTTTGGGAAAAATATATGAGATAACAAACTCAAATCACTAAGCTATTAACGAATGAAAAGACTATATTACCAATTCTATTAGTTTCAGTCCGAGAGAAATGTACAGGAGATTTTGTTTCAAACAACTGATTCCCGTCATGCCGTTTCTACTTTTCACTTGCCACATTTTACTCAGTTATACAGAGGAGCTTTGAAGCAGATGGGTTACATGTACTGCAGCCTTCATTAACCTGCCGCGTCCCGGAGACGTGAATTCACGTCCTCACATGATGTGCACTCATATCCCGGAGACATGAATTAACGCAGCAACATTGCAAGGTCCCTAATTTGCACAATTTTCAATTTTCGCGAGTGATTTCGCAAGTGATTTTTGGCACATATACACAGGACACCTTCCTCTATTCCTCTACAAGATGCCAAGCAGGAACAATGCCTTACACCGCATAACCTCCCCCCCCCCTGCACGCCACTGTCTCGGCATTTCACCTGTTACCAGTGACCTGGCCAATAAAGACATTCAGGGACAGAGTGATTCCCCAATCGATGACAATGTGAAGGACAAAGTTTACATAGCATTAGAGGAAGAAACAGTCAGAAATGATGATCGGGTAATGTGGGAAAAAAAAGGTCATGAATGGTGATGAGTTAGTGAGTGAAACAAGGCTTATAATGCCTATATTACTGTTTGAAAACCAATATACTCTTGTACTACATATAATTTCGTACCAAGTAAAAAAATAAATACTGTTTATGAGTGGATAAAATAGTTACCCTCCCATAGAACTCGTTTTCTTTGGTGCCAGCCTGTTAGAAAACCCAGTCAGGTAAGGAGGTACTTGTACCTAGATCGAGTATTTTAAACCTCAGGTGAGCGATTTCTCTATGAATTTTCGATGTTTCTCACCCAAAACGGATGTTTGAGCAAAAAAAAAAAAAATGTCCAAAAATGTCGGGACTGGGGCGTACCACTGTCCAGAAAACGTTGGGATGGGGTGGGTTAACCCCTTAAGTAAGAGAGACCTTTCTTGAGCTAACACAATATTATCAGCAAGTACCAAGAATAGGCTACATCAATCAAAACAGAATAATCCACTGCATTTGCTGGACCTAAAAAGGGCGCCACTGAACTACCTACAAATATTTATTTCACATAGTTGTATGTTATTAGTTCGGTGGGTTTAGCGGAAGGAGAGAGGGAGGGCGATGAGCAGTTAATGTCTCCTCCCCACTCAGGTCTAAAACCACACTGAGAGAGAGAGAGAGAGAGAGAGAGAGAGAGAGAGAAAGACAGACAGACAGACAAACAGACAGACAGAGACAGAGACAGAGAGATGCCAGGGGACTACATGCTAAAAAATTATTTGCATTTGTTTGTGTTCATTTAGCTGGTTTTTTAGCCATACTTTTTGTGTCATGTTTACAATATTTTTTTACATACATCTGGTGGCTCTAAACACGATGTTCTCATGATATATTTAGTATTACAGTGCAAGTACGACAGTGCAGACTGTATTGATGGTGCGGCATGAGTTCGCTGAGGTGTCATCAAAACGAGTGGTACTCTCCTGATTAATTAAAGTGATTCAGAGACAAAGTCGTTAGCAGGCCGGCCCCTAGAAAGGTCCAGCAAGAAGTAACCCACTTCAATGGGTCAAGTTTTCTAGCAAAGCATCTTGCTTTTTTGTTGGTTTTCAATTGATGTATTTTCCAGCATCACTGGCCTCAATACTGACAAGGAATATGGACCTCATGAGGTCCCTCCTGTTTTCCTCAAGAACTGTGCTTCAGTGCTTACACTCTGCCTAGGAACACTCTTTTGCCTTTGTCTGCCGGCTTATACCTTTCCATCTTGTTGGTAGTTTGCTGTCATTCAGCCTGCTCCAAAGAAGAGTGACCATTCCCAGCCATCGAACTATCGCCAAATTGCTTTAACATCTTGTATTTCAAAAGTTTTTGAGTCTCTTATTAACAATAATTAGAACACCTTTCCTATCACAACCTTCTTTCCAATTATCAGTATGGATTCCCCCGAGGATGCTCCACTGACCTTCTTATCACCAATCTTTCAGATGCCTGGTCATCTTTCTTTTGGGACTTACGGAGAAAGCTTTGCCATTGCACTTGACATCTCAAAGGCTTTTGATCGAGTCTAGCATAACTCTTTAATTTCCAAACAGCCCTTTTATGCTTTATATCTTTCTTTCTGGTCGTTCTTTAGCTGCTGTTGTAGACAGCCATCGTACTTCTTCTCAATAGTGGTGTTCCTCAAGGCTCTGTCCTATTACCAACTCTCTTCCTTCTATTCATCAATGACCTTCTAAGCTCTACATCTAACCCTATCGACCCATACGCCGATGTCTCCACCCTTCACCTTTCCATTCCTGCAGAGTCCATCTCAACAGTTACTTCAACAATCTTCCGCAATATTATTCTTTTATTTTTAACTATATCTAAATCAATCCAGCATCATCTTTAAAAATACTTGCGGTTTCGATCTGCCTTCTTTATCCCTGCACAGTTGTTGACTTTATACAAGGATTTTCTTTGCCACTGTCTAGATTGCAACTGTCATATGAAGGGAGGCTCCCCACATACAGCTCTTCTCAACAAGGTGGAGACCAAGGCTATTTGTCTCATTAGCTCTCCTCCTCTTACAGGCTCCATTCAGTCTCTGTATCTTCACTACATGTTGCATTATTATCTCTTTTCTGTCACTACTTCAATGGTCACTGCTCCTTTGAAGTGTCTACTTATATCTCCCCATCGCTACAGCAGGCGCGTTACACCCGTCTAGCAACAAATTTTCATCCTTTTTTTATTTATTTTTTTTGTTCAGCTCGCTCTGTAATGCTACAGTTAATCGTTACTCCCAGTCCTTCATGCACACAACAGGCCAACTCTGGAACTGTTTCCCTCTTTCTCTATTTCCCACTGCCTATGATCGCTAGTCTTTTAATCGTAGTTTGTCCCGGCACTTCGAAATGAACGGATCTTGAATTGGCTCCCTGTTATCTTTTTTTTTTTTTTTTTTTTTCTTGGAAGGAACAATATTTTGGGCTTGTAGCCATTGATTCCTTCTTCCTTCCGTAAAAATATCGATAAATCTTCATCATCATCATCATTATTATCATCATCATTATCGTCATCATCATCTTCTTCTTCAACATCATCACGATCTTCATCTTCAACATCATCACGATCTTCATCTTCATCATCATCACCTTCTTCTTCCAATATCGGAACTTAATTATGAATGAAGACTTCCTCAAAGAAATCTACAGGTATCTGTGTTCTTCCCCCTGTGGCGGGGGGGGGATACAATCTGGCCGCACTATGGGGTGGTACTACTACTCTGCGGCCAGGTTGTGTTAGGAAGAATACTGACACCGTATTCCCTGAGCGTCGTAAAAGGCGACTAAAAGGGGCGGGGTGAGGGGACTAGAGACCCATTCCTCTTATTTAGTTCCTAAAAAGAGACAGGCCAGAGAAAGGGATGGGGGACTGAGTTATCCCCGTACCCTGAATATTGGGTCTATGAATGTGCGTGGATGTAGTACGATTGAGGCTAAAAGGGAGGAGATTGGGAGAATGTTTGTGAGAAGAAAGTTGAATGTGTTAACTTTGAGTGAAACGAAGATGAAAGGGAAGGGTGAGTCTATGTTTGGAAGTGTGAATGGAAGATTGTCAGCTGTTGATAGAGGAAGGGCAAGAGAAGGTGTGGCCTTGTTAGTGAGTCCGGAAGTACAGCAGTGTGTGACTGAATGGAAGGAGGTGTCATCGAGACTGATGTGGGTGAAAGCGAAATTTGAACGTGAGTTGTGGGTGTTTGTGAGTGCATATGGGCCTGGTAGTGAAAGAGATGAAGAAGAGGGGGAGTCTTTCTGGAATGATGTCGATGAGTGTCTGCAGAGTTTTGGAGCGAATATGAATGTGGTAATGATGGGAGATCTAAATGGTAGAGTGGGAAATGTAGCAGTTGAAGATGTAATTGGTATGCATGGTGTGCCTGGAAGAAATGAGAATGGGGAACGAATGATAGGGATGTGTGTTGAGCGAGAGATGGTGATTGGAAATACGCTGTTAGAGAAGAAAGATATTTACAAGTATACATGGGTGAGACAGGAGGGTGGAATGCTGGTGGATAAAGCATTGATGGATTATGTCGTTGTGTCTAGGAATGTACTAGGAAGATTGTTGGATGTGAGAGTTCTGAGAGGGGAGGGTGGAGGGATGTCTAACCACTACCTGGTGGAGGGAAAGTTAAGAGCAGGTAAGAGATGGGTGAGAGCTAGGAGGGTTAGGTTTGGCCGGGAGGTTCTGAAAGTGAGTGAGTTGGATAAGAGAGAAAATGATAGAGTATCATGAGAAATTGAAAGATGAGTGGAACGCAGTGAAAGATCAGGAAAATGGCAGTGTTTAGGAGGAATGGCAGTTGTTTAAGAGTGATGTGGTGGGGCATGCAGAAGAGGTGTGTGGTGTGGGACGTGTGGGTGGTGATGTAAGAAAAGGAAGTGAATGGTGATGCGAGGAAGTAAGTATGGCTGTGGCTAAGAAGAGACGTGCATATGAAGTGTGGCTGCAGAGGAAGGATGAGGTGTCATATGAGAGGTATACGGAAAAGAGGAATAGGGCGAGTAGGGCTGTGCATGATGCTAAAGTGGAAGCAGATGACAGGTTGGGTAGGCGACTGACCGAGAATTTGCAACAGAATAAGAAAATGTTCTGGAAGGAGGAGAAAAGGGTGAAAAAGGGAGAGTCTGAGAAGAAAGAGCGAGCAAAAGCAGAAGATGGAAGGATGTTAATTGAGATGGATGCAGTAAGGAAGAGATGGACAGAGACTGTTAAATATAGAGGAGGAAAGAGTGGCTGAGATTGTGGTGGTTGGAAGGGTGCAATGAATAAATGTGTTGGGAGAGTTGAATAAGTCTTTGATCACGAAGGAGGAAGTGGAGAAGGCAGTAAAGGAGATGAAAACAGGGAAAGCTGCAGGTATGGATGGGTGTGCTGTGGAATGCCTGAAGGGTGGTGGAGTGACTATTGTTGACTGGTTAGTAAGATTGTTGAATGTGTGCTTTGTGAAAGGTATTGTGCCAATTGACTGGGCAAGTGCTTGTGTGGTCCCGTTGTATAAAGGCAAGGGTGATAAGTATGACTGTGCCAGCTTTAGGGGTATAAGTCTGTTGAGTGTTGTAGGTAAGGTGTATAGCAGAGTGTAAATTTTGAGAGTTAAAGAGGGTACAGAGGGAGTGACTGGTGATGAGCAGTGTGGCCATAGGAGAGGGAGGGAACGCGTGGATCAGGTGTCTGCTGTGAGACAAGTGTGTGAAAAGTATTTTGCGAAAGGCAAGGATGTGTTTTGGGCATTCATGGATTTAGAGAAAGCGTATGATAGAATTGATAGGGAGGCTTTGTGGACTGTTTTAAGATTGTATGGACTTCATGGTAGGTTAATAAAAGGGGTGAAAAGTTTTTATGTAAGTAGTAGAGCGTGTGTAAGAGTGGGAAATGCTGTGAGTGATTGGTTTCCCGTGAGAGTGGGGCTGCGACAGGGATGTGTAATGTCCCCTTGGTTGTTTAATATTTATATAGATGGTGTTGTAAGGGAGGTGAATGCACGAGTTTTAGGTGGAGGTCTGAGTCTGGTGAATGTTGATGGTGAAGAGTGGAATCTGATGCAGCTGCTGTTTGCAGATGATACTGCACTGGTGGCTGATTCAGAGGAGAGATTGAAACAGTTGGTGGAGGAGTTTGGAAAGGTGTGTGAAAGGAGGAAACTGAAAGTAAATGAGAATAAGAGTAAAGTGATGAAGTGTGCATGGTTGGTTGATGGTAGGGGGATGAATATAGTTTTGAATGGTGAGTTGCTTGAGGAGGTAGAGTGTTTTAAGTATTTAGGGCCACATGTTGCTGTAGATGGAAGAACATATGCAGAAGTGAAGTTTAGAATGAATGAAGTAGGTAAGGTGCTGGGAGGAATGAAGAAAGTGTTTAGATGTCGTTCGCTTAGAATGGATGTAAAGAGAAGGCTGTATGAGGGTGCTATGGTACCGAATACGTTATACGGGGCTGAAACATTGAATATGGGTGTAGCAGAGAGGAAAAGTTTGAATGTAATGGAGATGAGGTGTCTGAGGAGTATGTGTGGAGTGACACGTATGGATTGAGTACAAAATGATGAAATGCAAAGGAGAACTGGAGTTGTTCGGGAGATGGCTGGTAGAGTTGAGCAGAGGGTGTTGCGATGGTTTGGCCATATGGAGGGAATGGATAATGAGCGATTGGTGAAAAAGATAACCAGATCTAGAGTGAGAGGTGTAAGGCTGAGAGGGAGACCACGAATAGGATGGATGGACAGTGTGAAGAGAGCGCTGGATGCGAGAGGGATGTCTGTTGAGCAAGGAAGAGTGGCTGTGCGTGACAAAAATAAATGGACAGAAATTGTGAATGAATAAATGATGACGCAGCCCTGAGGGAATTTTCTCCCGCATTTCGTCTGCTCAGCTAGTCAGGTCAGGTGCGGGTAAGGGGATGGGTCTATTTTGATGTGGCAGAGGTAAACCAGCTCTGCTTTTGGACCCTGCTGCAGATGTCACTGATTGCACTGCTCAGTTGACCCTTGTGCGGTGTGGTGCGGTGAGGATCCGTCACTTTTCCCCTTTGGGGCTAAGATGCGAATGAATGTGTTTGAATGGATGAGTAAATTGGGAGTGTGTCGTCCTGTCTCGGCTACCTCCTTTTCCTTGGGGGAAGCAGCCTAGGAATATAGATAGATAGATCTGTGTTCTTATTCAGAGGCGACCACTCTTCTCACCGTACTCCACCCTCCCATATATACTGCACAATCTCACCCTTTATCAGGATTGGTTGGCTCTGCAATATCTCATTCTAGCCATGTCAAAACATTTTGCATTCTTAACGTATTTGGCCAGAGAACATGTTATTTTTTTTCCCCCAGTTGGGTCTGTTCAAGGTAGGATAGTATCCCAACTAGAGAAGTTACAAACAACTGTATTAAATCCTTTTACTGTCAGGGGCTTATATAACGAATTAATCATTTGGTAATAAAAAGGATAAGCTAAAGAATGATGTACAATGAAGAAATAATTCATCTCTGTCACTGTCCCTTATGTTTATACAATAACACTTGATAACCAACCACAGTGGTAATTTGCACAATATAAACCCTTGATAACTTGCCACAGTAGTAATTTACATAATAAAAAAAACACTTGAAAGCTGGGCACAGTAGTAATTTACATAATAAAAAACACTTGATAACTGGCCACAGAGGCAACTTGCAAAAAAAAAAAAAAAAAAAAAAAAAAAAAAACACTTGATAACTGGTCACGCAGTTACTCTTCACATCACAAAACACGTAATAAGTGCTCACTGTAGCATTCTTTACACTAAACAGAAGCTGGAGAAGGCCGCCTTCCTGTCGCCGTCTACAAGCCTGAATCGAGGTTGTCCCTGGAAGATGACTCGTCACTGCCCGTGTGAAGGGTCCAGATGGTCCGGAAAGCCGCCATTAACACTCCCTGCCAACACCTCCCCCCTTAAAAAATTGATGGCAGGTGGGTTGCAATGTCGGCACTAAGTCACACTCCATGAGAGAGGTTGCTGCACCTCTGGCTGGCCAGTCACATTCACTCTTCCTAGCCGGGAAACATTGAACTCAGCTCTGGATCACACAAAAACACATGCCACAAACGCAACAAAAAGATTTCACAGAGACATGGACTGGTTATAACTCCACTCCTCAGGTCTTCCATTACACAAACACTATACGTCACATGGAATATGAGGCTGGAATAACACACAGAGTGCAAACACACCCAACGAAAACAACTCACAAAGCGATACACCACACACTAGCAAATGAAATAAACTCACGAAAAAGATTTTACATAAGTATCAACTGCGTTAGCACAAACACCACAGAACTATCTAACATTCTACACACACACACACACACACACACACACACACACACACACACATACACACACACACAACGCTGACATAGCAGTGATACAAGTGACTAAACTCACAAATAGGTCCAGCATGCCACATTTCGCAAACTACACTATAGTCAGAGAAGACAGAAGAAGGAGGAACAGGGAAGGGAGCGGCCTCATTACCCTCATACACAAAGATTTCTCATTCACAAACAATACCCAGCAAACGGTACATGTACCCAAAGAAAAAAGAAAACAGGAATAGCACCAATACAAATAAAATTACACAATGAAATTGCAATTTTATCAATATCTACACATCATCATTTACATCATGCTTCCCTGGGTAACCCACTAGTCACTCCTCACTCTATTCTAGAACATCCCAACGTAATAACAGCCAGTTACCTAAATGCAAAGGACCTCTCATACTAAATACATAAACTCAATGCACCTGACAGCCATTTTCAAAAAAAATTAAACATTTAACAATTTAAACCACCACAGAGATTCAGTGAGATGAGCTCATCCTGCTACATCACTTCCTACACCGCTGTGCTGGTCATTCAGACTTTCCGGAAAATATAGTACTTGATCACTCGTCCCACTGCCTCCTAATAATCATATTACACATAATAAACTGGAATCTAATCAAAGAAAGTACAACTTGCATCAGTACTGTTGCAAGCCAAACTGGGTACCGTTCACTCATGACACACCCCAAACATTAGAAAGCTTTATCACAAAATATTTTTCCCGATAGTGACAAAAACAGCTACCACCATTAACAGAATCATTACAACAACCATAAAATCTCACATCCTTAGTGGTAGTGCCAAGAACTTCAACCGAAGTTTCTCTCCTTTAATAAATCAGTTCTTCAAAGACAGAAACAAGGAGCAAGATTTAGCCCAACCAACAGAACTAGAAATCCTGTATAAATTAAATGTCACCGTAAAAATGAACTAACAACAAGCTGCAGAAACTCTGTTTGCATCTTTATCATATAGCAGAGGTGTCAAATTGGTGGCCTGCGGGCTAAATGTGGCCCTCGAAGAGGAAATGAGTGTCCTGCGATAACTTAAGAAAAAATGAGAAGCATCTATCTATTGCCAGACGCCTTAATCCCGTAAGGGGTGGCCACAAAAAAATCGCCTCTATGTCACCATATCCCCCGCCATTTCACTACCCTGCTCCCAGCTCACACACACCCTCTCTCATATACCTCTCCACTCCATCCCTCCATCTCATCCTTGGCCTCCCCCATCCTTTACCCCCTCCACCTCACTCACATACACTCTCTTCGTCAGTCTCTCAATCTCCATCCTCTCCACATGACCAAACTACCTCATTGCGTTACTAACGCTTCCTATCACATCCACATCCACACCACAATGCTCCTTCACATCCTTATTTGTCTGTCCCTCCATGTGACTCCACATGCTCCTCTCATCTAACCCATTTCCACTGCTCTCACTCTCGACTTCTGTCCCTCCAACATGGTCCAAGCTTCACATCCATACGTTAGAGCTGGTATCACAATACTGTCATGTAGTGACACTTTCATTTCCATGCTTACTTCCCTGTTTCTTATCACTGCTTTCAAGGAACCAGCAACCTTTCTTCCGTGTTGTACCTTTTCAAGCAAGTAACAAATGGAAAATCTCACAAAATCTGTCATTTGATCAGGTGGACATATATTACAGAACTGTTACGATATATTTATTGAAAATTTTATTAAATTGAATAAATTATTGGTGAACAAATATGTTACGAAACTTTTACTTGTACATCAGCAATAACTTGAAGCAAAAGCCAATGCCACTGCAAGGGTTAGAAGATGTACCGAACTTCTCTGAATGTTTGAATAGGTTGCGGCTTTGTTGTATTATGTATTATACCAGTATTATATTCATTCAAGAAGTTTCTAATTCCATATTCCAAATCTTAAATTTGCATGCACTTTAGAATAAAGTGTGCAAATGTAGTTCACTAATCTGATGGAAATCTGGAAACAGTATTTCCTTTTATAAATTCAGACGAAGTGCAAAATGTAGACATGCTGGTCAAGGCTCCGAGAGACACACGTACAACAAATTTGGTGAGCTGATGCATGCTTAACCAGTATTATCCTATTGTTTCTACAATGATTTGAGGTAAATGATTATGGTACCTTATGGTGAATGGGAATGAAAGTTGTTAGAGACAGCAGTCACCAGTTGAAACTGATAATGAAGGGTGTTGATAGTGTGCCACAAATTACGTGATAAAACCATTATTGGCCATCAGATGATCAACAAAACTAAAGCATGGCCCTTGGGAAGGATTGAGTTTGACACCACTGTTATAAAACGAATAGCCATAAATTCTTGAAAACGATTCACACATCCACAATCCATCACTTGCCAACTGATGAAGCACTAGTAAAAAAAGGTATGGAATCAACTCCAGCAAGACACAGGCAAACGATCTAATAAAAAATAAGTCACAATAACAGTAATCACTGAAACTGCTCACAGATACACAAACAAAAAAGAATGATTGAAAAATCGGAAGCTACACACAAACACCGTCCCCAATCACCTAACAAGATATGCTTCAGAAAATCATAAAAGTAAAACACCCAGAAATGATTGGAGCATATTTGATTCCATGCATCCGCTCAAAACACCACGGCTGTACAGTGATAACTGACCCTTAATGACATTTTCAGCTTCTCCTGGACTCAATACCAAATCTTTTATATCTATAGCTGGCCAGCTCCGTGCTCCCCTTATTGTTACATGCGTTTTCTTTCTTTCTTGTGTTCTTGTTTAATTCGGGCAGGCATTTCTACCCTTCAGAATTTACCAATACCGACCAAGCTTGGAAATAATGACCAGCCTATGACCTAGTTGTGTCCGCAAGATTTTGGTTGGTAGGCAGCTACTCGTTACCTAGCAATGGCTGGAAAATCATTTTCTTTTTTTGTACTTTTCACATTTTGAGCTGTAGAAGCTTTTTTTTTTTCTTTTTTCTTTTTGTGAGTGTGTCCAGCTCTGGGCAAAAGCTTCAGGGCCTATTTCTCTGGGGTAGTGACCTATCCCAAGGCCAAGTAGTCCTCCTACACCTCCACATGTCGTTACTAACGATCATAGAAATCTCTGATTTCTTTAGACATAATCTTGAGGTTATTCCCTATCAGAAGTGGTGCCATTCATTTTTACCCTCTCTCCTCTAGTTTTTGAGTGGCAACCCTACAATGATTGGGCTCAGCATCCCAAGCAACCAGTACTAGTTTTCAAAAATGCCCCCATACTTCCTCAGCAGCTTCATGGAATTGAATGAAAGTGTGCATGCTAATAGACACTGACTAGTACTACAACTTTCTATGTACACCTATGTGCTTCATTGGCCTGGTCAGGGGTCAAAGGTCATCAAATGTGAAAATAGTGAAAATAGTTAAAAACATGACTATGCTTATGCTAAGTCTCCGAAGATTATTAAGCCAGGGCTATGATTCTTGGGTGAAAAGTTACACAGGAGCACCTCCATACAAAGGTTGTACTTGTGGTGGGATTCTGCAAATTTCTAGTTTCTTAGTTCCGCAGTGGGTGGATAGAATCGAATGAAATTTTGCATACTAATAGACGTTAATGAGTAATAAAACTGTGTTTCGTACATGCATGGCCTATATCTGCCAGGTCAGGGATCAAAGGTCATCAAGTGCAGAACATATGAAACAGGCTGAAAGTACGACCTTCCTCGTGCAAAATGCTATGGCTCCAAAGATTATTAAGCCAGGGCCACGATTCTAGGGTGGAATGTTGCACTGGAGTACCTCCATATAGAAGTGGCTTTTATTGTCGAAACTCACTTCCAGTCGCTGACAGAGCTTGGTCCACTTAGAACTGGTCATCATCATCTACTGGTTTTTCATTTATTATAAGTGGGTGGAGATTTTTGTCCATTAGCAGCTTATTTCCCATAGCTAAATGGCAGAAAAATACAATAAAACTCAGATCATTCCATAGTACTTCTTCTTGACTAGCATTATATTTTAATGTTAACCCCTCCTCCCCAGCAGATGTCGTGAGAGCTCCCCACAGCCGGGCATTCCCAACAGAAATCGGCAAAATCGTCTATCTTTAAACGTTCATATCTGTGTTAATACTTAACCAATTGCAACAAATGAGGTTTCATATTACTCACCAATCCTTCGACCTCAAATTGATGGCATCAGATGGTCCGTGAAGTGCAGATAGGGAGAGTGAGTGAGTGGGGAATGAGGGCAATTTTTTTGCCGGTGTCCGTATGCGTGTCGGAGGTTCGGTGACACAAGGTAGGCTTATACTAGCCCACCAAACTGATATCACTTCGATGACACTTCTAGGACACCAAAATACACTACAAACACTGTTTCCGTGAATATTTTTCCATAATCAGTTGTACTGGGTGAATGAAGGCCTGTCACAGTAGCAATGACCTTGAACTCACGCTGCTCGTCATCCTAATTACAGGCAGACACACACACACACACACACACACACACACACACACACACACACACACACACACACACACACTCTCTCTCTCTCTCTCTCTCTCTCTCTCTCTCTCTCTCTCTCTCTCTCTCTCTCTCTCTCTCTCTCTCTCTCTCTCTCTCTCTCTCTCTCTCTCTCTCTCTCTCTCTCTCTCTCTCTCTCTCTCTCTCTCTCTCTCACACACACACACACACACACACACACACACACACACACGGAAATGTATGTTTGGCTAGGATTGTTGCTCGATCCTGGCATTGGTGATCGAGTAGAAGTCTGGGTACTGTAACTCCTAGAAATAATACTATTACTACTAGAAGTACACTCGCACAGAAAGTATCGGTGCACTGTGGGTGCGATGACATCCGAAATTATTCGACCATGCAGCACTGACAGCCCTTTAACACCTATATATATTATAACATTTCCTACACATTATGAAGGACACAAGAGTTATATCTCGTATAGCAGTTGTCTATCGTCTGGGATGCCTGCATGTGGGAGGATAGAACCGGTATTTCCAGTTACCTTTGTTCCATATGTCATAATATTTAACACATTCTGCACCGTTACTTTCTGGTGAGAGTGTACAACTACCAGTACAACTACTACTAATAATACAACTACCACTACTACAAATATTACTACCACTACCACAACTACTACTATTACAACAACCACATTTACTACTATTACTACCACACCTACAACACATACTACCAGTACTACTACCACTAAAAGTACTACTACAAAAAAAATAAATATATAAATTAAAAAATGTGAACCAAGAACCGGTAGTCATTTATGTACTGCCCACAAACGGAAATACTTACACTGTGACATTCTCTTTCCTTTAAGTTATTATTTTTTATCATAAATACGTATAAACAAATGTTTCCCAAATATAGTAAGGCTGCGAGTTTATCATGAAACATACTCTCTGCCTCCATTATTCACATAAATATATGCAGAGCAGTGAAATCATATTTTCTATTTCAACAAAAAACAACATACCGGTATGTACAAAACTAACTTATTCACAATACCCAGACTCCTACCACTCGGTCTTTGCGTAGAAATAAAAGAAACAGTCAGTACACAGTGCAACCTCACATTCGGCACACCACCACTTCATCATACGGCGTTGCTGTGGTCAGCGCAATGAATTGGTGCAAACATACCAATGCCGGAAGGCTTCTCTGCCTGCAGGTGTGCGAGGTAATATTTCCATGAAATGCCTGCTGAGGTAATCCCTGCACTGCAGGCGTTCAGGCAGTTGCTATACACTATGCCAACGTTTCACGGAAGGATTGACGTGACCATACCTCTCCAGAAGGCCATAAATCACATCCTTCTTGAACTGTCTTAGGGATGTGCTGGTCTGTGTAACATCCTTATACAGAATGAAGGCATTCAGTACACAGATGTCCAGTACATGTAGGAATGCCTTCTTATACCACTTACAGCACCTCCTCAGACAGTCAATTGTGACGATCTGCATATCTGATTTATCGATGAGTCCCATGTTCATGTTATAGTCCAGAACAGCATCAGGCTTGAAGACTGGCTGCCTCGTTCTTCTATCGACCTTGCCTGTGTCAATCAACTTACCCTCGTGGACCGTGGAGAGGACATTCACCTTTCTCTTATCATGCCAGTGAATTGCCAAGAGTTTACCTGCTCGCAAGGTCCTGCACGCCCCCTTCATGGTGCCTTTGGGAACGGATGGCCAGTGCTTCCTCTTTGCACGGACAGTGCCACACGATCCAATCTGGTGTTCTTGCAGGTACACTCGACCCTCTATTTGCCATCAGCTGACTGAGATATAAACACTGACGATCTGAAGGGGAAATATCTGCTAACATTCGTGCATTTTAGCTCTGAAACCTAACTTTTTGATCAAGTTATATTAGGTAAATTTTTTAAAAGTAGATTTTAGATAATTAGGTGTGTATGAGCCACTGTGGTGAAAAAAATTAAAATATTTTCCAGTGAAAAGTGCTGATTCGGTATTTAGTCACACCGAGTCGGGTGAACTGAGTAGGGAATGGATCCCATTGCCTTTGTCTGTAAGGAAACATTTTTTTTCTTTACCTATGAATATTATTGTGTCCAAGCCTTCCTTAAACTTTACTGTGTTATGCAATAAACAATTTATACTGGCATTTTAGAATAAGAGGCAAATTGGATATTGCCACGAGTTAGGAGCTGGTGGCGTGAAGCAGGTTGGTGGCCATGATGCGTTTCATGTATTAAAATAATTTTGTGTTTGTGTTACAAATGGCCTTTATCGAGTCAAAACCTTGCTAAAATTACAGTGTGTTGTGCAGCAGACTGCTTTTAGTTTTATATGAGAGAATAATGGCCAGACTTTTGTTGAGAATCCCGGACTTATACGGGCATTTGTCTGGCATTTGATAATATTGTCCGGCCTCAGCCCATGTCCGGGAAATCCAAAATCCGGGAAACAGGGGTCTGCCAAATCCAGGGTCGAATGTACTTTGCAAGATTTGGTGTCGTGTAATAACTATCAGTGTAAAGGATATGGTTGCCACTGAAGTACCTGTCCAATAGTTTCTTGGCCACAGAGCCAGAGAAACCATGGGGATCGTTCTTCGACAACACCACATCCCTTGCTGTATGCACAGTGAAATCAAGCTCGTACCCAGTCTTGCAATCACACAAGACAAAGAACTTTATTCCGAAACGATGTCTCTTAGATGGAATGTACTGAATGAAGGCAAGACATCCTCTGAACAAAATAAGTGACTTGTCGATAACAACCTTCTGAAATGGCCTGAAAAATGATTGAAATTTCTCCTTCATCATCTCTAAACTCGAGCGGATTTTCCATAG
Source organism: Coenobita brevimanus (assembly GCF_032717465.1). Lineage (NCBI taxonomy): Eukaryota > Metazoa > Arthropoda > Malacostraca > Decapoda > Coenobitidae > Coenobita > Coenobita brevimanus. The sequence continues at coordinate 20,205,153 of NC_137048.1, forward strand.
CCTATCATTATGATGAGGGCCCATATTGGTGGAAAAATGAAAATACCTCAAGATGTCAAGATATCGGTCTAGTGGCATATACTTACTGAATACTGGCGTCGCAGCAATATCGTCCATGAGCCAGTAATCGTGTATGTTGTGCTTCCTAACATGAGACATCAATATTGTCAATGCTAGCCAAACATACAGTTCGTTAACACTCGTTGCAGTCCACTCCTTCATTTTCACACTCTCTCACGTGCGAGGTTTCAGCCCAATTGCAGCTGAAATCTCTGAAACTGACCACTTTTTTCACACTGAACTCCATCACCGATGTGAAAAAAGCAAGGAAGAAGTCCACTGCAGAAGAAGCTCTGTTGCAGGGAAATTCTGGCTGCACACCTGCGTTTGTGTCATCAAAAATAGGTATTTCAGGCTGAAACCCTGTCCCTTCCTTCTACACAAAGGTTTCAAACCTACCGGTCCATGGTTCCTGCCTTGCCTGCCGTGCACATGACCTGCCCCGTGCCCTGCCACGGCCCCTAGCATGGCGGCATGGTGGCAATTCCGCCGACTCACCACTAGATGATGCTGGTGACGGTGATTGTGGTGGTGATGGTGTTGGCGGGCACGTGCCTGCTGGGGTGCACCTGCACCAACATAACCAGATGGGCCAGGTTGTGGTGAGGTGGCACGTGGTGAGGCAGGCCGACGTGGCGAACCATGTGGTGAAGCAGGCCAGTGTGATGAGGCCCGTAGTGATGCAGGCTGGCGTGGTGAGGCCTGTAATAATGTAGGCTGGCGTGGTGAGGCCTGAAGTGAGGCAGGTCGGTGTGGTGATGCAGGGGATGAGGCAGGTCGGCGTGGTGAGGCACGTGGTGAGGCAGGTTGGTGTTGTAAGGCACGTGATGAGACCTGAAGTGAGGCAGGTCGGCATGGTGATGCACATGGTGAGGCCTGAAGTGAGGCAGGTTGGCGTGGTGATGCACATGGTGAGGCAGGTCGGCGTGGTGAGGCACATGGTGAGGCCTTGAGTGATGCAGGTCTGCATGTTGATGCACGTGGTGATGCGTAAAGTGATGCAGGCTGTGTGGGTGAACGTGGTGGTGATGGTGTATGGGTGGAAAATTCCACCCTACACCGCTCTCGTGCCCGGTGACTCAGCCTGCAGCATTTTCTCCTCCCGCCAGCCTCCTTGCTTCCTTCATTCACTACCTCCCCGGCCACTTTCTCCACTGTGCGTATATCACCCTCTGCAGGATCATCAACTACATCTGATCCTTCATCACCAGAAAAGGTTGATGATCTTGAGATGGAAAATATAGCTGCACAGTGGAGAATTCACGGTCACTCTCCTCCTCTGACGTGTATTTTTCCATACTTAACATGGCTAAATCTGGTTCTTCAGAGGAGGAGTCACTCTCCCCACTTACAGTTGGCGATATTGGTACATCTAACTCCCTCCCTATTGCACTATCACTTAGGCCTTTCCTCCGAGGGGCTTTGGATTTCATTGGATTGGTAGTCAGAGGGCGTGGACAGGCAGCCAAAGGTCGGGACATGGGAGTATCTTTATGCATAGGCCTATCCATCATGGAGGTACGACAACTGGAGCGTGACTGGGATGCATGTAGGGAGTTGCCAGTGGGTGCAGGTGATGAAAGTAATCAGATGAGTATTCAAACAATGGTGAGAATTATTAGAGTATGTATACATGACCCCCGGACGGCCCTGGGAGGACATGTGTACATGTCACCCAGACGGTATGGGTTAATTTATTGTTAGAACTTGGCATTCCCATTGAAAATCCAAGAAAAACTCCCAACATTCCAGTAAGATATATCCTAGTGTTGCTGACTTGCATGGCATCCATAATCATGAAAAGATTGATATTTAAGAACATCATCACCAACATCTTTCTATGAGAGTCCCATCGTGATTCCCATCTAAACACCCTACAACTACCCACCTTTCCAGTTTAACCCAACTGCTCTTGAAATGTTTCATTAATAAATAGCAGCCAGTAGGAACAACACTAACAGCTATAGGCATACACAAAGCTCTTCATACAGATCAAGACACATCCTAATAAATAAACCATAAACATGGAAAAAAAATAGCTTGCCAATTTCCTCTCAGGTAAACAATCTTCGATTTTCTACTGAAACCAAATATTTTAGAATATTATCCAAAGGTGCTGTAAAAGCTTCAGTATTTTCATCCCGACTTCTTGAATGCATTCTACATAACAAGCCAAGCCCCCTGTCACGAGTTGGCTCGTGACATCATTTGGTGGGAAACCGCGAACTCTAGTAGAATCCCAGTGTTTATCATTCAGTTAACCGCTCACCCAGTCGGAAGTGTTTTTCAGGCAATTTTTCAATGTCATAAATGATCGTCTTTGTGCAAGACATTAGCACTTCTGCTGAGCGATTTATTGTGGGCGTGTTTCGCTCATTCTAGCTGTTAGTAATGCGGCTGGACATTTGCCTCCTTCCCATGATTCGAAGTCAGTCAAGATTTGTGCGCCGTGGAAGCAGTTTGTGTGTGGCAGTGTCCTTCCTCAGCAACAACACCCAGTTCCCGCTGCCGCCGTTGAATTCCAGAGGCTCAGCGTGTGCAGTGTCTTTCCTCAGTAACGACACCCAGTCATCCGCCTTGTCCACTTTTCTGACCAGTATTTTCTTTTCATTTTCCTAGGCTTAAGAGTTAGCTTTTGAGTGAGTGAGTGAGTGTGATCTCCTTACTTTGAATTCATTTTGAAATGTAACATAAATTTATTTCTTTGTAATTAATAAATTTTACAATTCTCTTTCTCGAGCTTAATATAATGTAAACTCATGTTTTATTTTCCATATTAAGCTTATTCTAGTTGCAGCTCCTAGCTTGCATAAACGCTTTGCTATTCATAACTGGTATTCAGGCCAGTCCTTTCGTATTAAGCTTACAATCCGTTGTGCCATCTAGGAGTTAATGCACGAGCAAGAATCTGTTATCATTAATAGCATCAGTTATTGATTGTCAGGGGTGAAGTCACTTTCTCCAGAGGCTACCAGTACTAATAAACAGCAATTGTGAGGAATTAGTCTCTGCTGCGTACTGTTGAGAAAGTTTATAAATTTTTGTCCTTAGAGAATCGGCGAAGCAAGGTAGCATAAAGTAATCATTGCTTGATTTTTAGCAAGGCAATTCATTGTCCCTGTTATCAGTATTATTGAAAATTATCCTTTAATATTGCATATACTTAAAAAAAAAAACATGACACCCCCCGCCCCTTCAGTAATGGTACTGTTCTGTGATAATGACTAGAAGTCAGCTCCACATCTGCAATCCAAAAGACCATTTCTAGGTACTTGAAAACTGGCTTATAGAAATAGATTGAATTTCTTGTCAAGTGAACCAACCATTTCCCTCTAAACTCCAGGGAGAAGAGTCTGAAACACACCATTAGTTTCCCTCTTTAACCAACCAGTCCCTTAATCTACTTGTGTACTTATCCCCTAATACTACCTATTTTGGAAGGTTCGTTAACTATCTTGCTTCGAAAATGCAATACATACTATCAGTTTCTCCTTTCTCAGAAATCTCGATTATAGGTGATTTCAATGTTCACCAACAGGTTTGGCTCTTCTCTCCTTTTACTAAGCCGCCTGGTGAACAGGACTACATCTTTTTCTATCCCTAATGACGTAGAACAGCTTGTACAGCACGCTACCAGTATCACTGACTGTCTTGGAGAGAGTTCCAACATAGTTAACCTTTTCCTTACAACTGATCCTGCTGCTTATGTTGTTAATTTTTTCTCTCTGTTGGGCTCCTCCAATCACAGCCTTATCACCATAACCAGTCCCATCACTCCAGTAAGGTCTGTGGACCCTCCCAAGACGGCAGAGACACTTTGGAGCTGCTGACTGGGAGGCCCTCAAGCAGTACTTCTTTGATTTGCCCTACAATGATTATTGTTTCCATGGCAAAGAACCATCTGATTGTGCCTCGTTCATTACAGAGGCTATTCTGTTGGGCATGGAATTATATATTCCTTTCTCTTATCATGACTAATGCAAAAAAATAATGATTTAAAAATGCTTTATCTTATGCTGTCCACAACATGGAGAAGGCCTACAAAAGGTACCAGAGCCACCCACCCCTGAATCTCATCTCTCTTATGTTTCCGCCTGGAATCATCCTAAGTCTGTTCTTCACTCTGATAAAAACAATTTCATTCGTAGTAAATACTCAGAACTCTCACACTCAGATTCTTCTGCTCCTTCTGGCACCTTGCCAAAAATCTTTCTAACAACTTAATTTCATCATCCTTCTCTCTTTTCCCATCTGACTGGTTTGTAGCTGTTTCTTCTATTGAAAAAAAGCAGAGCTCTTTGCTCAGACTTTCTCCTCCACTTCCTCCTTAGACGATTCCTGTACTGTTCCTGCATCACTTCCACCCTTTGACTTCGTCATGATTGGTATTAAAACGTCTTCTACTGATGTGTTTTCTACCATAATAGGCCTCAATCCTAACAAGGTATATGGACCTAATGGGGTCCCTCCTCAAGAACTATGCTTCTCTGCTTACACCCTATGTGGGTAAACTCTTTTGCCTTTGTCTGTCAACTTGTACTTTTCGCTCTCGCCAGAAGTTTGCTCTCGTTCAGCCTGTCCCAAAGAAAGGTAACCATTCCCAGCACTATTACTACCGCCCAGTTGCTTCAGCATCCTGTATTTTAAAAGTTCTTGAATCTATTTATAACAACAAATATTTAAAGCATCTTTCATATCATAACATTTTTTCCAAATGTCAGCATTGGTTCCTCCAAAGACGCTTCACTGGCGATCTTCTCACCTTCCTTTCTGACTCCTGGTCGCCATTTCTTCATAACTTTGGCGAAAGCTCTGCCACTGCACTTAACATTTCAAAGATTTTTGATTATGTCTGGCATAAATCTTTGATTTTCAAACTGTCCTCATATAGTTTCTATTCTTCAGTCTGTTCCTTCATCTCTAGCTTCGTTTCTGGTCACTGTATAGCTGCTGTCGTAAACAGCCTCCGTTCTTCTCCTAGAGCTATCAGTAGTCGTGTTTCTCAGTGATGTGGCCTATTACTAACTCTTCCTTTTATTCATGAATGACTTTCTAAACTGTAAATCTAACTCTATCCACTCATACATTAGTGATTCCACCCTTAACCTTTTCATCCGCATCTCACAGCATCCGTCTTAGAAGTTACTTCAGCAAACAAGGGCTAAGGCTGTGGCACACGTAAAGTCTGACTTGATTCATATCTCTTATTAGGGTAAAAGTAATATTGTTGTTTTTAGTGCATTAAAAACTCAGTTCTTACATCCTTCAACCGGCCAAATTTTGTGCAGGACTATCCTCTATTTTTTTACAATATCCAACTAAATCCTACATCACCACTGAACATCCTTGGAGTTTCATTCGCTCTTGTATAATCTGCTTCCAAGAGATTAGGTGTGCTAAGCCAACTCTAGGCCTTCTCTATTCCTGCACAGCTGTTGATGTTGACTTTACACTTTTTTTTTTTTTCACCTTTGTGTAGAGTACAACTCTCATGTATGGGGAGACTCCCCACATACAGCCCTTCTAAACAAGGTGAAGTCAAAGGCTTTTCTTCTCATTAACTCCCCCTCCTCCTACTGGCTCTCTTCAGTCTCTGTCTCTTAGCCTTACTATTGCATCTTTATCCTTTTTTTTTTTTTTCATTACTTAAATGGTCACTGCTCCTTTGAACTGTCTGCCTGTCTTCCTCCACCACTATGGTGGATGCGAAGCATCCGTCTAGCAGCGAACTCTTGTCTCTTTTCTGTCCAATTCTGGAATGCAAGAGTTGACCGTTACTCCCAGTCCTACATGTAAGCAACAGGTTAACCTGGGACTGTCTGTCTGTTTGTATTTTCTACTGCCAATGACTTTTAGTCTTTCAAGTGCAGAGTGTTTACTCAAATCGAAATGAACGGGTCTTGAATTTGGCTCTCTGTTATTGCCTCCGGCAAGGAAGTTATGTTTTACACCGCGTTGGTTGGTTTGTCTCTTTGTTTCACAGTTAGCAATATTACTCCAAAAGTTATGAACAGATTTTAATGAAGTTTTGTGGAAGCGTGGGCCATGATCCAAGGGAAAAATGATTAAAAACTGGGGAGGATCCGGATCCAGATCTGGAGTATCGCACACAGTGTCTCCAAAAGTTCTCAATGAATTTCAATGAAATTTTGTAGAAAGGTGGACGATGGACCAAGAAAAAATTTATTAAATTTTTGGGGCAGATCCAGATCCGGAAACTTTTTAATGGCAGTGGCATTGGCGGAGGTATGCACTCTCTGAGCTCTTTCTAGCCTTGTTTTTATTTTTTCTTGGCCGGTACAATCTTTCGGATTTGTAGCCTCTGGTTCCTTCTTTCATACATAAAAAAGAAAAAATGGAAAGATGCCCCTAAATTATTAGACATAATTTTGATACATGCATGACCTCTTCCCAGCATACATGTAACATAAATGTCAAGGGATCCCGCAGACTGAGTGCTTTCAGGACATTTGCAGTCACTATCTGTGCTCAACAGAAAGAATCCCTGAAACATCCATAAGCAGTCTATTAGAATAACTGTGATTTACGCTAACCCAGGCTCAACCCCACCCTAAAGATACATTACATGAATAATCTTTTCAAAACTGCCTTAAGAATAAGAAAAATATTCAGTAAAACGATAAGTACTGATCACCTACATTAAGAAACGAAAATACTTCCAGTCACGGATCACATGAATATGAGAGACACACTGCTCATCTTTTCAACTCAAGACTCATCTCGCCCTCATAACCTTTTGTTGTTTCAGCTCCATCCACAAAGACACGAAAAAGAAAACCGCCAACACTAAACAGCGGATCTAAACAATATCCCTTATCCCCCACCCAACACTACACATCCAAAACATATGCAGACACAAACACACCAACCTAATGACCGACCACAAGGCATCCACCTTTCAGAAACTACTCTACCGAGAGAGACAAAAGTGTACATAGCCAAACTGCGATGCTGTCACCACTCTTCCCTGCTTCAGTACCAACACAAAATACATTTCACAAAGGCTATATTCCACTTTGCCCATACTGCAGAGCAGCTCCCATGCCTCAACACACTTACTTCTTGAACACACTAACACAACACAGAAAATCCTTCAACAGAACCTCAGCAGACCTCTGAAAGCGACTGGTTGAAGTGGCTGACTTCCTACGGACTACTAGGTTCACACAGAGGTAGGGCTGGGATTATAACAACGACAAAAACAGCAACACGAACCACACCACCTGGTAACTGGACACGTTGGTATATTTCCATTATTATAACAGCTGAAGGAAGTTGGACACTGACATGTTACTGTATTATACTTATCACTGCCAAATTCCTGGTGAGCAAAATAGGATATTGTAGCATTCCTGTGTTGCTGCTTGATGATCCATCCATCAATCCATCATCCAATCTTGTTTCCCCATGAGTAGCGTAGGAGCCCAGGGCTAGGCAAGTTGGTCCTGACATTTAAGATGTTAGATATTGATGATGGTCATGATGTTTATTTTCATAAATATCCTTTCCACTTAAATTTGGCTAAAATTGCCATCTCTCCATCTTGAATGCTGAGTCGCCCGGTAAAGAGAGATTAACTGTAAAGTATGTTATTTGCGACGATGTGATATGAAAAGCGTATAGAACTGTAGCATTATCATATTCCACCACCGAGCAACAGAAAATAAACCACAAAACGAATAAATATTAGCCAAGTCAAGGAAAACTAGGGAAGGCGGTGGCTCAGTCGGTAGAGAGGTTGCCTGCAGTCCTACCGGACCCAGGTTCAAATCCCCGCTGGGGCAGGGAACAGTTTAAGGATTTGAATTTCATATTAGCAGGATTTACCGATCTACCAGGAGACCCGCCAACATGTCATAAAAATACCCCCGCTAATACCAGTATACCAGTCCTGTATGGGACAGCCCTAGCATGTATTCAACATGGACGGTGGGTGTTAGGGCCGAAGTGGTGACATGTAGAGGTGTATGGTATGTAGGAGGACTACTGGGTCTTGGGAACAAATGGTGAAGCCTATGCCCAGAGTCGGACACATACAACAAAAATATAAAAATAAAACTTAACCTGCCACGTAATGACCAATTTTTCACCCCTGATCCCCCCTCCCCCCAATCCCAGCAGTTTTCTATTTTTTTTTTTTTTTTTTTTTTTTGCTAAAACTTTTGCTTTTTATGAGAAACATTGGAGGATGCCCCCAAAAGTGCTCACCTGAGCTTATAAGTGATCTAAACAGGTGACCCTTTAAACATCTGGTACTGTGTTCTTTGGAGCCACACTGTCGCTGTCATGTTTTCTATGTAGCGGTAACTATTGCAAACCACTCAAAATATGTAGATATTTGTTCATTTGGTATGAAATTATATGTCGTACGAGAATATATTGGTTTTCACACAATAATATAGGCAATAAAAGTGATGGTTCATTCACTGAACACATTAACATACCGCACCTTCCTTGTTGACGTTACCTCCTCATTACTTCTGCTCGTTTCTTGGTCTGGCGCAACGTAATCTTTGATCTCCACATCTTCATTGATTGAGGAAGCACTCTCACCTTGAATTTCGTAACGTGGCTCAACATGTCTTTACTGGACAGGTCACTGCTAACAGGTGAGTTGCCGAGACAATGGCGTGCCGGGGGGGGGGGAGGTCACGTGGAGTAAGGCAGTGTTTCCACCATGTGGCAGGTAGAGGAAACTGTCCCAAGTATATGTACCAAAAATCACGTGCAATATTTGAAAATTGTGGAAATGACGGACCTTGCAATTGCAAAACGCATGGATTCATTATCGGGATTCACCGTGACAAAACGTTGCAATGTATCCATACGTTATCGGGACGCCTCGGGTTAAAGTCACGTTCGTAAGGGAAGTGACGAGAATGTAATGTTTATCACAGGTTAACCCTCCAATTTGGATGAATTCAAAACTTTGTCGTCTGTTTGTTTGCCTACCTGACGTGATTCGATAGACTGCAGTGAAAGTAGCTATGAAAATTTATTAGGAAAACCTGAGTGTCAGTCAGAAACAGCAATAGCCTCTTCCCTCATCCTTCTCCACTGGACTGAATAAATCAGTCTGGAGGTGGCAAAAAGGAAAAACAATACGTTTTCTGCCTGAATGGATCATCTCACAGAAGTTTGAAGAAAATATATATATATATATATATATATATATATATATATATATATATATATATATATATATATATATATATATACATATATATATATATATATATATATATATATATATATATATATATATATATAGGGTAGTGGATGTTGGAGTGGCCCTGGTGAGAGAGGGTAGTGTTTGGAAACTTCCTTTACTGTTTGCAGATGATAATGTGTTGTTGAGTAAAGATGAAGGAGAGCTGCAAGGCTTGGTGGATGAGTTTGGGAGAGTGTGTAAGAAACGGAATCTAAAGGTGAATATAGGGAAGAGTAAAGTGATGGTCTTTGAGAGAGAAGTCAGTGAATGTACAGCAAGGTTGGATGGTGAGGAATTGGAAAATGTGAGTACGTTTAAGTACTTGGGTAGTGTGATGAGTAAGGGTAGAGGTTTGGAGGGTGAAGTGCTTGAAAGGGTACAGCAGGGAAGAAAGGTTGCTGGTTCCTTGAAAGCAGTGATAAGAAGCAGGGAAGTGAGCATGGAAGTGAAAAAGTTACTACATGACAGTGTTGTGATACCAACTCTAACGTATGGAAGTGAAGATTGGACGTTGCTGGAAGGACACAAGTCAAGAGTGAGAGCAGTGGAAATGAGTTATTTAAGAGAAGCCTGTGGAGTCACGTGGAGAGACAGGCTGACAAATGAGGATATAAATGAGCGTTGTGGTGTGGATGTGGATGTGATAGGAAGCGTTACGAGGAATACACTGAGGTGGTTTGGCCATGTGGAGAGGATGAAGGGTGAAAGACTGACGAAGAGAGTGTATGTGAGTGAGGTGGAGGGGGGAAGAGGGAGGGGGAGGCCGAGGATGAGATGGAGGGATGGGGTGGAGAGGTATATGAGAGAGGGGGGTGTGAGTTGGGAGCAGGGCAGTGAAATGGCGGGGGACAGGGCGACGTGGAGGCGATTTGTTTGTGGCCACCCCGAACGGGATTGAGGCGTCTGACAATATATATATATATATATATATATATATATATATATATATATATATATATATATATATATATATATATATATATGGAATGAATATGTTAATACTTTAGATCACAGATCGCGGCGACACATTTCCAGATATCCATATTAGAATATTAACGCTGTTTCGTTTTCATTATTTCGCTACGCTAAATCCTGTAAGCTTTTCAATAGAATAATTCCAGGTACTGATTAGAAAAAACGAAAACTATCAGTCTAATATTGTCTTTTTCGGAATAAAGGGGCCCGAGACGAGGCTACTAAAGTCCAAATTATTTAAGGGCAGGAGTCTGGCCTACTCCTCTTGTGGTGTTTAGGTTATATGAAGACATGTAGTCACCACTGGGACTCATACCTTGAGCACGTAGACCACAGCACATTCCAACCCAAGAGCTCTATCACTGTTGTACTCCTCTCTCTCTCTCTCTCTCTCTCTCTCTCTCTCTCTCTCTCTCTCTCTCTCTCAAGCGCTTCTACACTTTCTCCTGTCTTAAATTTTCAGTCTGTCAGTCTCATTCACTCTCACTGATTCTTTCCATCATATTTGTTTGTACGAGTCTATCCCGTCTAGACCCTATTTAACGTAATTATTACCTCGCCTAGGACGAAGTCCAGCGAAATACTGTTTTTGGTCGATTTTCTATGTTTGCTTATTTATTTGCTTCTTTGTTTGTTAGGAACATTAAGGAAAAACGGCTGAATGAAATTGCATGAAACTTTCAGGATACTTGGGCAATGATCCCAAAAGGAAGGAATAAAATTTTGGATGTAATCGAGTGATCTTCAAAGGTCAAAATCAAGGCCACGGACTTTCAGAAGGCTATAACTTGAAACTGGCTGAGGATAGAAATCTTTACTATTATCAACATACAGGACCTCCTAATATGGGCTTTCATTTGGCACAAAGACCTTCGGCCTTGAATGGCCTTGAAAGGTCAAACTCAGAGTCACGGATATTCAGGGGGCTATAACTCGAAAGATAGATATTTACCATTACCAACATATCGGAAGCCTCATATGGATTATTAATTAGTACCATGACCTTTGACCTTACGTGACATTGAAAGGTCAAACTCAAGCTCATGGATATTCAGAGGGCTATAACTCGAAACTGGTTGAAGATAGAGATATTTACTGTTTTCAAAATATAGGAAGTTTCATATCGGCTTTCATTTTGCACCATAACCTTTGACCCTGAGGGACCTTGAGAGGTCAAATGCATGATCATGGATTTTCAGAGGGCCAAACTTGAAAACATTTGTGCCATTACCTTAGACATTAATTGCGTACTGACATTAAATGGCAGTACCGATTCAGTATTTAACAGCAATAATATAACTGTTGTTGGACGAGGTTTTTTGTGCCTGGACCCACTTGGTATATTCTGTACACTATAAGATGATTATATATAGATGTAGGAGACCTCAGACCCCTTTTCAGACTCACTGTAACTTTATTTATTAATCTATTTATTTATTTATCTATTTTTTGCTCACTGACAATTTACTTCACTGCAAAACAAAATCCAGGTCAATAACAGTTTTTGATGTATATGAGAAGGATGTAACTGCCTAAAAAGTATTAACCCATTAGTGCCCAGAGTTCCAGTTCGAGGGAGTGTGCTGGAAAGGTACTAACCATACCACCCTCCGCCTATCAGCTCTTAGTTGCAAAGCTCGTAGATCCGTACCCGGGGGTTTCCCTCTTTATTAAATTTTGAAAATGCCCAGTCCGTCGTTTACAAAGGACACTGGGCGTCAATGGGTTAAGATGTTAATGATGACCGAGAGGCAGTGGTTCAATATTTGGTTTATGTGTGAGTACATAGTGAGGTGTCAGCAGGTGTGATAAAGTGAAAGAGAGGGATGGAAGATAGGACATTACAGAAATTAAAGCATAAGAAATTGGCACGAATGAATGGGATTAGAACAGATTGCTTGAAAATGTGGGGGAAATTCATACTGCAGAATTATCAGTTAGAATTATCTCTGCTGGCTAATTTTCCTAAGCCGGTTTGGTATATTTTTCTGCCCATAAATATGATTTGTCAGGAAGGATAGTGACTGATAATTCTACGTGTGAAGTAGATTATTGGCAAAATACATTTACTGTAGTGTACATTTTAGAAACAATAGCCAGATCAGAATGTTGCAGGGTTTGTGTGAATTAATTATTAGTTATGAGAGCCACGCTTCGCAACTCGGAAAAATGGAGGGACCTATTTGTTGCTTTTATAAGGGGTGTGTCAAACTTGGTGAGCAGGCATTGTGGTAAACGTTATAAATGTATGAGATATAAGGAAAGCTTTTAAATAGTGAAAAATGTTATCAGTTGGGCAAAGAGGCCGGAATGGAAGCGAGGATGAAGAGTGGCTTGAGAAAAAGGTGGGAGTGCATTAGGAATGAGTGATATTTCCACGTCTCTTCAATTTGTTCATGGACAAGATGATGAGGGTGGCACATGTAGTGTACTGGGGAGAAGTGAAAATATTAAAGTATGCCAAAGGAATGGAAAGCTGTTGTAAATAAGTTGTTACACGGAAACACCTTAGGTTAGAGACTGTGAACTTACAGATGTAGTCCTCCGTGTACAAAGAGATGCTATGACTTGCTTCCAAATAAACTACCTCCACATCATACTTATGAATGCAATACCTCTTGGCGGGCTACGAGTAATGTGTAAATCTGTACACAAAGCTGACCTATGGAAAAACGAAGAGCATTGAATATTCAACGTTGTACATCGTCCAGGACCCGTGTTTTACCACCGTACACACATACACACACACACACACACACACACACACACACATATTGAAGGAGGTATCAGAGGAAATCTGTAGTAATGACACAGAGGAACACAAAAGGTTAGGGAAATGTGAGAGAAACAAGTTAAGGCCCCTAAAGGTAACCTTCCAGAATGTAAACACTGTGGAGGAGATGCCAAAAAATGCAAATAAACTTATGGAAAAAGAGGAGTTCAAAAATGTATGGATAAAAAGATGCCTAATACAAGAGGAACTGGAATTACTGAAAGAGAAAAGGGAGGAAGCAAAGACAAAAAAAATGAGGGAAGATCAGAGGAGGAGAAGAACACATTTTTTTACAAAGCAACTGGATTGCAGGTACGAAAGTGGTACATAAACAGGAGGGAACCAAGTCATGACAAGTATATAAAAAAGATGATTAAGTTGATGTACTCAAATGTGGATGGAATCGTATCTAAATTATTAGAAATGAATGATTATATCAGAGAAAATGAACCACATATAATATGCCTAACTGAAACAAAAATAACACCAAGGATATCAAATGACATCCTAAACTTAGAGGAATACGATATATGGAGAAGAGAGAAGAACTTAAAAAAAGGAGGGGGAATTATAATATTAACAAAGAAAAATCTAAAAGTCAAAGAAATAGAACTAGATATACCCTCACAAGTTGAACTGATTGCAGTAGAGATCAATACATTTCAAGGGAAAGTAATTGTAGCCAATTTGTACATGCCACTCATATCAAACACATGGGCAAGGCGAATATGAGGATCTGGCAGAGAGTACAATTCAGATTTTAAGAGCATTACTACATAGAATGGAAGAGAAATTGGAAAGAATTATACAAACCGGAGATTTTAATACAATTATAAATTGGAATACTCTAGATATAAATAGCCAAGAAAGCTGTTGGGACCAAAAGCTCCTGGATCTTGTGCAGAAGTTTTTCCTGACGCAACATATAAGGGAAAGCACCAGAAAAAGAGGACTCGATGCACCCTCAGTGTTAGATCTTATATTTACTAGGCAAGAAAACGATATTGAGAATTTAATATATCACCCTCCATTCGACAAAACGACCATGCAGTACTAAATTGCAAATTCAGGATTGCATAGGACATAGTTAACAGCAATGAAACTTACAAAAAGAGCCTGAACTATAAAAAGGGAAACTATCGTGACCTAAAGAAGTCCATCCATCCATTGCCAGACGCCATGTATCCCAAACGGGGTGGACAAGGGCTTAGAGTTAATTGTTTTACAGGGAGGGGCACTAATCCTCCACCAACCCCACTTGACACATACGGAGTTAGGCCAACAGCATCTGGTGTTCCCAGGCGGTCACCCATCCAAGTACTAACCAGACCCAACGTTGCTTAACTTCGCTTATCGGACGGGAAGCGGTGTACTCAACGTGGCATGGCCGTTGCTTCTTAGAAATTGATTGGGAAAAGGAGATTAGAGGACAAGATTTAAATGTTATATATAAAAAATTTTGTGAACTTTATGAAATAGGAGTCCAGAAGTACATTCCACAGCACAAAGAAGCGGAAAAGAAAATAAAGAAATGGTTCAATACTGAATGTAAAAAATCAAAAGAAAAAAGAGATTTGTTGTGGAATAGATACAGAAGACACAATAGTGAAAGGGCATATAACAACTATAAACAGGCAAGAAACAATTATACAAGAATAAGGAGGAAAGCCCAAAAACAGTTTGAGGAGGATATCATAAATAAAAGTAGTGATCAACCGAAGCTATTTTACAGCTACATCAGAAGCAAAACCAAAGTAAAAGATAAAAAACAATCCATTAAGGATGAGGGAATCACCTATACACAAGAGAAGGATATTAATTTTGTGAAGCACTAAATAAGAATTTCCAATCATTTTTTACAGAAGAAAAAAAAATTGAGAGGGATGATGTGGAACATGCATCCAAACACATACCACCAGATATACAAATATCAGAAAAAGAAATACAGGAGGAGTTAAGTAAATTAGACAAAGGAAAAGCAAATGATCCTGATGAAATATCATGTTGAGTCCTACATGACTGTGGAAAGGAGTTAAGTAAACCATTATCTTTAATATTCAAGAAATCCTTGAGAAAAGGTAAACTACCTGATATTTGGAAGAAAGCAAACACTGTTCCCTTATTCAAGAAAGGGAATAGACAATATCCACTCAACTACCGACCAGTATCACTAACCTGTGTTGTAACCAAGGTATTAGAAAAGCTTATAAGAAAAGCTTTTGAGTAAATCATCTAGAACAGTGGTTCTCAATTGGTGGTCCAAGGACCATTGGTGGTCCATGGTAACTTTGTGGGTGGTCCACAGGACGTTCACTCTATTTGGTAATAAACTGGAGATTGGTGCATATATTTTTTAATTTATTGAAAATTCAGTATAACAAATTTTATCAAAATAAATAATTAGAAAATCATTTGATTGTATTATTCTGATTCATTATTCTGGTATGATTGGTACTTACCCAAATCCGTCAACACATGCAGTCAGATGTCCTCTGCCGTTTGCATCAACTTCCATGTGTGAGAGCAGATTTTCATGTTTGTTGCACATTAAGTCCAAACAGGTGAATCGGCTTTCAGTGGAAAGCGATATTCATTGTGCATTATCAAGTACCACTCCTAACATTGAAAAGCTTGTCAGTGAGAAGAAAATCCAAAAGTCTGGTTGCAAAGAAAAAAAGTTAGTTGTATAGTCCTACATAATTTCAAAATTCTGTTTGTTAGAAATAAATTTCACAACCAAATGTTAGGGAAGTATTCATTATTTCCTGGAAATTATGTTTGGAAGAAATATATTTCAGACCAAAATGTCAGCTGTCTACTATTTTATATCATTTCTCGAAATTTTGTTTGTAAGAAATATATTTCTAACCAAAATGTTTGTTGTCTATGTTTTATCATTACTCAAATATGAAATAGTCCACGATATTCTTTTTTAATTGGGCTGGTGGTCCATGGCCTGAAACGAGTTGAGAACCACTGAGCTAGAAGAACACAATATGATAACAGAAAGAGTTTGGTTTCAGAAAAGGAAAATCATGTGTTACTAATCTGTTGAGCTACTATGACAGAGCAACAGACACATTACAGAAAAGAGAAGGATGGGTGGACAGTATCTGTTTAGATTTCAAGAAGGCATATGACACAGTACCGCACCAAAGACTTTTATTGAAACTGTATCATCAAGGAGGAATCCGAGGCAAACTGTATTGTTGGATACAAGATTTTCCCAGAAAAAGAGAAATGAGAACAGTACTAAAGAGAAATTACTCATCATCGAGAGAAAAGACTAGCGGAGTTCCTCAGGGCTCAGTGCTGGCACCAATCATGTTTTTAGTGTATAGAAATGATATAGACAGTAAAATTGGAAATGAAAGCTATCTAAATATGTTTGCTGATGATGCAAAAATACAAAGGAGAATTACTAACATAGACTCTTGTAAAGAGCTACAAGAAGAGTTTAATAAACTTCATGAATGGAGCAATACATGGTCAATGGAATTCAATGTGGACAAGTGTCATGTAATCAAGTTTGGTAAAAGTGGAAAAAGACCTGATTGGGATTATAAGTTAGGAAATAAAACCCTACACACATCAGAAAGAGAGAAGGACCTAGGTGTGATTATCAGTAACAGACTATCTCCAGCTGACCACATCAGTGAGAAGGTACGGAACATGTATACTATCTATCTATCTATCTATTGCCAGACGCCTCAATCCCGTTTGGGGTGGCCACAAAGAAATCGCCTCAACGTCGCCCTGTCCCCCGCCATTTCACTGCCCTGCTCCCAACTCACACCCCCCTCTCTCATATACCTCTCCACCCCATCCCTCCATCACATCCTCGGCCTCCCCCTCCCTCTTCCCCCCTCCACCCACGCACATACACTCTCTTCGTCAGTCTCCCACCCTCCATCCTCTCCACATGGCCAAACCACCTCAGTGTGTTCCTCATAACGCTTCCTATCACATCCACATCCACACCACAACGCTTCTTTATATCCTCATGCTAAGAAAGATAATAACATCATTCATCAGACCAACCCTGGAGTATGCATCAGTAGTCTGGAGTCCTCATCTCAAAAAACACATAGGCAAGATTGAAAAAGTACAAAGGGTCCAACAAGATGGGTACCAAGCTTAAGGGATCTAAGCTACGAAGAAAAACTATAAAAAAAAAAAAAAACTGAATATACCAACACTACAAGAGAGAAAGAAAAGAGGTGACATGATTATGGTATATAAATGAATATCAGGGAAGGAGAAAATAGACATAAATGATTACATAACCTACTGGGATGCATCAGCAAGAGGACACTGCAAAAAACTGCATAAAAAGAGAGGCGATAAAGACGTAAGGAAATTTAGTTTCCCAAATAGGGCAATTGATCAGTGGAATGCACTACCGAATGAAATAGTGTGTGCCAAACAATTCGCAGATTTAAGGATACTGTATGTACGATAAAAATGGTTTAAGACACGGGACAGAACGAGCTTGACTTATTCCTGTAAAGATACAATTAGGTAAGAATACTACAAACCCCTTCTGCATCACAGTTTCTAGACACAGTATCTCAGTATCCAAGCCATCTTTAGACTTTCTACTCTGAACACAAATTAGGCCTATGGTGATGACAAAACCCGTTGATTTTCAAGGTTATAGGTCCCCACCAACTCACTATTCAACCCTGACTCGCCCACTCATCACAGTTTGTAAATGTCGCAGCTCAGTAATCAAACCACCTTATTGTGCAACTGTGCATATACTGTACATTAGGCCCGCAGAATAGGCAAAGCCATAATTTGTATGCTTGGCCATCGGCAATAATGTGTATATATTATACGTACTTAGAGAAAATAAGTACGTGTATATACAATATTTGTTTATGTCATTCAATTTTCGTTTGATTTTGATCACACTTGATGCAATGGTTGGAGATCAGCTGAAGAGTAAAGCTCCTTGGAAGGGTTGAAGATCATCAAGAATTAAACCTACTGTTTTTACGAATAATAGGTCAAAGTCACAGGCACGGTCAACTTAAACTCTTTTTTCGTCGATTTAGACCAAACTTTGTGGAATGGTTGAGGGTAAGATGAACACGAAGTCTTTAAGTTTTGAGAACAATCAGTCGAAATTCAAGACCAAGGTCGTATGTCAGGGTCAGAGTGTGAACCATCTGTGTGAGCCTGTTTATAAAATAACAGCCTTGATCAGATTTTAACCAAACAAGGGGTAAACTGTTTTGTACCACTGAGGTCATACTATTGTTTGTTTCTTATTTTTTTTAGCAGAAAACAAAATGCAACGTGAACTGATATTTTCTTTTATGTGGTATCCACCACTAATTGGGATAAGAAGACCATCTTGAGCCATCAAGGTGGTACATATGTATTAAACAGCAAAAAAAAAAAAAAAACGAGGTATAAAATAAGCAGGAATGACTGCCTCCAGTCAGACCTCCCAGTGTTTAAATACACAACATGGAAGTACTGTATACTGTCAGTTATTTATGAAAATTTAATAATTTTCTTTATAATTATCAACCCAGTGTAGCCCCCCAAATTAGCACAGATTACAAAAGAAGGCCCACAAGTGCCCCCCTCCCCCCCCACACACATACACAGGTACTCAGCTACCATGTGAGAAACAAGGTGAGCAGAAGCACCAGTGCTGATGGTCAAGATAACTACATCCTAACACTAGTACGTTACAAAACACACTGAGACTCCTGAAGTGGACACTGACACGTAGAACAAGAGAAAACTCTGAGCCTGCCACCAGGCCAGAAAGAAAAAAGGAGACAATGGATACAGCAAACGGTGAGAAAGTTAGTAGTACCGGTGTTTCATAGGTAACAAGAACAATCATAACTAATAAAGTTTTTTTTTTTTTTTTTTACAAAAAAATTGAATTGATATGGAATATGTGCTTAGCAGACAGGTTCAGAAAAAAACTTTAATTTACGTCAAAAAGTAAATTTTATTCATATTTTCATACTAGAGTCCTAGAGTAAAAGTTAATTTTTGTGTAATTGGAGCATTTATTTGGACTTAAGAGCCAATGAGTATGTATTTCACGGTCCATCAATGCCAAAATTAGGAGTCTAATGGGCGGATAGATTGGTGTCAAAATAAGGTGATCAAAGTATATGCGAAGACTCGTTGCTGTACAGTTATAGGGAACTTCTACTTTGTTCCATTCACTGTAGATACTTTGAAGTGAAATTCGTTCAGCAAGGTTCCTTGAAGGCAAGCCCAATTAACTTACAAGAAAAATGAATAACTTAAATCTCACTTTTATTTCTTTTTGTAATATCTCAAAATGCTGCCGGTGTGCTACTAAAAAAAAAAATCAAAGTTACCATGATAATCATCCCAGCCATATTTTTCATTAACCCGTCACGTCCCAACCAATTTTCCACCACTGACTCCCCCCAGTCCCAACCAATTTTGGAAAAAATTTTATTTTGGCTAAAACCTCCGCTTTTGGTGAGAAACATCGAAAATTCATAGAGAAATCACTCACCTGAGGTTTAAAATACTTGATACAGATAGCAGTACTCCTTACCTTACTGGGCTTTCTATCAGGCTGGCTCCAAAGAAAACGAGTTCTATGGGAGGGTAACTATTCCACACCACTCATAAATGGTATTTATTTATTTATTTGGTACGAATTTATATGTAGTATGAGAGTATATTGGTTTTAAAACATTAATATAGTCAATCTAAGCATTGTTTCACTCACTAACACATCAACATACCTGACCTTTTTTGGTGACATTACCTGATCATCATTTCTGACTGTTTCTTCCTCTAATGCTATGTAAACTTTGTCCTCCACATTGTCATCGATTGGGGAATCACTCTGGACCTGAATGTCTTTATTGGCCAGGTCACTGGTAACAGGTGAATTGCCGAGACAATGGCATGCGGGGGGGGGGAGGTCATGCAGTGTAAGATAATGTCCCTGCCTGGCATCTTGTAGAGGAATAGAGGAAGGTGTCCCGTGTATATGTACCAAAAATCACACGCGAAAATTGAAAATTGTGCAAATTATGAACCTTGCAATTGCGTGACGTACCAGTACGTCGATGGGTTTAGCTGTGACAAAACATTGAGATGTACCCATATATCGATGGGATGCCTCGGGTTAATAAAATCATTTTTAAAAAATCTGCATGCATTAGGAGACAGCTGTATACACAACTTCATTAACCCTGAGATCAAACTAGAAGTGTCAGAATCTCATAATGAATTCAACAAGTGTTGTACTGCATGTGATGGTGGCAAGAATAATCATAAAAAAGGAGACAGAATTACACAACATTCTTCATTAACTCCCTGAAGGGGTTAATAGAGCGTAACTTCTCCACTACTGGCAATCTCCATTATATCACATATTATATCTGTATGGCAGTAGCAAAATTAAATTACATAAGATCTCATTGTACTGAAGTGACAAAGTAAATCCTGAACTATCGATAATCTTAAACCAACACTGGCAAACACGCATTACTAGATTGCGTATTTTTCAGCCTTCCGTATCGTAACTAGAGTATTATGTCCTATTCCCCATTTGTACTGTTATCTCCCTCATGAAATTTCATGAAACAGACAACATAATGTAGATTAACCCTTTAAACGCGGCCGTGTACAGTCGCACCCCCCCCGAGTGGCGGGGTTGTATCGCGGTCTGAGTACCTGTAGGAAAATATTCTCCAAAAATCAGAGATTAACCCTAGAACATTATGCTTGGTATGGCAGCTTTCTCCAGAGACAGGTGTTGAGCCTTCGTGGACTACCCAGGGACTTGTGGAGACTTGCAAAGTTGGGTAACCAAATCTTCACTTTCACACCTCCAGCAACCCAGTTTCCCCTATACCACAGCCTCATTCTGTCACAGTAAACTTTATACTATAACGTAAAGGTAGTTAGGAATCCGTATTTGTACAATAAGCACTGAAAATAAGGCTAAAATCAACGGAGCGTACGGCCGACATGCAGTGCGGCGGCGGTCTTCCCGTCACTCAACAAACATTTCCATTTTCACAGCTAAAAACATGTATACTACATTATTTTCAACCATATTACTTCCCAAAAGATCACCACGGCACACTTTTTATTCTGCCTTACGCCCGTCACTTTATTCTCGTTCCTGTCGGCCGCTTGCACTGACTCGGAAGAGCTAGAACTCGCCATAATGTCACTTTGAAAGCCTGCGGTAAACTGACGCTAAACAGGGGCAAACCATGAGAAAAAAAGCTAGTGTTACAACTGGGGAAACAAGCGTTTCCTATTAGCATAAACTGCTTGTGAGAGGAGAGCGTAGATTTACAGTTCTGAGCACTCAGAGCGCTGCCATGTATCACAGCCAGGCTGGCAGGGGCCGTGGTGGGGGGGGGGACTGGGGAAAAACGCGATACTTGGCAACAACGGAGGTCAGTGGTACAAACGTCAAGTGTGCTAAAAGTAGCTAAAGGGTGGTGGTACTGATAGACAATACCAGCTGGAGCCTGCCTGCCCATGGTTATTCAAAATTTACTAGAATCGTAAACGCGACGCTCCGCCGTTATGTCCTTTTTGCCGACCGTCGCAAACGCAATGATCCACGTTTAAAGGGTTAAAAGCTTCTTACAGAGTAAATGGGAAAATGAACACTAACTCCCACTGAGGAATGGACGGCTAATCCCCTCAGTCTTGGAAAGTCAGCGCCTCGGCGACGTCATAGGGTCACGTGACCAAACAACAATCTCCTGCTTGTCACTCAGACTAGTGAGTCATGACAAGTTACTTGCATATCAACCAACTGGGCACTTTCACACGAGGGTAGCAAAATATGCAGAGACAGAATTTCTGCTTATGAGGATAAGCAGTTTTCATATGACCTGGGGGAGACCGGGTCAAGTTGTTATATATCCGCATTGTTACACCCATAAAATCTCCATATTTAGTCAATTAATGAGAGTGTTGTCGTCACCATGATATGCAGCTTCCAAGCAAAGGTGAGACCTGAAGTGGCAACTGGAAGGCGTTGCTTGAATATGTGCTAAGGTGAAAAATATATATTTCCAACTGTGAAAATATACATTTTCAACATACTATCTATCTAGCTCTGTATCTGTCTACAGAAATCAATCAGTTTATCTTTATCACTCTACCCATATCTATCTATCTTGCTATACGACAAAATATTGATACTGAAACAGGTGAGTAGTGCAATAAGTAATAGTGATGATGGAGTGACTGATTTATAATAATAGCTGAACATGTGATAGTGATGAAGTGGGAAACAGCATCTAACGATGGCCAGCAAAACCAGCGGGATGACATACATGGTTTATTGATGGTGTCGTTTCGGTTCATACATCAACAATCTTCAGACCTAACAAAAAAATTATAAAACCAGCATTTAATTTTCTTAAACTGAGATTCACATTAACATATAAAACCAGCATTTAATTTTCTTAAACTGAGATTCACATTAACATATAAAACCAGCATTTAATTTTCTTAAACTGAGATTCACATTAACATAAAAGAACAGGGAAGAGAGCAAAATTGCATACAATACAGAATATATATGTATATAATCAACCAACTAAAAACAGAGCAACTGTGCAGAGGATCCTGTGAGCCAAGGGATGGTCGAAGCTCTGCCGTAACCTGATAAAACTCGTTAAGTCGTCCCGTGCAGTGCACAATATTTTTTTTTTTTACTTGGGGCTTAATAGCCATCACCCCTAATTCGGGGTATTAGGCCAAACTAATTAAGAGTAACAGTCTACACAAAACAGTTTAAACCAAAAGTCCAAAGTCAGACCAAACAATCGCTCTGGGCAATAAGGGCGGATGAGGTAGGAAGAAGGGCACAGGGCATAGATTAAACTGAGCTGGTGACAAAGGCGGAGTCAGACGTAGAAATAGACTTCACACCCTGGAGGATATGGTTATGGATCTTCACCTCCTCAGGACCTTGATGGTCTGGAAGGATCCCTGGCGCAGCTCGGTGAATGACAACATGGCCTGCTGGAAGTCTCCCTTGGAAAGGTCCTTCTCATCTGGAGTCAAAGGGGCAGCATCCTCATACTCACGCAGATGGCGAAAAACGGAGTCCAGCTCTGACTCGTCGAGGGCGGCAAAGTCAACCCAGGTGACGCGATGAACTTGACCGGAGGGCTCCCAACCCGCCGGGTCCAGCCCCACAGGTGATGCAAAAGCCACCTCACTGGGCACCACAGGAGGAACAGGGGAAACAAGGGCATCAAGAACAGCAGCTACAGGTGGTGAAGAGGCAGCCACATCCCCAACCTCCATAGTTACCATGGGAAGTGGCAACTGGGCAGACCAGCGAGAGACTGAACATTCTGCCAATTGAAGCCTTGTAGGTGGCGTGGAGGGCTGCAGCTGCAGCACCCTCGGGACCAAGGTGGTGGGGAACAAAATTCGACAATTTGTACTAGTTATAGTGTGGCTTTTCGATTCACAGTGGTTTCGAACAGCTGAATAAGATGGTTTTGAGATGAGGAGCCCTGACCTATGAGACCTTCTCTGATGTTCGACAATCCTGGTAGCTAGATAGCGTTTAGTTTGACCAATATAGGCTGTATTAGAGCAACCACACTGAAACTGATACACCACCGAGGACTGCAGGATATCTGGGACTCGGTTTTTAAACATGAAGCAATGAGACTGGTTTGGGGGTGATTTAAATACCACCCTCAACGATATTTGCGGATAAAAGTCGTCAAATAGTGTAGCCTACTTATCTTGTTATGTAGAAAATTAAATTTAGGAGATAAGCAGAATACGGCAATATAAACTTTAATTTTCTCAACAGTATGAGTTACCTTCAAAGTTGCAGTTTTTAGTGTACTTAGTTTTATATCGATATGTTTGTCTACAAATTTTGTTAGGAATCCATTTTGGTAAAGGATTTTGGTCAAAAACTGTAGCTCATTATTTAGAGAATAATATGAGGAGCACAAGTTATAAACCTTAGTGACTAAAGTTATAATTAAGTTATGCTTATATTGGAGGGGAATGTTGGAGTTAAATTTAGTAGTTAATCCTATATATATTGATGTCCGTTATATTGATGTAAAAGTTCCATGTGCCCTCTCTATTCAAATATCTAAAAGGAAGTTTTATTACCTTTCTCAGTCTCACCGAAAAACTGTATATTTCTTTCTTTAGAATCTAAATAATCAAAAAACAAGAGCACATGAGAAGGGGAGCTAAAAATGACAAAGGTGTTATCTACTTGGCATTTCAAATATAGGGGTATAATGTGGGTATGGTAATCTTGTAACCATCTGGTTTCGTAGTTAGTCAAAAAAAAAAAAAGCATTAAAGAGGCTGGGTCCAAGTGGGTTTCCCATAGCTACTCCTTCGACTTGCTTAAAATATGAGCCATTAAAAAAGAAATTGCGGCAAAGAAAGCTGTTTATGAAATTGGTTCTTTATCCTCCAGCGCTGCTAGTTTTTTAAACTGGTTATCACGACAGATCTCATCAAGAGGATAATCATGAATAGGGATTTTATATAAAATCAAGCCAAAATAAATAAATAAATAAATAAATAAATAAATTCAAGTTCACACATTTCTTTAGCAAATGAAAAAGAATCCATTATAGTCTATCTATCTATTGCCAGACGCCTCAATCCCGTTGGGGGTGGCCACAAACAAATCGCCTCCAATTCGCCCTGTCCCCCGCCATTTCACTGCCCTGCTCCCAACTCACACCCCCCTCTCTCATATACCTCTCCACCCCATCCCTCCATCTCATCCTCGGCCTCCCCCTCCCTCTTCCCCCCTCCACCTCACTCACATACACTCTCTTCGTCAGTCTTTCACCCTCCATCCTCTCCACATGGCCAAACCACCTCAGTGTGTTCCTCATAACGCTTCCTATCACATCCACATCCACACCACAACGCTCCTTTATATCCTCATTCGTCAGCCTGTCTCTCCACGTGACTCCACAGGCTCCTCTTAAATAACTCATTTCCACTGCTCTCACTCTTGACTTGTGTCCTTCCAACAATGTCCAAGCTTCACTTCCGTACGTTAGAGTTGGTATCACAATACTGTCATGTAGTAACTTTTTCACTTCCATGCTCACTTCCCTGTTTCTTATCACTGCTTCCAAAGAACCAGCAACCTTTCTTCCCTGCTGTACCCTTTCAAGCACTTCACCCTCCAAACCTCCATCCTTACTCATCACACTACCCAAGTACTTAAACGTACTCACATTTTCCAATTTCTCACCATCCAACCTCGCTGTACATTCACTAACTTCACCTCTCTCGAAGACCATCACTTTACTCTTCCCTACATTCACCTTTAGATTCCGTTTCTTACACACTCTCTCAAACTCATCCACCAAGCCTTGCAGCTCCCCTTCGTCTTCACTCAATAACACAGTATCATCTGCAAACAACAGTACAGGGAGTTTCCAGACACTATCCTCTCTCACCAGGGCCACTCCAACATCCACTATCCTACCTTGTACCTCTTTTATTACCCCATCCATATACAGATTGAACAACCATGGAGACATGACACATCCCTGTTTCAAACCAACTTTCAAAGAGAAAAATTCACTTAGTTCACCATCCACACGCACTGCAGCCTTCGCACCATCGTACATACTCTTCACAGCATTCAACAACTTCCCATCTGCTCCATAAATTCTTAACACTTTCCACAATCCTTGTCTGTCCACCCTGTCATATGCTTTCTCCAAATCCATGAAAGCCGCATACAACTTCTTTCCCTTCTCTAGAAACTTTTCCACTAAAGATGTAAGAATGAATATCTGATCAACACAACCTCTTCCCTTCCTAAAGCCTCCCTGTTCTTCTCCAACTAATTTCTCTGTTCTTTCTCTAACTTTGTCTATAAGGATCCTACTATACACTTTTCCTATTATACTAAGAAGACAAATGCCCCTAAGATTACCACACACTTCTTTTTCCCCTTTTCCTTTGTACAAGGGAATAATTATACCTGACTTCCAATCCTCCGGGACTCTACCTTCCTCCCAGGCCAATCTGCACATCTTCCACATCCATTCTACTACTATCTCTCCCCCATGCTTCGGCATTTCACCACACACTCCATCAATTCCTGGGGCTTTCCCTGATTTAACTTTCTTCATTGTTTCCACAACTTCTATTCTACTGATTTTTTCCTGTCTTCTCACCTCCCTCCTTCTCCCAGCCATTCCCCAGCCACTTATACTCGCATTACTTCCATCCTCTACGTTCAACAATTCCTTAAAGTGTTCTCTCCATCTGCTCACTTTTTCTCCCTTCTCCACTAGTAATCTACCATTTTTATCTTTCACTCCCCTGCTAACTTCACTTCCACCCTGTCTTACTCTTTTCACCTCTCTCCAGAACATTTTCTTACAGTCCCTCCACTTTACACTCAAATTCCTTCCAAATTCCTCATCCACTCTCTTCTTACTCTCTCTTACTAATCTTTTCACCTCTTTCTTTCTTTCCACATATAACTCTCTCTTCCGCCTCTCAACTTCTTCCACGCCCCTATTTCTCATCCATTCATTGTATTCTTTCTTCTTTTGTGCCACAGCCCGTTTCACCTCTTCAGTCCACCACGCTGTTCCTTGCACCCCCCTCCGTCTTCTCTTCCTTCCACACACCACATCACATGCTGCACATATTTCTTCTGTAAATATCTTACACACACCTTCCACGTCTCCCATCTGCTCCAATTCATATTTGCCAAATCTTTCCTCCACTTCTCTCTTATACTCTGCCTTTTTCTCATCCTCTTGTAACCTTTCCACTCTCCTTGCAACTACTCCTTCCTCTCGTCTTTCCCTTCTTCTATTCCTCCACCTTACTTGCATTCTAATTCTGGCCACCACCAAGTAGTGGTCAGAAAGTCCACTCGCCCAACCTCTATACACTCTTGCATCCTTTACACATCTTCGCATCCTTTCATCCACACACACATAATCAATCATTGCCTTCCTTTCATTCAGTTCACCACCCACCCTTCTCATCACTCGGCATGTATACCTGCGGATCATTTTATGTCTGAAGAGGGTATTGGCTATCACCAACCCCCTCCCAGCACAAATGTCCACTAACGCACTCCCATTCTCATCTATCTCAGCAGGCACACCCCACTCACCAATTATTCCATCCACCTTCGCATTCCCAACTTTACTATTCATATCACCAATCAAAAACACTCTCTCATTCCTTCCAAACTTTTCCATGCACACTTCTACATTTGTCCAGAACTCTTCTCTCATTCTTCTCTCACTCTTCCATTATAGTACTGTCTAATTATTAAAAGTTACTGGAGACAAAAGGCACAAGATACTTATAGGGTATAATTAACAATATTTGAAGCTGATAATATAGGATGAAGAGGACAGGCTTTCTTATGAACTTTGGACGAGCCATGCTGAACACCTGGTCTCGAACATATACAAGTGATTCCGAGTACGTTGTCTCATCAATTACATGTATAGATTTCAATTTTCTAAGATTTTTTTTTTTTCTTCACTCCTTAATATTAACTGAAATATATCCCCAGTCACCATACAAATTTAGAAAACTCACTTAATATATCTAGCATTTAACAGTTATAGTTGGCCCTATCCAGTAACACTACTCGGTTATCCTTGAAGGACCTAAAGTAACTAAAGAGTTGTCAAATTTCAAATCCTTGAGAGCAGCATATTCTTCCTTTGAGAAAGAATTTGGGCTGTTTAACGATAAAAACTAGAGAAAAGCCAATTGCTTTAAACTACTCCTAAAATAATCAACAGTTCTACCCTTGTCTAGAAAAAAAGGCATGGTTTAATTTAAAAAAAAAATAAAAATTTCCCAAAAGGGAATGAGTTAAAAAAAAAAAAAAAAACTATGCTTCTGGGGAGGGAAAGAAAACTACATTCCTCTAGACAAAAGGGACTTCTCCACACCAGAGAGACATCTCGACGAATAGTTATAAATTACTCTGTCGGAGACAAACCTTGGGGATCTACAACACCATTTTTTTTTCTTGCTGATGCACAAATTTAGTTCTAGCAAGGGGGTTTACGTTAATGCTTTCAATTAAGCTGGTCATATGTTCATAATCAATATAAGAAACTACAGATTTGTACTTTTTCAAACACTAATCCAAACGATGTTATATGGATTTTAAGTTTTTACTTTTTTTATTTCGCTAGTAAGACGTTTACGTTGACAAATTTTATATAGACGGTTAGACTGAAAGTATTTACTATAGGTTCTAAATTTTAAGAATGTTGGGGTTAGGGCATGATTCTGGCAGGTGCTGAGAAATTGATGATCCAGGTCAGCTTTTTGTAATTTGCGATCCAGGAGCTGACTGTGTCTGTAGACTTGAAGTACTGGTTCTCTATATCGATTCCTGATCACGGTAGCGATACTGTCATATGGAAAGCGGAATCTCATGATGGCCAGCAAAATCAAGATAATGACATACATGATTTATAGGCGGTGACGTTTCGGTTTATACTTAAACTATCTTCAGACCTAAAAGAAAAAGAATAAAACCAGAATATAATTTTCTAAAACAGATTCATAGTACATAAAAGAACAGGGAACAGAGCAAAATTGTATACAATACAATACTTACAATTTACCAGTTGAAAACAGTGCAACTGTGTAGAGTCGAGTGAGCCAAGGGATGGTCGGAGCTCTGCTTTAAGTAGTGACTCTGCTATAACTCTCGTCAAATTATCCCATGCAGTGAAAATTTTTTTCTTTTTTTCATTACGGCTTTATGGCCATTGCCCGTTATGTGGGGCATTAGGCCAAAGAGGATTGGGAAATTATCATCACCAAGCACAAGCAGTGCACATAACGGCCAATTGAGGGGGCCAAGCGGGGTGGGAGCATGAAATAAAAGGCCCGTAGATCGGCTAGAGGTACTTCCTGCCCCCTGACAATCAGAATGGGTGGAATCCTCTCACCCAGTTCGGCCGCCTGGAGCAGATCGTAGGTTGGAGTAGGTCGTGGCTCTAAGCTGATACAACTGGGTGTGGGCACTGTCAGGTGGCGATGGTAGGAAGATACATCTAGACAATCCTTGTAGTTCACAATAGGAGGGTGAGATGGGGTGACCTGTTCCACCTGAGGAGGGGAGGACTTATCGACTTCCTTCCCAGCTGAGGAGGAGGTCGACGCATCCTCGGCCATGGATATGGAGGCAGAAGAGTCCCGCCCCTCCTCAGTCACTGATGGCAGTTGATGGACCTCAACAGCAGCCTGAGTCACGGTCAAGTCTGGAGCCGGGTCAGTGTTCTGTGTGGCAGTCTTTCGGACGAGAGGAGCATGTAGCCTTAGTCTCTTCCAGGAGCGCACCCAGTGGGGGGCCAAGGGGGCCATGGCTCCCCCCGAAATTTCCGTCCTTGTAAGAAGCGAAATACACTAATAGTGGCTTTGAAAAATCATGATGTTTTCTAGCCACAATTTTCATTTCTGTGCCCCCTCACCCCAAAAAAATATTGCTGGTTGTGCCCATGATCTCTTCCATGGTGATCTGCATGGGGTGGCAGGCCAGGCACGATGCTTCCTACAGCGAGGGGCAGAATGCACGTCGTGGTCTCTCATGGATGACTAGGCAAGGCAGCCCATTCTCCTCAAAGATCTTAGGGAGAAGAAAGCGCACCCCCGCAATGCAAATTTCAGTGATGGTGCTTATCTCCCTAGGACTCTCAGGACTCCTGGCCTGGCGTCCTTGTGCGATGTTACGTCACCGTGCATGGGCAGAACCCTGCACGGCAACCTCTCCTGGCCCAGTGACAGCCTGAGCCTCAGAACCCTCGGGAGTCCAAAAGAGACAACACTCCACCATCTCACCATCACCAAAGGAGCACTGGAGATGCCATGGGTTTGATGCAACGACAGCCTGGCGGTGCACGAAAACATCAATGCCAGTGTCCTTGTTGTTGATGAAGCCGTACCCCACCCTGACGCTGAACCAAACCACTGTTCCCCCGATCTTCTTCTGGGCCACCGGAGACTGGGATCTGCGTCTTGCCTGCTCAACTGGCTGTAGGTAGTAGCAGGAGATGTGGCCTCCATTGTACCTGGTCATCCTCTTCCTTCTCTGCTCTCTGATCACTTTCCCTCTCCACTGAACAAAATTCGAAAATGGCTACTATTTATAGGGTGGCTTTTCGATTCACAGTGGATTCGAACAGCTGAAGAAGATTGTTTCGAGATAGGGAGTCTGGTTCTATGAGACCTTCCCTGATGTTTGGCAAACCTGGTAGCTAACGATGCTTGGTTTGTCCAATGTAGGCTGCATTACTGTCAATAAAAAAGATTTTTTTTTTTAATGTGAGGAAGAAGGAACCCAAAGGCCGCGAGCCCACAAAATTGTTCCTTCCATTCAAGATCCGATCATTTCGAGATGCCTGGCCACATTGCATTTGAAAGACTGAAGATCATAGGAAGCAGGAAATACAGACAGAGGGAGACAGTTCCAGAGTTGACCTGTTCCATAAATGATGGACTGGGAGTAACAGTTAACTCTTGCATTAGAGAGTTGGACAGAAAAGAGATGAGAGTTTGCTGCTAGACGGGTACTATGCGCCCGTCGTAGAGGTGGAGGAATGCATGCAGACAGTTCAGAGGAGCAGTGACCATTGAAGTTGCGACAGAAAAGAGATAAAGATGCAACAGTGCGGCAAAGAGACAGAGGTTGAATGGAGTCAGTATGAGGAGAAGAGTTAATGGGATGAAAAGCCTTTGATTCCACCCTATTGAGAAGAGCTGTATGTGGGGAGCCTCCCCACACATGAGAGTTGTACTCCACACAGTGGCGGATAAAACCCCTGTATAGAGTCAACAACTGTGCAGGGGTAAAGAAGGAACGGAGTCAGCTTAGCACACCTAATCTCTTCAAAGCGGATTTTACAAGAGATATAATATGATTTTTCCAAGATAAGTCCCAAGTAAATGAAACCCCAAGCATGTTCAATGATGATGCAAGATTAAGCTGAATATTATTAAACATTAGTGGGTATACCTGTGGAAGGTTTTGTCGGGTTGATAGGTGTAAAAACTGAGTCTTTGATGCATTAAAAAATTAAAAAAGATTGTTTTTACCCCAATCAGAGATATGAGCCAAGTCAAGCATTAGGTGTGCCATAGCCTCATCCCTTGTTTGTTGAAGTAACTGCTGAAATCGACGTTGCGGGAATCGAATGGAAAGGTGAAGGGTGGAGTCATCAGCGTATGAGTGGATAGGGTTAGATATACACCTTAGGTCATTGATGAATAAAAGGAAGAGAGCTGGTGAAAGAACAGAGCCCTAAGGAACACCACTTTTAATAGATCTAGGAGAAGAACGATGGTCGTCTACAATAACGGCTATAGAACGACCAGAAAGGAAGCAAGAGGTGAAGGCACAGATAGAAGGATAGAAATCGTAAGGGGTCAGTTTGGAAATTAAAGATTTATGCCAGACTCGATTAAGCGCCTTTGAGATGTCAAATACAATGGCAAAGCTTTCGCCAAAGTCCTGAAAGGAGGATAACCAGGAGTCTGAAAGGTAGGTGAGAAGATTGCCAGTGGAGCGTCCCTGACGGAACCCATACTGACGATCAGAAAGAAAGGTTGTGATAGGAGAGATGCTTTAAAACTTTTCTATTAAATTTTAATTCAAAAACTTTTGAGATACAGGATGTTTAAGCAATTGGACAAACCCCCCCCCCCTGAGGGTAGGGGAGTTTGTCAAGAATACTCCCCCAGTATCCCTGCTTGTCGTAAAAGGCGACTAAAAGGGTTGGCGGAGGGTTAGTGCCCCTCCCCGGAAAACAACTAACTAAAAAAACAAACATTAAGCCTCGGACAAGGACTGACCAAACGTTGACGACCAAGGACCGGACAAAGGACATTGCAATTGGAACGTGGAATGTAAGGGGAGCAAATGATGAGGTGAAAGAGAGAGAGATTGTCCAGGTGCTTGAGGATGCGAAAGTGGATGTATGTGGAATAACTGAAACAAAATGGAGAGGAGAAAGTGTGAGAGAATGGGAGTATGGATGGGGTATATGTGCAGGAGTAGGTGAGAATGAGAGGGCAAAGGAAGGAGTATGTATAGTTGTGAGTAAAAGATGGAAGAGGAGCATAAGACAGTATGGATCAGTTGGATCAAGGATTGTGTGGGTAAAGTTGAAAGTTGGAATACAAATGTGGGCGATTGTGTGTGTGTATGCGCCAATGCAAGATCGTGCTAGAAGAGTGAGAGAAGAGTTCTGGACAAATGTAGAAGTGTGCATGGAAAAGTTTGGAAGGAATGATAGAGTGTTTTTGATTGGTGATATGAATGGTAAAGTTGGGAATGTGAAGGTGGATGGAATAGTTGGTGAGTGGGGTGTGCCTGCTGAGATAGGTGAGAATGGGAGTGCGTTAGTGGACATTTGTGCTGGGAGGGGGTTGGTGATAGCCAATACCCTCTTCAGGCATAATATGATCCACAGGTATACATGGCGAGTGATGAGAAGGGTGGGTGGTGAATTGAGCGAAAGGAAGGCAATGATTGATTATGTGTGTGTGGATGAAAGGATGCGAAGATGTATATTGGATGCAAGACTTTATAGAGGCTGGGCGAGTGGACTTTCTGACCACTACATGGTGGTGGCCAGAGTTAAAGTTCAAGTAAGATGGAGGAATAGAAAAAGGGAAAGACGAGAGGAAGGAGTAGTTGCAAGGAGAGTGGAAAGGTTACAAGAGGATGAGAAAAAGGCAGAGTATAAGAGAGAAGTGGAGGAGCGATTGGGCAAATATGAGTTGGAGCAGATGGGGGACGTGGAAGGTGTGTGTAGAATATTTACAGAAGAAATATGTGCAGCATGTGATGTGGTGTGTGGAAGGAAGAGAAGACGGAGGGGGGTGCAAGGAACAGCGTAGTGGACTGAAGAGGTGAAACGGGCTGTGGCACAAAAGAAGAAAGAATACAATGAATGGATGAGAAATAGGGGCGTGGAAGAAGTTGAGAGGCGGAAGAGAGAGTTATATGTAGAAAGAAAGAGAGAGATGAAAAGATTAGTAAGAGAGAGTAAGAAGAGAGTGGATGAGGAATTTGGAAGGAATTTGAGTGTAAAGTGGAGGGACTGTAAGAAAATGTTCTGGAGAGAGGTGAAAAGAGTAAGACAGGGTGGAAGTGAAGTTAGCAGGGAAGTGAAAGATAAAAATGGTAGATTACTAGTGGAGAAGGGAGAATAAGTGAGCAGATGGAGAGAACACTTTAAGGAATTGTTGAACGTAGAGGATGGAAGTAATGCGAGTATAAGTGGCTGGGGAATGGCAGGAAGGAGGAGGGAGGTGAGAAGACAGGAAGAAATCAGTAGGATAGAAGTTGTGGAAGCAATGAAGAAAGTTAAATCAGGGAAAGCCCCAGGAATTGATGGAGTGTGTGGTGAAATACTGAAGCATGGGGGAGAGATAGTAGTAGAATGGATGTGGAAGATGTGCAGATTGGCCTGGGAGGAAGGTAGAGTCCCAGAGGATTGGAAGTCAGGTATAATTAAAGGAAAAGGGGAAAAAGAAGTGTGTGGTAATCATAGGGGCATTTGTCTTCTTAGTATAATAGGAAAAGTATATGGTAGGATACTTATTGACAGAGTTAGAGAAAGAACAGAGAAATTAGTTGGAGAAGAACAGGGAGGCTTTAGGAAGGGAAGAGGTTGTGTAGATCAGATATTCATTCTCAGATCTTTAGTGGAAATGTTTCTAGAGAAGGGAAAGAAGTTGTATGCGGCTTTCATGGATTTGGAGAAAGCATATGACAGGGTGGATAGACAAGGATTGTGGAAAGTGTTAAGAATATATGGAATAGATGGGAAGTTGTTGAATGCTGTGAAGAGTATGTACGATGGTGCGAAGGCTGCAGTGCGTGTGGATGGTGAACTAAGTGAATTTTTCTCTTTGAAAGTTGGTTTGAAACAGGGATGTGTCATGTCTCCATGGTTGTTCAATCTGTTCATGGATGGGGTAATAAAAGAGGTACAAAGTAGGGTAGTGGATGTTGGAGTGGTCCTGGTGAGAGAGGATAGTGTTTGGAAACTCTCTGTACTGTTGTTTGCAGATGATACCGTGTTGTTGAGTGAAGATGAAGGGGAGCTGCAAGGCTTGGTGGATGAGTTTGAGAGAGTGTGTAAGAAACGGAATCTAAAGGTGAATGTAGGGAAGAGTAAAGTGATGGTCTTTGAGAGAGGTGAAGTCAGTGAATGTTCAGCGAGGTTGGATGGTGAGGAATTGGAAAATGTGAGTACGTTTAAGTACTTGGGTAGTGTGATGAGTAAGGATGGAGGTTTGGAGGGTGAAGCGCTTGAAAGGGTACAGCAGGGAAGAAAGGTTGCTGGTTCTTTGGAAGCAGTGATAAGAAACATGGAAGTGAGCATGGAAGTGAAAAAGTTACTACATGACAGTATTGTGATACCAACTCTAACGTACGGAAGTGAAGCTTGGACATTGTTGGAAGAACACAAGACAAGAGTGAGAGCCGTGGAAATGAGTTATTTAAGAGGAGCCTGTGGAGTCACATGGAGAGACAGGCTGACGAATGAGGATATAAAGGGGCGTTGTGGTGTTGATGTTGATGTGATAGGAAGCGTTATGAGGAACACACTGAGGTGGTTTGGCCATGTGGAGAGGATGGAGAGTCAAAGACTGACGAAGAGAGTGTATGTGAGTGAGGTGGAGGGGGAAAGAGGGAGGGGGAGGCCGAGGATGAGATGGAGAGATGGGGTGGAGAGGTATATGAGAGAGGGGTGTGTGAGTTGGGAGCAGGGGAGTGAAATGGCGGGGGACAGGGCGACTTGGAGGCGATTTGTTTGTGGCCTCCCCAAACGGGATTGAGGCGTCTGGCAATAGATAGATAGATAGACGATAGTTAGAGGGTCGGGAATGGTCACCCTTCTTTAGGACTGACTGAATGAGAGCAAACTTGCTCCAAGAAGGAAAGGTACAAGTTGATAGACAAAGGAGAAAGAGTTTGCCTAGGCAGGGTGTAAGCACAGAAGCATAGTTCTTGAGAACAACAGGAGAGACTCCATCAGGCCCATTTGCCTTATTAGTATTGAGGCCTGTGATGGCAGAAAATACATCAGCTGAAGAGATTTTAATGTCAGCCATGAGGAAGTCAGAGGGGGGGAAGTGATGGAGGAACAGCACCAGAATCGTCTAAGGTGGAATTGGAGGAGAAAGTCTGGGCAAGGAGATCTGCTTTATCAGTAGAAGAAATAGCTACAGAGCCATCACGATAGAAAAGAGGAGGGAAGAATGATGAGGTAAAGTTGTTAGAAAGGTTTTTGGCAAGGTGCCAGAAGGAGCGGGAAGAATTTGTGTTGGAGATTTGAGAGCATTTATTACAGATGAAATTATTTTTAGCAGAGCAAAGAACAGACTTAGCACGATTCCAGGCAGAATCATAAAAAAGATGTGATTCAGGGGTAGATTAGCTCCAGTACCTTTTATAGGCCCTCCCCTCGTTATGGACAGCTTTAGAACAAGCGTGATTAAACCAAGGCTTTCTTGCATTAGTCAAAGGATGTGAGAAAGGAATGTATGCTTCCTTACCCAAGAGAATGCTCTCCGTAATGCGCAAGGCACACTCAGATGGCTCCCGGCCATGGAAGCGATAATCATTCCAGGGAAAATCAAAGAAGTACTGCCTGAGGGCTTCCAATCCGCAGCTCCAAATTGCCACAGACAACATTTCTTTGGGGTGTCCTCAGGCTGTACCGGAGCGATAGGACACGTTAAGGTGATAAGGTTGTGATCAGAGGAGCCCAAGGGAGAGAAAAGATTAACAGCGTAAGCAGAAGGATTAGCTGTAAGGAAGAGATCAAGTATGTTGGAGCTCTCTCCAAGGCGGTCAGGGATATGGGCAGGGTGCTGTACAAGCTGCTCTAGGTCATTAATGATAGAAAAAGGTGTATGTTTGTTCACCAGGTGGATCAGTGAAAGGATAGGAGAGCCAAAGGTGGTGATGAACATTGAAATCTCCTAGAATGGATATTTCAGAGAAAGGAGAAATGGATAGAATGTGTTCCGTCGTAGAAATAAGGGAGTCAAAGAACTTTTGATAGTCAGTAGGATTAGGAGATAAGTAAACAGCGCAGATATATTTGGTCAGAGTATGACAGGAAAGCCGAAGCCAGAGTGTAGAGAATTCAGAAGAATCGAGTTCAGGAACACGAGAGCAAGATAAGTCGTTGCATATATATACACAACAGCCACGTTTGTCTTTGAAATGAATATAGAGAAAGTAGGAGGATACAGAAAAGGGTCTGCTGTTAATTGCCTCAGACAGCTGAGTCTCAGTTAGAAAAAGAAGGTGAGGTTTAGAGAATGAGAGGTGGTGCTCAACAGAGCAAAAGTTAGAGGAAAGGCCGCAAATGTTGCAGAAGTGAAGAAGTGTCAGACAGTGGTTCCAGGCAGCTCCAGTCGTCACCGGGAGAGAGGCGGAAAGTGGGGGCATTTATGGTCCCCCCCCCCCCGCCTGGGGACTCCGAGGCCACGTGTTGTGCTGGCATGATTTTTTTTTTTTTTTTTTTTGGGGGGGGAAAGGAAATGTGGTGTGTACTGTGCATGAAGTTTGGTGTTGATAGAGAAACTTGTATTGGAGAGCATGCTGGCCTACTCTCTGTGTTACTGAGACACCGAAAAAGTTCAGCAAAGGGGGATGGTCGGGACGTAGTCCCGAAGGTTGATGAAACGGGAGCATTCCCTGACATCAGCTTTCCATCCACCTTGGGAGTACTGCCCTGCTCGACTGGTGCTACAGTCTTGCAATGACAATGAGAGCAGTTTATGAAACTGGTTTTTATTTAATCCTCCAATGCTCCTAGCGTCCACAACTAAATTTGTACATCAACAAAGATTAGAAAAAGAAAAATGGTTTTGTATATCCCCAAAGTTTCTCTCTAGAGTAATTTATAACTTTTCATCGATAATTCTCTCTGACGTGGAGAAGTCCATTTTATCTAGGGGGTTATAGTTTCCTTTTCCTCCCAGGAAGCATTTTTCTTTTTTTTATCTCACTTCCTCCTTTTCAGAAACTTAAAAAATTGATCAAACCATGCCTTTTTTCTAGACAAGCGTAGAACCTTTGATTATTTTAATAATATAAAGCAATTGGCTATTTCTGTATTTTTTTGTATTTACAATGCACAAAATTCTTTCATGAAGGAAGAATATGCTGCACTCAGGGATTTAAAATCTAACAACTGTTTAGTTATTTTAAGCCCTGACATGGATAACGGAGTAGTGATACTGGATAGGGCCAACTACAGCTGTAAAATGCCTTGTTAAGTGATATATGATTCTTCTAATTTCATAGAGTGGCCGGAGATATATTCCAGTTAATATTATCCCCCCTCAGGTAGAGCCGGGTCTCTGAGCCCCCCCCCCCCAGTTTGTTAGGTTAACTACCTTCTAAACACCCGGGAACCCTGTTCCCCCCAATAGCTGCCTGACTTTTTGTACCCATGTAAGGGGTGAAAGGGCAATTTCGAACTCTTCTCCGTTTCCGGTGTAGGGAGGGGGTCTCAGAGACCCGGTGTCGTATGCACGGAGTGACTTATGCTGAAAGTTACCGTTCCGCTCAGTGCGCATGCGCAGAGTGGCCGTTTAGCTTCTGCTTTGAAAGTATCCACATGTTATCTCAATTTTTGTGCCACTTATCAACAACATTGTATGAAATACATGTGTCAGGAAGATAGTTGGATGTCTTATCGACCTGTAGGTAACTATACGTCGATATATGGATATATATAAATAAAGGCAGATTGTGAAATGAGTTATTTCGTGAATTAAGATTTAGTTTAGGTTTATTTAGGTTGGGTTGATCGAGGATAAGGTTAGGTTAAGGTTAGGTTTGGTTTGGTTAGGTTAGGTTAATTTAGGCTTAATAGGGAAGGGAACGGTAACTTCCAGCATAAAGTCACTCCGTGCATATGACACCGGCTCTACCTGAGCAGGGTGCCTTATTTTGTTCCCTGATTGCAAATAAGGTCGCAGTTTCAGGCACCCCAACATCACACCATGAAGCTCCATGATGCTACTGCCAGTTGCACCACACAAAGTTACAGTCAGATGTTGTTTTCATTTTTTCCCGGAATATTTAAAAAAGGACCTTTTTTTTTTTTTTTTTTTTGCAGGTAAAAATATATAATGAACTAAAAAAGTAAGTTTATTTACATGGCTTTATTGCATATACATTGAAGAATGTCATACCATGTTTGGATCTGTCATAAATTCAAAAAAAGTGTGTTTTCTGACCTTGTTTCTGACCTGGGTCTGGTAGACCCAGGTCTACCTGAGGCGAAAGGGTGGACAGAGGTCTACCTGAGGAGGGTTAAGGAGTGAAGACAAAATAATTTTCTTAGAAACTTGAAATCTAAACATGTAATTGTGTCATAAATGACTTTGTGTCATAAAAGACTGTGTAGGTTCCTTTGTGGTTGAGTTATATATATTTTAGATTTGTGGACGAGCGGTTTTTATATCTTGGAGTAGCTTCCCATTTGTCATGTAGTGACAGGAGAGGTAAAGAATAGTATGGGACTATTTTTATTTGTCTTGGAAATATTAACAAGTCTCTCACACAGAGCGTAAGTATAGAGTCCCGTCCCGCTATCTATCTCTCTGTCTCTCTCTCTCTCAAATTGCCAAGCCCTTCTCACTGTGACCTGTCTCTTCTAAGGCCTGTCTCCTTCTGAGCTTTCTTTCCTAAATTCTGGTGAAACAGGAGACGTATCACGTGTGTTCCTCGTGGATGGAAAGTTTAAGAAGCCTGTGTGTGAGTATGTGTGTATATGTGTGTGTATGGTTACTAGGTCTTTGTTCACGAGAGGACTGCTGACAGCTAACTGCATCATCTCCTTACTGGCCGCTGTCGTCAGATTTCCTCAGTGTAACTTGCAAACTCATTTCTGTTTCCCAGGCTCGCAGAGGGCTGTCTATCTATCTATTTATCTATCTATCTATTATGATTTGTAATTATAATATGTAGTCCTGACATCTGCTCGGCCGCGCAAAAATGGCGTACCATCGACAGTTAATAGTCCTAATATATTAATACATACTATATACACATTATAATGAACTTATCCCACCGCTGCCACCAAATGTCATAAATGACTTTGTGTCATAAAAGACTGTGTAGGTTCCTTTGTGGTTGAGTTATATATATTTTAGATTTGTGGACGAGCGGTTTTTATATCTTGGAGTAGCTTCCCATTTGTCATGTAGTGACAGGAGAGGTAAAGAATAGTATGGGACTATTTTTATTTGTCTTGGAAATATTAACAAGTCTCACACAAAGCGTAAGTATAGAGTCCCGTCCCGCTATCTATCTCTCTGTCTCTCTCTCTCTCTCAAATTGCCAAGCCCTTCTCACTGTGACCTGTCTCTTCTAAGGCCTGTCTCCTTCTGAGCTTTCTTTCCTAAATTCTGGTGAAACAGGAGACGTATCACGTGTGTTCCTCGTGGATGGAAAGTTTAAGATGCCTGTGTGTGAGTATGTGTGTATATGTGTGTGTATGGTTACTAGGTCTTTGTTCACGAGAGGACTGCTGACAGCTAACTGCATCATCTCCTTACTGGCCGCTGTCGTCAGCTTTCCTCAGTGTAACTTGCAAACTCATTTCCTTTTCCCAGGCTCGCAGAGGGCTGTCTATCTATCTATTTATCTATCTATCTATTATGATTTGTAATTATAATATGTAGTCCTGACAATTGAGGAGACAACTTACTTAGAATTATTTGTATCTGATTCGAGACCAGTGTTCTGTATGGTTTGCCTAAGGTTCATAAGAATGACTGTCCACTTTGTCTTATATTTTCAGCTTTAAATACTGTTAATTATACTCTTCCTAAGTATCTTGTGCCTTTGCTGTCTTCAGTAACTTTTAATAATAATACTATAACGGATTCTTTTTCATTTGCTAAAGGAATTTGTGACATTGAGTTCAGTTATTATTTTATGGCTTCATTTGAGGTAAAATCCCAATTCATGATTATCCCCTTGATGAGATCTGTAGTGATAACCTGTTTACAGAAACTAGCAGCACTGGAGGATTAAATTAAAACCAATTTCATAAACTGCTCTCACTGTCAGTGCAAGACTGCTATTTCATTTTTCATGGCTCATATTTTAAGCAAGTCGAAGGAGTAGCTATGAGCAACCTACTTGGACTCACCTTCGCTAATGTTTTTTTTGGCTGACCACGAACTCAGATGATTACAGAACTACCCTACCCACTTTAAGCCCTATATTTGAAATGCTACGTGGATGACACCATTGCCATTTTTAGCTCCCCTTCTCATGTGCCCGTGATCTTTTTTATTATGTTATTTAAACTCTAAACACAAAAATATACAGTTTACCTGCGAAACTGAACAAGATAATAAACTTCCCATTTGAGATTTTTGTTTAGAAATGACACAAGGAACTTCTGCAATGTCAATCTACAGGAAACCAACATATACAGGTTTAACTGATAAATATAACTATAACATTCCCCGTCAATATAAAAATAACTTAATTCTAACTCTAGTCTCTAGGGCTCCTAATATTTTTCTCTACATAATGAGCTACAGTTTTTGAGGAAACCCTTTACCAAAATGGATTCCCAACCAAATTTGTAGACAAGTATATCGAGAGCAACTAACTAAACTAAGAACTACTACTTTGAAAGTAACTCATACTGTTGAGAAAGCTAAAATTTATTTTGCAGGACCCTTCTTAGGTCCTAAATCAAATTTTTACGTAACAAGATGAATAGATTCATTCAAGACTTTTAGCTACAGGTATTGTAGATGATACTGAAATCGCCCCCAATCCTGTCTCAGTGCTTCATGTTTAAAGACCAGTCCCAGATGTTTTGCAGTCCTCAGTTGTGTATCAGTTTCAGTGTGGTCACTGTAATGCGGCTTATATTGGTCAAAAGAAGTGCCATGTAGCTACCAGGATTGCCGAGCGTCAGGGAAGGTTTCATAGGGCAGGACTCCCCATCTCGAAACCATCTTATTCAGCCACTCAAAACCACTGCGAATGGAAAAGCCACCCTATAAATAGAAGAAATTTTCGAATTTTGTTAGAGTTCAGAGAGAAGAGGAGGGAGAGGTCAAAGTGAACGAGAACCGGACTAGCAATGATGGACGATGCATCTCCTACTACTTCCTGTGACCCGTTGAAGTGGATGAATTGCAGACCTCAGTCTCCGGTGGCCCAGAAGGCCTAGGGAACCGTGATTTGGTTCAATGTGAGGATGGGATTAGGTTTCACCAAGCGCCAGGATACTGGCACTGATGTTTTCGTGCACCGCCAGGTTGTCATTACACCAAACCCTTGGCATCTTCAGCACTCCCTCAGGGATGGTGAGTCGGTGGATTTTTGTCTCTTTGGTGCTCCGAAGGGTCCTGAGGCTCGGGGTGTTACTGGACCAGGAGGCATGGCTGTGCAGGGTTCTACCTATGCACAGTGGCGTCTCACGGGCCGGGGGAGATCCTGGGAGTCTTGGGGTGGTAAGCACCGTGGTGGAGATGTGCATCGTGACAGCAAAGGCTTTTGCTTGAGTGACAAGGGGGCCTTGCGGGTTTTTCTCCCCAAGATCTCTGAGGAGAATGGGTTGCCTCTCCTTGTCATCCCCTAGTGCTTCGCCTGTGATGTACTCTCTGTTCTTCACCATATGGAGCATTGTGCCTGGCCTGCCACCCCCCACATTACACCATGGAAGAGACTAAGGCTGCATGCTTCCCTCATTCGGATGACTGGAACACCAATTGCCAACCCAGATCTGGAACTAGCCAAGATACAGACTGTTGCCAAAGTCCATCAACCACTGTCAGTGACCAAGGAGGGGCAGGACTCTTCTGACTCTGTCTCCATGGCCAAAGATGCGTCGACCAGCTCCTCAGCCGAGAAGGTCAATGAATCCTCCTCTCCTCAGGCAGAGGATGGCAGCACATCGCACCCTCCTTTCGTGAACACTAGGGATCAGATAGATATGACCTCCTACCATCACCTTCTGATCCTCAATGCCCACACCCAGTCATACCAGCTCAAAGCCGCAACTTTCTCCACCTTGTATGATCTGCTCCGGGTGGCCGATCTGGGTGACAGGATTCCTTCGATTCTGATTTTCATGGGGGAGGAGGTCCAACTAGCTGATCTATGAGCATTTTATTTTATGCTGCCTCTGTGGTTGGTCCCCTAGGCTGGGCGACTCGTGCATGATGCGTGCGCTGCTGTTGTGTTTTTGCCCCTCATATTACTTGACCTAATCCCCCACATAGTGGGCAATGGTCATAAAGCAAAAAAGAAAAAAAATGTTCAGACTTGCATGCATGGTTGCGGAAAGAGCAGACATATGTTCAGAGTTCTCTAGCTTCTAGGGCTGCCC
The DNA here is from genome assembly GCF_032717465.1 of Coenobita brevimanus. NCBI lineage: Eukaryota > Metazoa > Arthropoda > Malacostraca > Decapoda > Coenobitidae > Coenobita > Coenobita brevimanus. The sequence goes on from NC_137048.1 coordinate 20,247,622, forward strand.
CAACGGCATTAGTTTTTTGGACTTAGCATCAATAAAGTTCAGTTACCTAGTCCTAATAAGTCTCCCTACCCTTATTAGAGATAAGGTGGATGTCTATATCTGTTTACTGAGATTGCCTTTGCTTACACGCCTCTGGAGTTTACCCTCCACTGATTGCTCTGGGACATGAGCTTACGCAGATGCGTCGTCCCGAGAGTAGTTTGAGAGGGTAATTCAGACTAGGAGTTCATTTTCCAGTTACTTTGTCCCTTGCTCGTTTTTCTCTCTCTTCCTACTTCTCCCTCACGGAGGAAGTGGTTGCTATGGCGGATACACCTACTGCCTCCCCCCTTAAGAGGGAGGGGAAGCCGTGACTGTTTCATGGACTGACTGCCCCCAGACTGAACGGCCCCAGACATGCATCCCACTGGACATAAATGTACATAATGCACCATTTGGCCTAATTCATGGACTTGGTTCTACTCCTCTGTCCAGTCTCAATCCCTTCATCATCAAGAAGGTGATAGATGGCTGTGCTGGTGAGGTAGAACAAGTGAAAAAAAAAAACTTCCTAATGGGGACCTTCTTGTAAAGATTGTCAGTTCTGCCCAGGTAAAGGATTTGGTTAACCTCTCCATGGCTGCTGGCGTCAAATGACTTTTAGCCCATAAATGGCCAAAGGAGTCGTTTGTGCGCTGCCTATAAAAAACTGCAAAAATTTTGGGGAAGTGAACGAACGTTCTGAACATCTTCAGACTGACCTACACTTCACTCCCACACACCTCATCAAGAAGTTCAGAGCCTGGTGCTGTGATGAGTGGATATTCGATTTTTTCGCTCCTGGCCATGCCTAAACAAGCACAACTTCACCCATTATCTCGACCCAGGCAGAAAATATCATCTTTGTCCTCTCGTGCAAAACACACACAACCACTTGTTTACGATTAAGAAGTAATACAGGCACAAACAAAAAAGATATGATAATAAGTGAAAATAATTTTTTGTCTTGGCAACTTTACCTATTTGCTCAGGTTTGTTGTAATGATTTGGATCATTCGATGCACTGCGACTTGTAGAAAACTGTGAAAACTTTCGGGAAGTGAATGAACATCTAGGACATGAGACTGACCTTCACTCTCTCATACCTCATTCATCAGTTCACCACATGCTGCCGTGACGAGTGGATGTATAATAATTTCGCTCGTGGCCATGCCTAAACACACATAGTTACACCCATTATCTCGACCCAGGCAGAAAATATCATACTTTCCCCCACTCACGACAGACAGGCAGCAACATATACTGCGAAAATAACAAGGTATAATGATAGAGAAAGGTGAGCTTGTTATTACGGAAAAAATACGTCATCCTCCATCTGTAAACGTATTTATTTCTGCTTTGTCTCTGTATTCATATTAATTAGACTTATTCTTAGTTTTGAAACAGCATTACGAGTCTATTTTTAGTCATGCACGTGGTGTGCGAGCGGCAAGTTGCAACTCAACTTACTATTGCTAATCGGATCTGACCCTCCACTTTCATCTCCCGTGGGAGAGCCTAGCCTTGGGCAACTGGCAATTTTCTCGTTAAGGACTGAAAATTCAACCCTTTCACTCCTTTTTCCAAGCATGGGCACAACGATAACGTAAAACATAAAACTACGATAAACATATGTCACAAAGGTGAAAAAATATTCATAATAATTTTATTTTTGCGCCATTCCTAATTCATATTATGTACTGAAATCATTCAATATCATCATATCTCATATATGTGCAACATTTCAGCACCATTCACATTGTTTTGGGGGTAAGAAAAATTATAACAACACCTGTGAAGTTGCAATGCAGCAGCACCTCTCGGCAGCGGATATTGGTTGCCGATATTTCTGCAACTTTTGCACTCCATTGTATGCCACAGAATGGGTCTAGAAAGCTGGGATTTGCACATTTAGGTGCGTCTGAAGTTTCTTTTCGATATAGTAAGAAAAAAAATCAATTTTCGAAACCAGAAAATGGACCCAGCATAAGCCTAGGGTGCACAGAAAATTCCAGACCCACAGCCACAGAAGGGTTAAACTGATTAAACTGAGCAAGTTCCAATGTTCCGATGTTGAGACCAAGATCCCGCATCCCATGAATTCCTGCAGGGGTGTTATCACCTGCAGGGATCTCGTGGTTATGGAGGAGGACGACAGTGTACAGGAACTAGCTCACCAAGGTGTAATAGACACGCAATTTACAGTATTACCAGATTCTCAGAGAGCAGGAGGACGATGACTGCCACTGTTATTTTGACTTTCGGCAATGTTTCTTTACCTTCCAGCGTTATGACTGGCTACGAAATTGTTAATGTCAGACCATACATCCCAAACCCCATTCGTTGCTCAAAATGTCAGATATATGGACATCATGAAAAGACTTGTTGGGCTTCTAATTTAGTATGTGGCAAATGCATGGCTGTAGGTCATTCTGATCACTGTACATCCGAGACTGAATGTTGCTTTCACTGCATGGGTGCTCACTCCACTTCCTTGAGGGTTCGTCCCAAGTGGAAGGAAGAGAAAGAGGTCTGCACAGCAAAGGTGACGGAGGCCATATCCTACTGTGATGCTAGGAAGAATGTTAAGGAGTTGTATGCGACCCCCAAGCCAAATATCTCCTATGCATCACGGGTTGTGTCCCTGTTCCTCATGCCATGTACCCTACCTCTCAGTCTCACCCTCCTGTAGCTCCAAATCTCTTACGGAAATCCCTGTCGCTACTTCCTACTCTTAGGCTGCTGCTGCTCCTTGGCAATCAATATGGCCAACCCGAAGTGTGACAAGCCTGATAAAATTAATTTTTCCACCCTCAGCAATCCATCACGTCCTCATTTTCTTTCTGCTCCTTTTCGAGCGTGGGAGAGAAGAGTAAGTTCTTCTTTCGGGAGACTCTGGGAACCTCATTATTGATGATAAAATAGTGGCTTCCATTAGCAAGCACTGGAACAGGTTCTCCATGGCCACTTGCCTGGAAGCAGGTGGCAAATAAAAAAACTAAGAATACTGGCCACCCTCATAAATCTTACACCATTACATTCACAATGTTACAGTGGAACTGTAGGACTCTTGGGAAGAAATTACATAGTATAGCAATCATCCTTTCTATAAACAGGCCAGATAGTATTTGTTTACAGGAGACGCACTTGGTGGATCATCCTGGTCCTCCACAGTTCCAACATTACCATTCGTTTAGAAGATATAATTGTCAAGGAGTTTCTGTATAAACACACAAATCACATCCACAAACTGAAGTAGTTGTAAATTCTACTGAAACTTTTGTGTGCAAAGTGAAATTTAATAACACGTATCTGTCTATGTGCTCTCTCTGCTGTCCACCACATGGCCCAGTTGATAGTGATGCTTTATATTCACTATCTGAACATCTTCTGGGGGAATAAGTTAATGCTGGGCGACTTTAACACCCATCACTATCAATGGGGTAGCTTGAGGATGGATGGTTTTGAAAAGCAAGTAGCCGACCTACTACTACAGTCCAACCCGTCTTCTGAATGATGGTCGAGCAAGTTGTGTACTAGTAACTTTTTGGCTACTGACATATCTCCGGCCTCCCCAGGTATACATCAAGATTTCTCGTGGGACCCTTATGACGATTCCTTAGGATGTGATCATTTATCCATCTGACTTTCTTACACATGACATTATTTTGGACCCACCATCTCCAAAATTTAACTCTAAGGAAGCAGATTGGGGAACCTTCTCAAGAATCGCCAATTTAGATATATCTAGGGAGACCATAGATGTTAAGGTTGAAAAATTACCCAATTCCATATAACATGCAGCAGAGCCTGCTATTCCCAAGACTTATACAGTTCACGCAAAGCAAAGAGCTCATTGGTGGATGCTGACAAGCATTAAGGAAACGCAATAGGAGATACAGGATTTTTTATAGTGAGCCTAGTGAGGAAAATATTATTGCATACAAACAGGCACGGGGTAAGGCAAGGAGAATTATTCAAAGGGCTAACGTGATTCCTGGTGGTCTTTTGTGTCCACAGTGAATCGATCTTCTCCGCTCACTGAAGTCTGGTCCACTACTAGAATATTAAATAATAATCGCCCTTACATCCCCGCTACCACCCTGCAGTGAATAATACCATCAGCAACGATCCCAAGAACGCAGCTACCATCCATGCCAGGAGTTTTTCTCATGTAAGTAGCTCAGCCAAACCCACGTCTTCAACATCATAAATGCATGGCTGAGCTATAGATAAAAGACTGCCACAGAAGACATAGACTCCTCATACAGCCAAGAGTTTATGCTAGATGAACTGCTTCTAGCCCTTAAATCCTGTAAAGACTCCAGCCATGGACTAGACACCATCATGTACAGTATGATCCAGCATCTTAATCAGAACAACCTGATTAAGCTGTTAGCATTGTACAATGAGCTTTGGCCGTCCCAAACGTTCCGAAACTCATGGCACTTTGTGCACATCATACTATCTATCTATCTATCTATTGCCAGACGCCTCAATCCCGTTTGGGGTGGCCACAAACAAATCGCCTCCAAGTCGCCCTGTCCCCCGCCATTTCACTCCCCTGCTCCCAACTCACACCCCCCTCTCTCATATACCTCTCCACCCCATCTCTCCATCTCATCCTCGGCCTCCCCCTCCCTCTTTCCCCCTCCACCTCACTCACATACACTCTCTTCGTCAGTCTTTCACCCTCCATCCTCTCCATATGGCCAAACCACCTCAGTGTGTTCCTCATAACGCTTCCTATCACATCCACATCCACATCAACACCACAACGCTCCTTTATATCCTCATTCGTCAGCCTGTCTCTCCATGTGACTCCACAGGCTCCTCTTAAATAACTCATTTCCACGGCTCTCACTCTTGACTTGTGTCCTTCCACCAACATCATACTAATACCCCAAAAGGCTGATCATCTTATGAATCTCACTTCATTTCTTCCTATTGTGATGACTTCTTGTTTGTGTAAGGTCATGGTGCGAATAGTTAATAACAGGCTTCTTTTTGTTTTAGAGTCGAAAAATTTGTTAAATGGTCAACAATGTGGCTTTCGTAAATACCGAAGTTCACTAGATCATTTAATGATTTCAAGCATTGCTTTTAAGAGATATTTGCCAATAAAGAATTCTTGATAGAGAAGTTCTTGGCCATCCATGAAGCCTATGACATGGAGTGGCGACACGGTATACTAATGAAGGTCTATGCATATAGTTTAAGAGGTAATTTACCTATTTTTACTTCCAGTTTCATAAAGGACAGGACTTTCTCTGTCAAACTGCCCCATAATGTACCACAGGGTATAATTATCCAGGAAAACGGGGTGCCTCAGGAGAGTGCTAGTCCCACCTTATTCAGTACTATAATCAATGATATTCTGTCATCAGCTCCTATCCTGAGGAATCTTAAATACTCACTCTATGCTGACGATTGTGCAATACGGCACTCTTCCCATAATGCACAATTTTGGGCTGGGCGGATTCAAGCAGCCTTTGACTCCATCCACCAATGGGCCTTGCAATGGGGATTTAAGTTTTCCATCCTTAAGAGTGCCACTGTAGTTTTCAGTAATTATAACGTCCCCGACCTGCGTTTAACCCATACCGTCCCAGGCACTTTTGCAAGCTTATACCCACCCAATCCCGGACAAAAAACGGAAAAAAATTTTATTTCATAAAATAATCCAAAAGCACATATAAATCAAGGAAGAGCAAAAAAAAGTACTCCTTATAGGAGAAATAAGACCAGGATGGCTGTCCATCATGTTTTTAGCCAAGTTTCCCAAGCCGTGAGCAATGTTTTCCCACCCAGCCGGGCAGGATGAGAGAGAATGGGGGAGGAGAAAGGGGGATTCCCCTTTCTCAGTGTCCTCCACTGGCTCATATTCCTCCCCAGAATAGTTATCCAGGTCTTTCCTTTCTGAAGAATCACTAAATGAAGGGACAGAACGGTCCATGTGACAATTTCAACAGCCTCCTCCATCCCAGTGAGGCGCTAAAATGGCATGATTTTCCCGACGTCCTGATGCTCTGACGGACAGTGGCACACTGATCTTACCCACCCACACAGAACCAAACTCAGTACAACAACTGCTTGGACACAGTATTGCCAATACATTAAGCTACTCCATAGCAAAAAATAAGCTAGATTAAAGCAGTTTGAGACGTGCTACAGCACTCGAATTTTGCTATCGGCACCATCATGTCACTGGGATTAATCGAGACTTTTGAACTGTCGGCACCATGCTGACGGCAGGATTGTATGGGTTAACTTTGGATAATCATGCGGTACCTTTTCATAATTCTATAAAGCTTTCGGGCTTCCACTTTGATCCCAGATTGCACTTTAAACTTCATGCAAAAAATCTGCTTGCTCACTGTGATAAACCAATAAATGTTCTCAAGTACCTATAGGGTACTACAAGGGATACTGACAGAAAATCTTTATTAAAGGTGTACAAGTCCCTTATTAGATCCAAGCTAAACTATGGCACACAGGTGTATGGCTCGGCATCTGATGCCACATTGAGGAGGTTGGATGTGTAACATATTGTGGAGGGGGTACAGATGTCTCTATCTATCTATCTATCTATTGCCAGACGCCTCAATCCCGTTTGGGGTGGCCACAAACAAATCGCCTCCAAGTCGCCCTGTCCCCCGCCATTTCACTGCCCTGCTCCCAACTCACACCCCCTTCTCTCATATACCTCTCCACCCCAGATGTGTTGCAGAATAAATGTTTGCAAATGTGTCTTGGAGCCGTCGGGTGTACTCGTGTAGCTCATATGGAAGTGGAGGCGACTGTGCCCCCCCTCTGTACTCGCCAAGACCACCTGGCCCTGTCCTACAGTGTAAGGACAATTAGAAAAAGTATTATCGGCAACGTGGCCTGTACCTCCCTGCGTCAATACCACGATCTTATGGGGGGATTCATCAGCCACTTGCCTTTTGCCTCCACTTACTGACTCAGGAGCTTTGTGTGGACCTCAGTGACTGTGACAAGTTGGTGTAAAAAAATACAGTGCTTTGGGAGCCACCCAGCTTTGCCATTGATGTGTCATGGCCCCCTGCACCAAGGACCAAGCTTCAGGACATGATGGTCCATCACTTGTTTTGCAACATCAGCGTTCGTCACTTGGGGTCCCACCAATTGTACACCAGTAGGTCCAAGTTGAGTGAATGTGTGGGTGCTAGTGTGTGGTCAAGTGAATGTTCTCTCTGGTATCAGTTGCCAACTCATACATCTCAGTTTACCTCCGAACTTTTTGCGATTGACAAAGACATAGACTATGCACTAAATTCGAGACATAACTCGTTTGTAATATTTTCAGATTCAAAATCAGCCCTTCAGGCAATTGCTTCTTGCACTACGGATGCTAATGACATCCAGGGCTGCATTGTTAATAAATTACATTCATGTGACAAATCCTTTACGATGATCTGGGTGCCTGGTCATTGTTGTATCTATGACAATGAGAAGGCTGACTTACTTGCAACGTCGGCTGTGGTGCTCGTGGAGACTTGGGACGTCCCTTGTGATGTATTCGTACAGTCAAGTGTCTCTCTCAGAAAGAAATCAATAAATCTTCTTTGACAAGATCAGTGGACCAGAATAGATATTCCAACATGCAACCCGTACCTAGGTGAGTGGGATACCATCAACCGTACCAGTTGCCTGCAAGAAAAAGTGTTAGCGTGTTTGCGGCCTAATTCCACCATGATAACTTATATGAAACCATATAGTGAAAGACGATTTCCACCGCCCTGCGACATCTGTAATGCGTTGTTATCTATTGGTCATATCTTCCTGTGTTGTCGGTGATTTATACGTGAACGTCCTTCACTTATAAATTACTGCGACGCAGCAGATTTCATCCTTTCCATTTTCCTGGGTGATGGGGATATTATTATGACCGATAAATTGATGGCTTTCTTGAGAGAGACCGGACTGATCAGAGTGATGTGACTTTTTTACAGTATGGATATGGTTTTTATCAACTGTAACTATATATAGATTATATATATATATATATATATATATATATATATATATATATATATATATATATATATATACATATATATAAATACATATATATATATATATATATATATATATATATATATATATATATATATATATATATATATATATAAAATATATGTATATATATATATATATATATATATATATATATATATATATATATATATATATATATAGGCTGCTTTCCCCAAGGAAAGGGAGGTAGCCGAGACAGGACGACACACTCCCCATTTACTCATCCATTCAAACACATTCATTCGCATCTTAGCCCCAAAGGGGAGAACGGACAGATCCTCACCGCACCACACCGCACAAGGGTCAACTGCGCAATGCAGTCAGTGACATCCGCAGCAGGGCCCGACAGCAGAACTGGTTTACCCCTGCCACATCATAACAGACCCATCCCCTTACCTGCACCTGACCTGACTAGCTGATCAGACCAAATGTGGGAGAATATCCCCTCAGGGCTGCATCATCACTTATTCATTCACAATTTCTCTCCATTTATTTCTGTCATGCACAACCACTCTTCCTTGCTCAACAGACATCCCTCTCGCATCCAACGCTCTCTTCACACTGTCCATCCATCCTATTCGTGGTCTTCCTCTCAGCCTTACACCTCTCACATCAGCTCTAGTTATCTTTTTCACCAATCGCTTATTATCCATTCTCTCCATATGGCCAAACCATCGCAACACCCTCTGCTCAACTCTACCAGCCATCTCCCGAACAACTCCAGTTCTCCTTCGCACTTCATTTCGCACCCGATCCATACGCATCACTCCACACATACTCCTCAGACACCTCATCTCCATTACATTCAAACTTTTCCTCTCTGCTACACCCTTATTCCATGTTTCAGCCCCATATAACGCAGTCGGTACCACAACACCCTCATACAGCCTTCTCTTTACATCCATTCTAAGCGAACGACATTTAAACACTTTTTTCATTCCTCCCAGCACCTTTCCTACTTCATTTATTCTAAACTTCACTTCTGCATCTATTCTTCCATCCACAGCAACATGTGACCCTAGATATTTAAAACAATCTACCTCCTCAAGCAACTCACCATTCAAAACTATATTCATCCCCCTACCATCTATCAACCTCGTACACTTCATCACTTTACTCTTATTCTCGTTTACTTTCAATTTCCTCCTTTCACACACCCTTCCAAACTTCTCTACCAACTGTCTCAATCTCTCCTCTGAATCAGTCACCAGTGCAGTATCATCTGCAAACAGCAGCTGCTTCAGATTCCACTCTCCACCATCAACATTCACCAGACTCAGACCTTCGCCTAAAAATCTTGCATTCACCTCCCTTACAACACCATCCATGTAAATATTAAACAATCAAGGCGACATCACACATCCCTGTCGCAGCCCCACTCTCACGGGAAACCAATCACTCACAGCATTTCCCACTCTTACACACGCTCTACTATATACATAAAAACTTTTCACCCCTTTTAGTAACCTACCATCAAGTCCATACAATCTTAAAACAGTCCACAAAGCCTTCCTATCAATTCTATCATATGCTTTCTCTAAATCCATAAATGCCCAAAACACATCCTTGCCTTTCGCTAAATACTTTTCACACACTTGTCTCACAGCAAACACCTGATCAACGCATCTCCTCCCTCTCCTAAAGCCACACTGCTCATCACCAATCACTCCCTCTGTACCCTCTCTGACTCTCATAATTAACACTCTACCATACACCTTACCTACAACACTCAACAGACTTATACCACTAAAGCTAGTACATTCATACTTATCACCCTTGCCTTTATACAACGGGACCACACAAGCACTTGCCCAGTCAACTGGCACCATACCTTTCTCAAAGCACACATTCAACAATCTTACTAACCAGTCAACAATAGTCACTCCACCACCCTTCAGGCATTCCACAGCACACCCATCCATACCTGCAGCTTTCCCTGTTTTCATCTCCTTTACTGCCTTCTCCACTTCCTCCTTCGTGATCAAAGAATCATTTAACTCTCCCAACACATTTATTCCTTGCACCCTTCCATCCGCCACAATCTCAGCCACCCTTTCCTCCTCTACATTTAACAATCTTTCAAAATACTCTGCCCATCTCTTCCTTACTGCATCCATTTCAATTAATATCCTTCCATCCTCTGATTTTACTCGTTCTTCCTTCCCAGACTCTCCCTTTCGCACCCTTTTCACCTCCTTCCAAAACATTTTCTTATTCTGTTGAATATATATATATATATATATATATATATATATATATATATATATATATATATATATTATTATTATTATTAATTAGGATTGACAATTGACGTATTTGACATAGTTCCTTCTTCCGACTGATGTATTTCTAATACTGAAGTCCCCTACATTAAACCCCGTTCCTTGACTGACAGTCGCCAGCTGATGAGTGCAAGTGTGTAATATAGAAAGGTATTGGGCATTTTCAGTTGATGGTTTTCTGTTGGGTGAGGTACTTTGCTTTCTGTATATATGTAAATTCTTGATACCGTACTATCTTCTAAAAGATATAATTAGGATCGACAGTTGACGTATGCAGAATAGTTCCTGACTCCTCTGGTTCTCTTTCTTATATTGATGTATTCTATAATAGTTTGCATTTCGAATGACAGTCACCAGGCGATAAGTGCAGATAATGTAATGCAAGAGAACATTAATTGCACTTGTTCTAATGCTGTCTGCAACAAGGAGAGGGCCTATAAAAGGTTCCAGAGCCAACCCACCCCTGAATCACATCTTTTTTATGTTTCTGCCAGGAATCGTGCAAAGTCTGTTCTTCGCTCTGCTAAAAATAATTTCATCTGTATTAAATGCTCTCGACTCTCCAACTAATTTTTCCCGCTCCTTCTAGCACCTTGCCAAAAACCTTTCTAACAACTTTACCTTATCATCCTTCCCTTCTCTTTTCTACTCTGATGGCTCTGTAGCTATTTCTTCTACTGATAAAGCAGATCCCTTCATTCAGACTTTCTCCTCCAATTCCATCTTCGATGATTCCAGTGCTATTCCTCCATCACTTCCCCCTTCGGACTTCCTCATGACTGGTATTAAAATTTCTTCAGCTGATTTATTTTCTGCCATCACTGGCCTCAATACTAACACGGCATATGGGCCTAATGGAGTTCCCTCCTGTTGTCCTCAAGAACTGTGCTTCTGTGCTTCCACCCTGCCTAAACTCTTTCACCTTTGTTTATCAACCTGCACCTTTCATTCTTGCAGGAAGTCTGCTCTCATTCAGCCGGTCCCAAAGAAGGTGACCATTCCCAACCCTCTAACTATCGTCCAATTGCTTTAACATCCTGTGTCTGAAAAGGTTTCGAGTTAATTCTTAATAGAAAAATTTTAAGGCATCTTTCCTGTCACAAACTTCTCTCTGATCGTCAGCATGGGTTTCGTCAGGGACGCTCCACTGGCCATCTTCTCACCTACCTTTCAGACTCCTGGTCATCCTCCTTTTGGGACTTTGCAAAAGCTTTGCCATTGCTCTTTAACATCTCAAAGGCTTTCGATCGAGTCTGGCATAAATCCTTAATTTCCAAACTGCCCTCTTACAGTTTCTACCCTTCTATCTGTGCCCTTCATCTACAGCTTCCTTTCTGGTCGTTCTATATCCGTTGTTGTAGACGGCCATCGTTCTTCTCCTAAATCTATCAACAGTGGTGTTCCTCAGGTGTTTTTCCTATCACCAACTCACTTCCTTTTATTCATCAGTGACCTTCTAAGCTGTACATCTAACTCAGTCCACTTGTACGCTGATGATTCCAACCATCACCTTTCCATTCGGTTCCTGCAACGTTACTTAAACAAACAATGGATGAGGCTTTGGCATTCCTAATGTCTGACCTGGCTCGTATCTCTGACTGTGGTAAAAATAATCTTGTTGTTTTTAACGCATCGAAGACCCAGTTTTTTCACCTATCAACCTGACAAAATCATCCATAGGAGTACCCACTAAAGTTTAACCCCTACACCGCGGGGTTGTTTTTGTGCTCCTTGCGTGTCCCCGCCAGGATATTCACGCTCCGACTGACTTTTTAAAAATATTTGCCAAAAATCAGTTATTAGTCCTAGAATATTAAAATTATATATGCATATGGCACATACCTTCAGCTTTCCCCAGGGATGTTTGTTGAGCCTTTATCGTCTACCGTAGGACTTGTGGAGACTTCTGAAGTTGGGTAACGAAGTCTCCACTTTACACTTCTTGATACCCCGTAATATGGTTACCACTGCCTGATATTATAACTTCAAACACTATTTTATGAATTTCAAGTAGTTTGGAAACCATATTCCAAAAAAAAAGACTGTGAAAGCAATGTAAATTACGAGTGCATACGAGCTTTCCTCCTGTGCTGGTTCCCGATGGTATTCTGAGGTGGAGCTGTCATTTATTATTTATAAACACACTCACACTTAATATTCCTAGTACTTTATTACACTTATTTATATATACAATATTTATCTATAAGTTTCTTTCAGTACTAGTAGTTTATTATCACTCCAGGCATTCACTTTCTCATCCTGTATACTAGTGTAGAGAGCTAATCTGTCACTTTCACTTTCATTACTCCCAGTATTCATACATGCTAGATTGAAACTTTCACTTTCATTACTCCCAGTATTCATACATGCTAGATTGAAACTTTCACTTTCATTACTCCTAGTATATATACTCGTATTCTTGTATTACTACTCATTTACATTTCTATTTACATTCTCTATTTTATTTACATTATTTACATTCCTATTATACTTACACTGTGTTATGCACTGTCACTTGCAGTAACTTATAAAACTATTTTCCACTGTTCAGTTATATTTACACTCATTGCTTTCACTTGCTGTTTACACATTATTTACACATTATTTACATTTCCACTTGCACTGTTTTAGAGTCACCAGAAAGATCGTAGTCACTGTCCATCATTTTCATTGATAAATTAGCCAGTTCACGTTCCACAGCAGTCACTTAGCCCTTTACCCCTTTCCACACGAGGTTTAGTAGGGGTAGAGGTCACAGGACCCTTTGCATGGGGCTAAAAAGCAGCAGAATTGGACAGGCGCGAATCCGACGTGGTTTCACCTTGAAAGACGACAGTAAACTGAATGCTTTGGCCTTGGGGCAGTGAAGGGCTGCCAATGTCAGTGTGGTGACAGCTGCTAATATATACGCTATGAAATGATTGACAGGAAATCTAGACAATACATAATAAATTAGGTAGTTCCAGGTGAATGTAAATATCACTTAGGCTTCTACCTTCCTTTCTTATATATATTTTTATTATGAGAACAGGTCGTACGGCATATTTCAAGGGGAAATAAACAGGGAAAATTTGCGAATAAGTGCACGTGAGATGTTGCCAGGTGATAATTAGCCCATTCCAGATGTATGGCAGTATCAATTACCTTTTCTCTTTCTTTCATATATTATTTTGTATAAGAATAGGGCAAACGGCACATTTCAATGGATAAAATGAGTGGAAAAATCCGTCCAGCATTTGTGTAGCGCAGCGCACCTGGTCAGGCGGGAGGAGAGGGTAATGGAGGGTACGTAAGGAGGGGGGGAGTCAAGGACAGGAGAAAAATGGCTAAATTGTCAACAGTGGATGGGAGTACAGGTGACATTAGCAGAACTGAGTATAGCTGGACACTGGTAGTACTGATAGATGATACAAGCCACAACTTGAAAGCCTGGGCGAATTCAAAATAACACAGAATCACAAAAGTGATGCCCTGCAGTATGATCCGTTGCTCCCAAGTGTCAGGAAAGTGACGCCCTGCAGTTAAGGGGTTAATAATATCCAGCTCAATCCAGCATCATCCTTGAACATGCCTGGGGTTTCATTCACTCAGGATTTATCTTGGAATAATCATATTACATCTCTGGTAAAATCTGCTTCTAAGAGATTACGTTTGCTAAGCCGGCTCCGTACCTTCTTTATCCCTGGACAGTTTTTGACTATACATGGGATTTATTCGCCCCTGTATGGAGTACAACTCTCATGTGTGGGGAGGCTCCTCACATACAGCTCTTCTTAATAGGGTGGAGTCAAAGGCTTTTCGTCTCATTAACTCTGCACCTCTTACTGGCTCCCTTCAACCTCTGTCTCTTCGCTGCACTGTTGCCTCTTTAACTCTTTTCTATCGCTACTTCCATGATCATTGCTCCTCTGAGCTGTCTGCTTGCATCCCTCTACCCCTACGACGGATGCATAGCACCTGTCTAGCAACAAACTCTCATCCATTTTCTGTCCAGCTCACTAATGCAAGAGTGAACCGTTACTCCCAGTCCTTCATTTATGCAACAAGTCAACGCTGGAATTGTCTCCCTCTGTCTGTCTATGATCTCCAGTCTTTCAAACGCAGTGTGTCCAGGCATCTCGAAATTAACGGATCTTGAATTTGGCTGTCTGTTGTATTCTTTTTGTTTTTTTCTTGGAGGGAATGTAAATGCGGGCTCCTGGCCTTTGGTTCCTTCTTCCTCGCATTAAAAAAAAAAAGCATTACGTATCAGCAGTCGATGGTGTTCTCTTGCTCAAGGTATTTTTTCCATTAGTGTAGGTTTAGCTATTTGTATCCTTAGGTTTTAGTATAGGTTAGTGATTTGTCTGTTAGGTTATTAGTCTTACGGTTTTTAGATTACGTATCTATGATTCTCTGATAAATAATGTACAGCAATATCTAAACAATATAAAATGGAAATGAAAGTAAAGTATAGAAAATAAAAAATTACTATATATATATATATATATATATATATATATATAATATACATAGATACACACACACAACCATGCATATGTACAGTCAGGGAACAAAGAAGCTGGACACAATTGCGGCCTCTGGCAACAACTTCTATAGTAAACACGAAGATGGTAGTGGAAATGCATGAATGGAGGGGTAACGTTTGTATCATAGTGTGTGATTGTCAGAGCTTCGCCCTGTAGTCGAATATTGGAGAGGGTTTTGAGTACGAATACGCTATGTTTAAGATATAATAGATATTCACCGTGAATCATAGGACATATAATATCTTAATTATTATACATAGTTGGCAATTGATTAGCTGTATTAATTAATGTCACTCATATTTAGGGCACTGTGCAGCTGAAAGTATCTGTGGAGTCATGAGCATCAGTCTTGAGTGTAGGTTCAATACGATACCAAAGCCTCAGATCCCAGAATAAATCATAATTATTATCTATCTAGTGAAATACATAATTTATTAGCGTGTCCATTTGAACTTTTTATTAACGAATATGTCATTGAAACACGATCTTCTTGCTGATAAGCTATATGACTTTGTTACGTTCTGAGTCTGTAAAAACGTTCCTTCCATGAACGCGGACAGAGCTTCATTGAGCACTATCCCTTACCGTGCTGGGGGTGGGAGGAACCGTGTACAACCGCATTATTTATTAGTTTCTTCATTCAACTGCTAATGAAAAAAGTACTGTGCAATTACTAAACAGATGTTTGCTTCATCCATGATAACAAAAGACTGCTCCCTTATAAGACAGATACCTCTGATACTCAAAACATTCCTCTTAAGTGATGTCCGTCACACGTTTTCCCTCTCGAGTTGAGTTGTTTAGTTGGCAGGGTGAAGTATAGCCTTTTCAACGCCACTTCTGTTGCGATTGTTTCTCCCTACAACCTCTCCACCGAACTAGCCTCACACGAGCGTCCCCTCCAAGCTAGCCTCACACGAGCGTCCCCTCCAAGCTAGCCTCACACGAGCACTTTCCTCCCGCATTCTCTTCCTTCACCTAGCCCGTCCTTTCCTATTACAGTACCAACATGTCAAGATGATTCCTAACAACCAGTTTAGTCACATAAGTTTCACGTTAAGTAATGATCTGTTATCCCGCAGTTTAAATCAAGGAGATTCTAATGAACTCTTTTTGGGGCGAGTGTATTTTCAAGTTAGTGCAAATGTCCACACTCATAGGTTACATGGTATCAGGTGATACCAGTTATACACACTATAATCATTCATTCAGAAAACCCGATGAATATGTTAGCGTTTTATACTAGCTAACGCTATACGATTCTACTGTAGTTCATTTACAGGGCATCCTTGCATATTTATGGTTAACTTTTTCGCTACCAGTTTTGTTCCCGTGATGTGTCCGGTGTCAGAGTAAATTACTAAAGTCACCTGCAGTAAAGCCCTAAATACTAAATGAAAGGTGACGTAAGTTTGAGATTGTTACTGAAATTACAATAATCTCTTTTAGCACTCACAATGTCTTTCGAAATGGAAAGTAAATTTGTGATGCATCAAGCTGAGTAAAAGTGCCACACACGGATTACAGTATATTCTTTTCCACCTTAGGCGATTTCACTCGCATAGCGTACAAAAACCTATATATTCGAAGCATCTTCTCCATATTTTTTTTTTTAATTAAGCATACATTGAAATATCAAATTGTTTAATATACTACTATGCTTAAAGGTACACGATTTTGCTGATACCTTGGAACAATCTGCCTTCAATAAGGACTATACAAAGAATAAAGGTGATTATGGATAAGGTTGCCAACAGACGAGTATTATCAGTGACAGAGTAATGTGCTACTATATTATACGGGCATATTATGTAGGAATGTTTTTTTTTTCCTTCAAATCGTTACTAATAGCAAAGTACTCGAAACATTTATGTCGCTTAATGTTGCGAAAAACAGTCTTACAAACCAAGGTGTCGTTTGACAATCGCCTGGTGATATGCCGACATTCGCTCCACGCACCTCTGCGGCACCAGCTGTCAACATGAAATCGACTGAGATTGCTCAACTTGGACACACTGTGCGAATGACAGACTCTGGCCTGACACCTTCAGAATAATGGGATCTAGGGATATTTCACACAGGAGTGTATAAGTGGTAAAGAAGTTGGGATGAGGATGAACGTCTTGATGATCGACAAAGGTAAGGACACCCTAAGAAACTGCACCAGCTGAGGATGAAGCTATACATGGAGCAGCAGCAGCAGACCCCATTACGACTACTGTCGCCATCAGGGAACACCTGGTATTAGACATAACTTCAAGGACATTGAAGAAAAGGAAATATGAATCTGGTATACAGCATCGAACGCAAACTATCAAAGAAAAGATCGGAAAGAGACACAGGGAACACCAACTTCGCTTTGCCCAACGGCATGCTGAAGAAAGATTGAACTTCTGGGGGCATCCTTTGGAGCGATGAAAAGTAATTCTTTTCAGCATCATATAGGAAACTTCATTGCATCATTGTTTGCACCGAAATAATGAAAGGTAAGACTGTATGACTAAGATATCTAATGCTGAGATTGCAAACTGTTATATGGTTTGCCATTCAGTTATTCTTTTGTCTTCATCTTCAAGAACATTATTAACCCCTACACCGCGGGCTTGTTTACCAATTACTTGCGTGTCCCGCGGGGTTATTTGGGCTCCGAGAGACTCTCAAAAAATATTTGCTAAAAATCAGTTATTAGTCCTAGAATAATAAAATTATATATGCTTATAGCACATACCTTCAGCTTTCTCCTGGAATGATTGTTGAGCCTTCGTCAGTTTCCGTAGGACTTGTGGAGACCTCTGAAGTAGGGTAACTAAGTCTCCACTTTACACTTCCCGACAACCCGTTATATGATTACCACAGCCAGATACAAACACTATAAACACTATTCTACCATTTTCAAGTAGTTTGGGATCCATACTAAAAAAAAAAACAGTGTGAAAGCAATGGAAATTACGAGCGCGTCTGATCGCCGCACTTGCGCTAGTTCGCTCTAGGCACTCTGTCATTTATTATTCATAAAACCCCTCACACTTTATATTTCTATTACTATATCACACTTATATATATCTGGAGTCTTTCTCCATAAGTTTCATTCAGTCGTATTATTTTATTGTCACTGAAGTCATTCTATTTTTCAGTCAGTAAAATACGTAGAGAGCCACGGATTCACTCTCACTGTTATAACATAAATTATTTGTACTCATATTCTTATATTACTAATTACTTACATTACTATTTACATTTTCTATTCTATTTTCAATATTTACCCTTCTATTTTACTTACAATATGTTATTCACTGTCACTTTCAGTAAGATGAAACTATAGTACACTGTTCAATCATATGAACTGAACATCCATTGCTTTCACCTGCTATTTACACATTATTTACACATTATTTACACATTATTTCCAAATAATTCTGCTTCCACACTTGCACTGTTAGAACTGCTTCTGGCTGTGATAATCGAAGAAGCAGGTTACACAGAGGGGAACCTGGCATTCAGCGCACTGCCAAGAGGTGCGTTTATGCTCAGGTGTGCGGCGTGTGGTATGCGCACATACCTGACACCTGCGAATCGCAGCCTTCCTTTTCCCTGTGGCAGGCATTAGCTCAAGTCTGTGCCGCTCCATATACGCCCTCTGCTCAAGTCGGTCGGGAAGTGTAACTGGATGGCGCCTTGGAGTTGCTGCTTGCACCTTACCATATTTTTCCAGCAGCTGCTGGACACAAGTCCTGGCGAACAACCTCAGGGAGAAGGACTTGGGTGGCTTTACCTTCATCTTGTACAGGATGAAGGCGTTCAGCATCGTCATATCTATGAGATGCAGAAAAACTTTCCTGTACCACCTAGTATTCTTCCTGAGGCAGTCGATCTCACCAATCATCATGTCGGACTTGTCCACCAGCCGCATGTTTATATTATAGTCCAACACAGCATCAGGTTTCATCACAGGTTCGCCTGTCCTACGGTCGACCTTCCCACTGTCTCTCATCTCCCCTTATGTACGGTGGTGAGCATGTGCACGACTCTCTTGTCATGCCACCGTATTGCCAGCATCTTCTCAGACTTGCGTAGGTGCACGTCTCCTCGCTGCGAGTTTCCTGCCTCTGGGAATTTGGGGAAGTTGGCACGATTACTTTTGACAGTGCCGCAGGAGCCAATGCCGTGCTCAGAAAGGTATTTGGCAAGTTTCGGTGCTGTATAGTAGTTGTCTGTATACAGCACATGATTCCCACCAAAATACTTTTCTAGGAGCACTTTCACTACACAGCCTGAGAAGCCAAGGGGGTGTGTTTTATCGAGATCGACAGTGCTGGCTGAATATATGACGAAGTCAAGGATGTACCCCGTCTTACAGTCGCACAGTACAAAGAACTTAATTCCAAAGCGATGGCGTTTGCTTGGAATGTACTGGACAAACCGAAGACGTCCTCTGAACAGAACCAAGGACTCATCAATGACAACCTTCTGAAATGGGTGGAAGAATGACATGAACTTATCCTTCATTCTGTTCAGAATCTCCCGGATCTTCCAGAGTGGGTCGGTTTGGGAAGGTACATCGTTGTCGGCAAAGTGCAGGTTTCCCATGATGTTCCGGAAGCGATCTCTGGCCATGTACTTGTTGAAGGTCGGTGAGGGTAGTAAGGGGTCCATGGACCAGTATTCTTCCAACTCATGCTTCTTGGAGTGTGGCATAAGAAGCATGAGGGCAAAGAACACATACAGCTCCTGCACTCCCAGCATGGTCCACTGTTGCATCTTGGCTGCACCTGTACCACTAGCAGCACGTTGTGATTCGAACCTGTTAGTCTCATCACATATGTGCTGCATGACTTCGTCATCTAGGAAGGCCAAAAGGTAGTCGACACACTCAGCATTTTCGTCCATAGTGAAGGCAGGCTGAACTCCTGACGAGCTCTCATCGAAAACCAGGTTTTCGGGGACAAAATCTGACCCTTCCGTCCACGCGAAGGCGTCCAGGATTCCCTGGCGTGGCGGTGGAGGGATGGTGGTGGTGGTGGTGGTGGAGGTTGGCTGAGAGGGAGGCTTATCACGGTCAAGGTCACTCGCACTGACCCTAGGTTGCCGTACAGCACTAGCAGCCCTTACCCTACTAGCTACACTACTTCTCACTCTCTTAGATCTACCTCTACCTCTACGGCCGGCCTTCACTGTTGATGCTGGTGGTGACTCCGACGACGAAGACTCCGGAGATAACTCAGCCGACGATGATGACGAGATGAGTAAAGCGGGGCTTGGGGAACGGGGAGGTGAATGATCTCGTGACTCATGGCGGGCTGGGTCACGTGGGGGCATTGTTCTGGGGCTAACACGCCGCCTTTTCACTCCCTTCCCAAATTCTTTTCCTTCCTGCACTAAAGGCTCCTTTCCCTTGGAGCTACACACAGATTCACTGGTAGGAGCACTTGTTGTCGCTGTTTCTGGCGCGATAAGTTCACCCGGCTCATCACACGATTCACCGGAATCGTCAAAATCGCTGTCCATTATTATCATCGACAATTCAGCAAGTTCTCGTGCCACTGCAGAGTCACTGAGGCCTTTCCTGCTTGCCTCAACACTTTTCTTGGGGGTAGAGGTCACGGGGCCCTTTGCAATGGGCGCAGAAGCGGCAGGAATGGCGGGCGCGAGTGCGACATGTTGTCTCTGCAGTGGAGGACAAGGAACTAAATGCCGCGGCTTATCTGAGAAGGGAAGGGTTGACAATGACACTTTAGGCTGACTGCTGCTAACTTACAGGCTAATTTTTTATAGGTAGAAAATCTCGGCAATAAATAAAGAAATAGGTACTTCCAGGTGAATGTAAATGTCAATTAGGATTCTCCTTCCTTTCTGATATATATTTTTATTACAGACATCGATTACAAGGCATAAATCAAAGGGGAAATTACCGTGGTAATGTAGCGAATGAATGCACGTGAGGTTTTGTCAGGTGATAATTGGGCAATTTCAGGAGTATAACACTATCACTTACCTGTTTTTTTTTGGTATATATTATTGGGTAAAAATATTGGGCATAGGGCTTATTTCAATGGATGAAATCTGTGGAAAAAGAAGAGGGAAATTTCCGTAGCGCAGCGCGGCGTGGGAGGTGAGAGGAGAGGGTAATGGAGGGCAAGTAGGGAGTGGAGTCAAGAAGGGTGTAAATTATCTGAGAAGGGAAGGGTTGACAATGACACTTTAGGCTTACTGCTGCTAACTTACATGCTAATTTTTTATAGGTAGAAAATCTCGGCAATAAATATAGAAATAGGTAGTTCCAGGTGACTGTAAATGTCAATTAGGATTCTCCCTTCCTTTCTGATATATATTTTTATTACAGACATCGATTACAAGGCATAAATCAAAGGGGAAATTACCGTGGTAATGTAGCGAATGAATGCACGTGAGGTGTTGTCAGGTGATAATTAGGCAATTTCTGGAGTATAACACTATCACTTACCTGTTTTTTTTTTGGTATATATTATTGGGTAAAAATATAGGGCATAGGCCTTATTTCAATGGATGAAATCTGTGGAAAGAGAAGGGGGAAATTTCCGTAGCGCAGCGCGGCGTGGGAGGTGAGAGGAGAGGGTAATGGAGGGCAGGTAGGGAGGGGAGTCAGGAAGGGGTTAAAATAGCTAAAATGTCAACAATGGATGGGAGTACAGATGAGATTTGGAGTGCTGACTAGTGTTGAACATTGGCAGTACTGATATATGATACAAGCCACCACTTGAGAGCCCGGGATAATTCAAAATAACACAGAATCACAAAAGTGACGCCCCGCGGTATGATCCATTGTAGCCGAGCGTCACGAAAGTGACGCCCCGCGGTTAAGGGGTTAAATAATGTTCTTGGAGATGAAGACTGATTAAATTCTGATCAGTGTCTGTGGTTATCAAACATATTATTTTGCTCTATAAAATACACACACACACACACACACACACACACACACACACGCACACACGCACACACACACTGCCCTTATCTTTCCATCCATGCCCTACCCTTCTGTGTATCTCATAACTACAGAACAAGCGAATGTTGTAACATGTAGTGTACCGTAAGTGTAAAAAAAAAAAAAAAAAAAAAAAGCGTCTCTCCTAATGATTGTCCATCCATTTATTACTCTTCATCTTTTATATATCACAACTGTATACAGAATAGTAGAATGGCCCTTTAACATAAAAATCATGAACCAGGTATGCCAGCTCTAACTTCTGCGAGGTGGCCTGGAGCGATCATGTCACTGTCAACTTATGGGGCTGGATCTACTTGCATGGGGTAGGTGAACTGGTTGACATCGAGGGTCGTCTAACGGCAGACAAAGAAAAAAAAAAAACTTGAAGAAGTAATGCTCCATTCGGTGGAGACCTATGCTACCTGGAGAGGATCATCTTTACGCAGGACAACTGTCCCATACACACGGCAAGGAACGTCAGTCGATGATTTCAAGATCAGAGGAATATGAATCTCCTTGACTGGCCAAGCAAAGCATGCGATCTCAATCCAGCTGAAAACATTTGGGCAAATATTGTTAATGTGTGGGAGGCAGCACAAGAACGAACATCACATGAACTAGTGCTGCGCGCCCATAGAGAATAGGAAGTCCTGAGGAGGAAACCTGAACTGGTGTTCAAGCACGTGGCTTCTGCTCCCAAATGGCTGCGGGATGTAATTGAGAAGGGCGGAGGCTGGATTGGCCACTGAGTGCAGGAAGGGATTGTGAGCTTGAGAGCATGGCAAGGTTTGTGTGCATGTTTGAGTGTGTGGATGTGGTTGAGAAGATTAGAAGAAATACACTGAGGTGGTTTGGACATGTGGAGAGAATGGAGAATGAAAGACTGACTAAAAGGGTGTATGTAGGTGAGGTGGAGGGAGGGAGAGGGAGGGGTAGACTGAGGATGAGGTGAAGGGATGGAGTTGAGAGGTATATGAGGGGGGGGGTGAGTTGGGGGGAGGGTAGTCAAACGGTGGGTGACAGAGCGACTTGGAGGCGTTTTGTCTATGGCCACCCTTTGCGGGATTAGGGCGTCGGGCTATAGATAGATAGATAGATAGTAATAGGGATGAAAATCTTCTAGTTCGAAATTGGTGAAAGTAGGTCAAGGTCTGTGGGTCTGTTAGCACGATAACGTCGCAACCCCTCAAGATATGATAAAAAAAATTTACAGGTGTGTAGTAGGGATGAAAATCTCCTACGAGTTTGAAATTGCTGGAAGTTAGTCAAGGTCAAGGCCATATTCCGAGCCGGGCTAGATATGTTTCGGCTCGCGGGTGGTGTGATTGCCCCCTTGGGAGGGCCCTCTTATTTACTCTAGCATTAGACACATCACAAGAAAAAAAACTCGCAGCGAAAGAGTTAACCATAAATATTCAGGATGCCCTGTAAATGAATTAGAATCGTGTAGCGTTAGCTAGTATAAAACGCTAACATATTCATCAGGTCTTCTGAATGAATGATTATAGTGTGTATAACTGGTATCACCTGATAACATGTAACCTATGAGTGTGGACATTTGCACTAACTTGAAAATACACTCGCCCCAAAAAAAGTTCATAAGAATCTCCTTGATTTATACTGCGGGATAACAGATCATTACTTAATGTGCAACTTATGAGACTAAACTGGATGTTAGGAATCATCTTGACATGTTGGTAATAGGAAGGGTCGGGCTAGGTGGAGGAAGAGAATGCGGGAGGAAAGTGCTCGTGTGAGGCTAGCTTGGAGGGGATGCTCGTGTGAGGCTAGTTCGGTGGAGAGGTTGTAGGGAGAAACAATCGCAACAGAAGTGGCGTTGAAAAGGCTATACTTCACCCTGCCAACTAAACAACTCAACTCGAGAGGGAAAACGTGTGACGGACATCACTTAAGAGGAATGTTTTGAGTATCAGAGGTATCTGTCTTATAAGGGAGCAGTCTTTTGTTATCATGGATGAAGCAAACATCTGTTTAGTAATTGCACAGTACTTTTTTCATTAGCAGTTGAATGAAGAAACTTATAAATAACGCGTGTGTACACTGTTCCTCCCACCCCCAGCACGGTAAGGGATGGTGCTCAATGAAGCTCTGTCCGCGTTCATGGAAGGAACGTTTTTACAGACTCAGAACGTAACAAAGTCATATAGCTTATCAGCAAGAAGATCGTGTTTCAATGACATATTCGTTAATAAAAAGTTCAAATGGACACGCTAATAAATTATGTATTTCACTAGATAGATAATAATTATGATTTATTCTGGGATCTGAGGCTTTGGTATCGTATTGAACCTACACTCAAGACTGATGCTCTTGACTCCACAGATACTTTCAGCTGCACAGTGCCCTAAATATGAGTGACATTAATTAATACAGCTAATCAATTGCCAACTATGTATAATAATTAAGATATTATATGTTCTATGATTCACGGTGAATATCTATTATATCTTAAACATAGCGTATTCGTACTCAAAACCCTCTCCAATATTCGACTACAGGGCGAAGCTCTGACAATCACACACTATGACACAAACGTTACCCCTCCATTCATGCATTTCCACTACCATCTTCGTGTTTACTATAGAAGTTGTTGCCAGAGGCCGCAATTGTGTCCAGCTTCTTTGTTCCCTGACTGTACATATGCATGGTTGTGTGTGAGTATCTAAGTATATTATATATATATATATATATATATATATATATATATATATATATATATAATTACACACACACACACACACACACACACACACACACACACACACATTGCCTTAATGACCATGGGCTTCGGCCCCAATGGTCGATAGGCATTAAAAAACAAACAAATAAATAAATGAATAAAATATTCACTGGACTTGGCGAGCGTTATAGCGGAGAATCTACTTTCAGCAGAGCTTCGGGCATCCCTTGGCTCACACGACTCCTCTACACAGTTGCCTTGTTTTAACTTGTAAATTACATATACTATATCATATGCAGTTTTGCTTTGTTCCCTGTTCTTTTATGTTAATAAGAATCTCAGTTATGAAAACGAAATTCTGGTTTTATTATTTTTCTTTTAGGTCTGAAGATGGTTATGTATAAGCTGGAACGTCACCACCAATAAAGTACATACGTCATCATGCTGGTTTTGCTGGCCACCATTGTATGTGTGTGTGAGTGTGTGTTAGTGTGTATCAAATACAGCTTTCTGTGAGAGACGGTAGTGATCTTTTCCTCGGTCTTGCGTGACTCTGGGATGTAACTGCTCAGTTCTTTATTGACGTGGCCAAAATGCTTTATGGACCACATGCATTAACTTCACGTTCATTATGATTTTGGAGGTAATTTATTTGTAGGAAAATTCGGTCAAAGTATCAGAGGCAAAACTAACCCAGAAATAAGAGATGATCGAGGAATGTTTTAAGTTATGGCGTAAATAGTAGCCTATATCTGGCCGTGTATGAACTATTTTTTTTTTTCTTGAGAATTTCGCGGAAATTTTCATTATTTTTAAGCAAAATTTCTGGAGGTACTGGAGGAAGAGCATAGACTTTCTTCTGAAAAGACGAGACGCTGATCCCAAATTTAAGCAAAGAACAACTTGATGATTTGAAATTCATTACAGTAGTCTTAACAGATCTTCCACAAGACATCGACGTGCATGGAAACATTCCCGCTAATACCATTATACAAGCCTTAAATGAGATGACCCTGTTATATACTGACAGGTTCTAGCGCTCTTGTGGTGACACGTGAAGGTGTTGGTGTCATAATTTGTGGCTTGGAGAGCCCTTTGTTCCAGAAACAGACTGTCTAGTCTATGCCTAATGCCGTTGGGAGAAGTGAACTTTCAGTTGCATATAACACTGCTAGAATATATTGAAATAGTTTGAATGTATTCAGAATGTTTCAAATTTACGAGCAACACCGCGAAGACAAGAGGATGACAAAGACAATGACTGCGACAATAGTCTTTGCGCCTCAGATGCAGCATAAATTGTCAACATATCTGTTACTGCACCTTACGCCCGCGTTCGTGAAGCTCGTGTGTGTGTGTGTGTGTGTGTGTGTGTGTGTGTGTGTGTGTGTGTGTGTGTGTGTGTGTGTGTGTGTGTGTGTTAAGATAGAAATCAGTTAAAGGCCAAGGTAACAAGGTGAGGTCAAAATTCGACCAGTGAATCTGTGTTTTAACTAAAAACTATGACAATTTTAATATACTTTGCACCAACTTGGAGGTGTCGAGGATCGTTGACTTGCTGTTTTTTTTAACATGAATTCAGAGGTCAGGGTCACATGACAAGGCAACGTAAACGCTTTACATTAGATGTACGCAAATCGTTGTGGAAAGGTTCAGGTCATTGTAAGTGTAAAGAAATTCGATTTCGAGAACAACCATTCAAAGAACAAAGTCAAAGGGCAAAAGTCAAGGTCACTGGACAAAGCCAGCTCTAACAGTTTGATCTCACTCTAACCAAAGTTCGTGGAAAACCTAAAAGACTTAGTCAAGAATGAATTTATTCGATTTTGAGAGTATTTTGTCAAAGTTGAAGGTCATACAGCAAAATCAAATATTCGGCCCTTAGACCAGTTAGTGGGTGGAGGAGTTATACGCTCATTGTGACTCTTAGTGCTCACTCACCAGTTTGTCAATTCTGCTAAGCGTTCGTCATGTAATATCAACGTATTACTGATATGGAGATCTTCACAGAATGACGGGGGAGGGGGGAAATTAACTAATAGCATAACATTCCAGACCTTCGTTCATAGGATGGAGAACTGCAGAATGTGTTAAATAATAAAATCGCCTTGTCAGTAAAACATCAGATTCCTGTATGAGTATTTCTGTGACTTGATATATTATAACTGAATCTTTCATTCCTTTGCATTCTGTTTATGTCAAAATTACACAAAGGGAAAAACATTGCATAATATCTCTAACCATACCTAAAAAGAATAATCCTTGTCTGTACCGAAGAGGGGACACAAAAAGTTTTGGCCCTTGAAATAAAAGTTGCACCGGACTCCACTTGGCCGCTTCATTAGAGCAGTTACACTCGCCGTAAAGTGGGTCGGTGATTTAATTTCCCTGCTCATAAACTAGAACTTTGATATGGCCCACCATGGCGCAGCGGCGTGCTAGAGTTAAGGGTTTAATCTTGCGGCACCAAACTCCTCACAGTAATATACAACCATGACAAACTGGCGCCAGATATCGCTTATTGTCGGCCAGCTGGAGAAACGATTGTACACATTGCACTCCCCTAACTTATTTATAGGACTTGTGCCTTTGATACACGCCCAATGTTACCAGGAGAGAAGGGACAGTGCGCGCTGTGGTGTGGTCTCCTCTGATTCTATTCTTTTGGTTCTGGTTTAATAGAAAGATTACTTTGATTACTTATATTTTGTTCAGCTGATTATGTTTTGCTTCATTTCTACTTTCCAGACAGATTTTTCTTATCAGAGACTGTTGGAACTGAAGGAAAAAGATACAAACTTGACTAGCCTTCTTCACTATTAGGGTCTATCTTAAATTAAGTGGAATCGTCTGGCAGTAGCATGAACAAAGTTAAAATCATGACACTGGATTAAAGGAGTTAACTATCTCATGACTGTATAGTCTCAAAATTGGAGTATAGGACATTATGTGTTATTACCAGTATGAATAATCCTCTCCCGGAGAGGACAACATTAGTATTCTGTTCTATCTAACGTAAGATGATTTTTTTTCCTGTTGAGTGAACCACAGGAATCTGAATGCTGATTGCATTTCAACACTGTCGTTTTTGTAGTGGCATCTCCAGACGATTTCTTTCAGCTTAGGAGAAACCTCCCGAGCTGAGAAAGCTAAATATAACCTTATTTAACCTCTTTATCACTAAAATGCTCTATCCTCCCAATATTATTAATGTTGTTTTTCGTAGCAGTGAGGACAGAATTTAAAATGACGTTCATGGGCTGAAGGGATCTGCCATGTCCTTTATCCCTTTTAGGAGGTGCCTATCCAAAGCTGAGTAAAATCATTTGGCCAAGAGGATGATAGCCAGAAAGCCGTAATCGTAGCCAAGGGTTTCATGAATATTATCAAAACTTCACACCAAAGAGTAATTAAGTTAGTTATCTGTGTATTGTGAGCAACGTAATGGCTTAGCCTTTGTAATTATTTCTTACCAGTCAAGGTAAAATAATAAATATACATATATTTTAGGTAGTTCAGTGGCTATGACATAATTTGCATCAATTAAAAGCCAAATATTCAAACTGAACAACAGTTCAAACTGTTTCAGGAACCATCTCTATCAAGATTGCGTACTTGATGAGTTGTTTTTTTCATGGGTTCCTTAACTACATTTTCCTTTTCTATGGAAGAAAAAAAAATGAATCTATCGTTGGCCGTCTTTGACACAATATCGACTGCCAGTATATCAGCCAGATGATAACAATGGGAGGAGATCCTTCGCCTTGGCAGCCTATACCCAAAGTGTCTAAATATTCTTGACATTTAGTTGCTATGAGTAAATAAATGTAAATCAATTACTGACATCCCTTTTTACTTACCCTCAAATTTTTTCTCTTTTTCTTTCTGCCAGCAGTCGGTCGTTACCAACTCTACTGAATCCATCCATCCATCATCCAATCCTACATTGCCCCATGAGGAGCGTAGGAGCCCGGGGCTAGGCAAATTGGTTCTGACATTTAAGATGAGAGTGACCAGCCTCACTCATCCCTGAGTGGCATTACGTGAGCCATAAACCCCAACCACCCCTTGGATACAAACTTTCACCGGCTCAGTCCAGTTGGAGTGCCGTAACTACCCACCCAGCATAGTAAATGGTTTCCTGGTGTACAGGAAACCATTTGGCTTGTCACTCAGTGTAGAGTCACCCACAGACAGAAGGAAGGGGAAAGATTGAAGGGAAGAAAGACAGAAGAGGGAGTGTAAAGTCACGTGTAGGCAGAAGGACGAGGAAAGAATGAAGGAAAGAAAGACAGAAGAGGATGGAAGGAAAGAAGGATGGAGGAGAGGATAGGGCAGACACCCGAGAGCAGCACTAAATCGAGTGAGTGGATGGTGAGCGCCCCCACCTACCACAAAGATTGGTGGGGGCGCTCACCATCCACAGGTGGGGCCATTTCAGTTTCACGTCGAAAGAATGTGTCAAAAGAGGTGTTGCTACACCTAATTTTTCCCAGTGAAATTACTGATGCATAGCCCAATATGGCTATGAGATATTTGCTCCTGCATTTAGGCAAAAGTCATAGGTTCAAGCAAAGCGGATCCCGGTCTAAAATGGCTTTCACTGGAACAACTGCTAAGCAACCGAACTGGGCCGCGAATCTCTTCTCTACATATACTATAATCCTAGATGTGTATTTGTTGGTGTTTGTAAGAACCGAAACCGTTTTAAAAAAAAATGATGGTAATGACACTTGGAGGGGTGGTTGCATTTGGGTCACAGAAAGACGGGCCCATTTCAATTTCATGTCGACTGAAATTTTTCAATCGGGGCTTTACATTACGTGAAACAAGAGGGAGTGCTCCAACGCTGAAGCAGCTATGCATCAATTTCGAGGGGCGAGAGGGGCAGTTGTAAAACGGTCCTCAATGAACAATGAAATATCGTACAAAATCAAGTTTTCCGTCATAAAATATATATAAGTGACATCAATGTACTATTCTGTGTCCAATGGTGCAAAAGCTATTGGAAACAAATGCATAATTTCGGATTCAGTCGTGTGTAACTGAAAAATAAAAAAATCTGGCAGGCTGGAGAGAAAACATGAATTGCTGTAAATTTGTCATCTTCATTACACAGTTATGTGTGGTAATCATAGGGGCATTTGTCTTCTTAGTATAATAGGAAAAGTGTATGGTAGGATCCTTATAGACAGAGTTAGAGAAAGAACAGAGAAATTAGTTGGAGAAGAACAAGGAGGCTTTAGGAAGGGAAGAGGTTGTGTAGATCAGATATTCATTCTTAGATCTATAGTGAAAAAGTTTCTAGAGAAGGGAAAGAAGTTGTATGCAGCTTTCATGGATTTGGAGAAAGCATATGACAGGGTGGATAGACAAGGATTGTGGAAAGTGTTAAGAATATATGGAGTAGATGGGAAGTTGTTGAATGCTGTGAAGAGTATGTACGATGGTGCGAAGGCTGCAGTGCGTGTGGATGGTGAACTAAGTGAATTTTTTTCTTTGAAAGTTGGTTTGAAACAGGGATGTGTCATGTCTCCATGGTTGTTCAATCTGTACATGGATGGGATAATAAAAGAGGTACAAGGTAGGGTAGTGGATGTTGGAGTGGCCCTGGTGAGAGAGGATAGTGTTTGGAAACTCCCTGTACTGTTGTTTGCAGATGATACTGTGTTGTTGAGTGAAGACGAAGGGGAGCTGCAAGGCTTGGTGGATGAGTTTGAGAGAGTGTGTAAGAAACGGAATCTAAAGGTGAATGTAGGGAAGAGTAAAGTGATGGTCTTTGAGAGAGGTGAAGCTAGTGAATGTACAGCGAGGTTGGATGGTGAGGAATTGGAAAATGTGAGTACGTTTAAGTACTTGGGTAGTGTGATGAGTAAGGATGGAAGTTTGGAGGGTGAAGTGCTTGAAAGGGTACAGCAGGGAAGAAAGGTTTCTAGTTCTTTGAAAGCAGTGATAAGAAACAGGGAAGTGAGCATGGAAGTGAAAAAGTTACTACATGACAGTATTGTGATACCAACTCTAACGTACGGAAGTGAAGCTTGGACATTGTTGGAAGGACACAAGTCAAGAGTGAGAGCAGTGGAAATGAGTTATTTAAGAGGAGCCTGTGGAGTCACGTGGAGAGACAGGCTGACGAATGAGGATATAAAGGAGCGTTGTGGTGTGGATGTGGATGTGATAGGAAGCGTTATGAGGAACACACTGAGGTGGTTTGGCCATGTGGAGAGGATGGAGGGTGAAAGACTGACGAAGAGAGTGTATGTGAGTGAGGTGGAGGGGGGAAGAGGGAGGGGGAGGCCGAGAATGAGATGGAGGGATGGGGTGGAGAGGTATATGAGAGAGGGGGGTGTGAGTTGGGAGCAGGGCAGTGAAATGGCGGGGGACAGGGCGACTTGGAGGCGATTTGTTTGTGGCCACCCCAAATGGGATTGAGGCGTCTGGCAATAGATAGATAGACTTTTGATATTAAATATAAAAATAGAAATTGGCACCGTTGATACCGTTGTTATGCTATAGATTCAGCTGTGTAAGCAGATTATCTATAATTTTACCCATTCTGATGCAATTGCGAGATAATCGAAACCGATCCTGTGCAGCTGCAAATGACTGAGGTTCGAAGGAAAAGCCCGATAGCCCTCAACGGGATCGTGTGCGGCGGCTCAGTAGGACCGCAAAGCACTTGCGTATGCTGTAACATCAGCTCTGCCTTTCTCTATATATGAGTGAGTGTGTGTGTATGTGTATGAGTGTGTGTACAATTGCAAGTCATCTTGGTGTTGGTACAAACTTGATGACTGGGTTGGTGGGTTGGTAGATGGGGTGGATGAGTAGGGTGGGTAATTGGGTGGGTGAACAGGCAAGGTAAGTGGAGTGGATATGGTGGGCAAAGTGGGTGGTGTGAGTGGGTGGAGTAGGCAAAGTGGATAGGTGAGTGGGTAGGATGGGGTGGATTTGGTGGGTCGCTGGGTGGGTAAGATGGGGTGGGGGGGCATGGTGTGGGGAGTGATCTTTATTGATGGATGGGTGGGCTTTGTGGGTGGGCAAGAGGGGTTGGTTAATGAGAGGGTTTGGTGGTTGTTTGGGCTTGTTGGTGAATCGGCGGGCTTTGTGAGTGGGTGAGTTGGTAAGTGGGCACTGTGGGTGGAGGGTAGAGTGGGTAAGTAAGTGAGAAAGTAGATGGGTGGATAGGTCGCTTTCCGAAGAATTAGGCTGCATTACTGCATTGTTCTAGAAAGTAGGTATATCGGTGAGTTGGAGGGTGGATGGGGGAGAATAGGTCCACTCACGAATTCGTTCATGGAGTCAACAGGTTCGTGGTTAGAATATGACGATGTGGGAAAACAGCCTCATTGGGGTTACGTCCTTGGGGGATATGGGCCAAGGTGGATTCATATCCCAATGGGTATACAAAGGTTTAGAAGAAATGGATTCGTGGAGGGAATAGGTTCATGGGAAAAATAGGTCTAAGTAAGGATCTGGTGTCCACATGGGGAAGAAATAGATCTCTGGGGAAAATGGGCCCATAAAAGGAAAACAGGTCCATGGGGAATATTGTTCATTACAGGAAAAGTACAAAATTTCAATGGAAGGAAAATAGGCTCAAAAGGGGAAATTGGCTCTCAGGAGAAAATACTTCCAAGGGGGAATAATAAGTCTATGGGAGAAACAGGCCCATGGGGGAATGTACCAGTAGGCTCTTCGTGGAAAATAAGTTCACTGGGGAAAATGGGTCAATGGAAAAACTTAGGTCTCTGTGTGAAAAAAGACATTGAAAATAGGTGCATGGGGGAAAAAAGTCCATCGGGGAATAAACATCCATGGAGAAAACTGGTTAACTGGGGAAAACAGAAGCAAAGGGGAAAATGGTAGGGTGGGGAGTTGGCCCCTCGGAGTTGTAGCCGGAGACAGGCATATGTGCTGGACGATACCATAATTTCATTGTTATGAAATATAATGTTTCCCGCCCACTGTATCATTGCTACACAGTTACTTTTCATTTCCTATTCAATTGTCTATTTTTTTTTCTACGAGCAATGAGAATATCTCATTCTAAGCTTCTTCCAAAACTGCGAAATTACCAGAACAGTTGGTAAATGAGCATTAGAGCTAAAGATTTTAATTCTCTCTCTCTCTCTCTCTCTCTCTAAAATGAGGATGGCTTGGTTTCTCGGCCGTGAAAAACAAGCTAAGGATGTAGTTAGAGAAAAGATTAAATCTGTACAGGAAGAGGACAGTACATAGGGTAAAAGAAGTAAAGGGGGTCATGCTTTGAAGGTTTATTACGGCTGGAAAGAAGTACCTGAAGATGTGTCCGTGCATCTGTTCTACCTACAGCCAGACATCTAAATCTCGTAAGGGATGGACACAAACAAATCTCCTCCATGTTGCCTTGTCCCCTGCCATTACACAGCCCTCCCCTCAATTCAAACCTCTCTTTCATATACCTCTCGCTCCATCCTTCCATCTCATCCTCGGTCTCCTCCTTCCCTCCCCCTCCTCCATCTCACTCATTTACACTCTCTTATCGTCAGTCTCTTACTTTTCATCATCACCCCATGGCCAAACCACCTTAATGTATTTCTGACGCTTACTATCACATTCACACCTCAACGCTCATCACTTCCTCACTTGTCAGTCTCTCCATATACATCCTCCTCTCAAATAACTCAATTCCGCTGCTCTCATTCTTTACTTGTGTCCTTCCAACAAGGTCCAAACTTTGCCTACATATGTTAGAGCTGGTATCACAATACTATCAAGCAGCAACTCTTTTACTTCCATACTAATTTTCCAATTTCATTTCACTGCTTTCAAAGAACTAGCTACCTTTCTTCCCATCTGTATCCTTTCAAGCACTTCACTCTCTAAACTTCGATCCTTACGGATCACACTACTCAAGTACTTAAATGCACTCACATTTTCCTTTTCCTCATCATCCAACCCTACTGTGCATTCAGTGATTTCATTTCTCTCTAAGAACACAACCTTACTCTTCCTACATTCAGCTTTAGATTCCATTTCCTACACTCTCTCTCAAATTCATTCACCAAGCCTTACAGTTCTCCTTCGTTTTCACTTAACAGTATAGTAGCATCTGCAAACAACGGAACAAGAAGTTTTCAAACGCTCCCCGTTCTCATTAGGGTCGTTCCAGCATCCACTGCCCTACCCTGTATATCTTTTATAACTCCATTCATATACAGAGTGAACAATCATGGAGACATGACACATACCTGTTTCAATCCGACATTCAGATTGAAAAATTCACTCAATTCACCATCCACAAGCACTGTGGCCTTAGCGCCCTCATACATACTCTTCACGGTATTTAACAGTTTCCATTTGCTTCATTTATTCATAATATTTTCCACATTCCTTTTCTATCCACTCAGCCATATGCTGTTTCGAAATCTATGAAGGCTGCATACATCTTTCTTTTCTTTAGAAACGTTTCCATTAAACACCACAGGATGAATTACCTGATGTACACAATCTCTTTCCATTCTAAACCCCCAGGTTTCTCTCAAACTAATTTCTCTGTTACTTCCCCTAACTCCCCTTTTTCTATTCAACTAAGATGACAAATGCCATTGTGATTACCACACGGTTCTTTTTCCTTATTTCCTTTGTACAGTGGAATAATTATACATGACTTCCAAACCTTTGGGATTCTACCTTCTTCCCATGCCAGTCAGCACATCTGCCATGTCCATTCTATTACTATCTCTCCCTCATGCTTGATCATTTCACCACACACTCCATCAATTCCTGGGGCTTTCCCCATTTTGACTTTCTCCTTTGTTTCCACTACCTCCATCCTACTGATCCCTTCCTCTCTTCTCATCTCCCTCCTTCTCCCAGCCATTCCCTAACCACTTGTACAATATTCGCGTTACTTTCATTCTCTATGATTAACAGTTCCTTAAAGTGTTCTTTCCATCTGCTCATTTGTTCTCCCTTCTCCACTTGCAATTTGCCACT
Source organism: Coenobita brevimanus (assembly GCF_032717465.1). Taxonomy (NCBI): domain Eukaryota; kingdom Metazoa; phylum Arthropoda; class Malacostraca; order Decapoda; family Coenobitidae; genus Coenobita; species Coenobita brevimanus. The sequence goes on from NC_137048.1 coordinate 20,282,158, forward strand.
TTTATTTTTCACTCCCCTGCTACCTTCCTTATCACTCTGTCCAACTCTCTTTGCCTTCTTCCAGAACATGTTCTTACATTCCTTTCACTTAACTCTCAAATTCCTTCCAAACTCCTCATCCACTCTCTTCATACTGTCCCTTACTAATCATTTTTTATCTCTTACTTCTTCTCTACATATAAATGTCTATTCCATCTCCCAGCTTCCTCCATGCCTTTGCTTCCCACCCACTCACTATATGCTTTCTTCTATTGCACCCCAGCTTGTCTGACTCCTTCATTTCACCATGCTGTTCCTTCTACCCTCATTACTTTTCTCTTCACTCCACACACCACCTGATATGCTGCGCAGATTTCTTCTATGATTACATTGCACACACCTTCCACCTCCCTTATCTGCTCCATATCATATTTACCCAATCACCCCTCCACTTCTCTCTTCTAGTGTGTCCTTTTTTCATCCTCTTGCAACCTTTCTACGCTCTTTGTATAGACTGCTTCCCCCTTCTCTTTTCTTCTTCTATTTATCCATCGCACTTGTACTTTGACCATCACCACCACCATATGGTGATCAGAAAGTCCACTTCCCCATCATCTGAATACCGTTGTATCCATTACATACCTTCTCATTCTGTCATCCACACACACATAATCAAGCACTGTCTTCCGTTCATTCAGTTCACCACCCAACCTTCGCCATGTATACCTGTGGATCACTTTGTGCCTACAGAGGGTACTGGCTATCATCAATACCCTCTCTGCACAAATGTCCGCTAGAGTACTATCATTCTAATCCATTTCTGCAGGCACACCCCACTCACCAACTACTCCATCCACCTTTACATTCCCTACTTTTCCATTCATTTCTCCAATAAAAACACTCTCTCACTCATCTCATACCTTTCTATGCATGTTTCAACATTTGCCAGAAATATTATTTCACTCTCGTCACATGTCACGCACAATCGCCCACGTTTGTAATCCTGCTTTCAGTCTTACCCATACAAACTGAACCATACTCTCTTATTCTCCTTCCTTCTCTTGCATACAACAGTACATTCATCCTCGTTTTCTCTCTCAGTTCCATCTACACCCACACGTATACCCAATTCATATTGTCACTCTCTCACCTCACCATTTGGTCTCAGTCAAAACACTTATGTCCATTTTTGCATCCTCCAGCACCTGGTCTCTCTCTCTCTCTCTCTCTCTCTCTCTCTCTCTCTCTCTCTCTCTCTCTCTCTCTCTCTCTCTCTCTCTCATCATTCGCACCCCTCACATTTCACGTTGAATTTAACAACATGTCCTTTGTCCTGTCCTTGGTCGTCACCTGTGGTTCAGTCCTGGCCCGTGGTATTTTGTATGTCGTTTTAATAAGTTATTTTCCTGAGAGGGGCACTAACCCTCCCCAATGCACTTGTTGACACGTGGGGAACGCGTGTTGGTTGGTTGTAACGTTACCACACAGCGTATTAAATGGTTTCCTGGCTTGCTGGAAATCATTTCGCTTGTCATTTAGTGTAGAGTCATCCTGGAGTATAGAAGCACTGCATTGGGTGAGTGGATGATGGGCGCCCTCACCATCATTAATAAAAGTCTCTAGACTGGAAATATTAGAAAGCATGTGCTAAGAGAAGATGTTGAATTGCATAGGATTAAACTGGACAGAAAAAGAAAAAGAAGAAAGTGCAGTACTTGATGGCCTATTGAAAAACTGATCCTCACAATTACGAAGGATTACAGTCAGGAAACCTTCTCACGATGGCTTAGGTCGAGTTGAGAAGAGGCATAGAGGGTAGGGGTATGATTCATGTGAAATAGCCGATGTGTGTGTGTGTGTGTGTGTGTGTGTGTGTGTGTGTGTGTGTGTGTGTGTGTGTGTGTGTGTGTGTGTGTGTGTGTGTGTGTGTGTGTGTGTGTGTGTGATAGGAGTATGTTATCTTCTCCCTGAATATGGCTCGCCTAGTTCGTTTACATCTAGATCCCTAAATCAGTTCTAGGTACAAACAGATTGAGGCAAAGTAGACCTTATCTAAAGGTCCCGTGGTCAGCCTGAGAATCAAGCCGAAGACCTCTCGTTTGCAAGGCGTGTGTGCTTTTGGATACATCACGGTCATCTTTGATTTGATAAGAAATATAGGAATTTGTAAGAGGAGTGTTGCAAGAAATTCTGTTGATCAACAGAGTAGAGGAAAGAGTATTTAACTGGAATGTTCACAGTAAGAGAGAGAGAGAGAGAGAGAGAGGATGCTAATTAGATGGAAATGCATAAGTGAGGTTTGCAAGTAGAAGCCGGTGTGGAAGACCAGGAAGATGATGGATCGATATGTTTAAGGAAATATTCTGAATAGGAGAGGATGCAAAATAAATGGGAGCTATGTAACTGTAAGTATGCACGACAGTCAACGGAGTGCCTCTATCCCACGGTCATTTTTTGAGCACATTTTTGTGCACATTTTATTGGCCTGTGAAGTGCAGCCGAGATTTCCGAAGGTCTACATGATGAATGCATGGATGATCAACATTTCATTAAGAGATTTACCGATACTTATCGCACTTCTGTGCCTCTTAATCTGTGGATTCACGTGTTCCTGAGTATGATGATGGTGATGATTAATTGATTATGATGATGACTGTTTGCAGCGCTTTGTATTTTCCACATCTAACTTTTTAGAGGAGAGGAAGGCACTTACGTCTGCTATTGTGTTTACAACCAGAGATTTTACCCGGTTGGGGAAAAACCCTGTCCTTTAAATGGTAGATGTCCACTTGCCAGGTTTAAGTCCAATAGAACAACTCAACATCTGTCAAAATAATCCGCCATTGTAGGGGTGTTTCTGCTCCGGTTATAGTTTTTGTATTATAAGGAAAAATATGTGTTGACGGCTGGATAACATAGCAGACGTAGTAGTCTGCGGGCCTCAGTATGATTTCTGAAATCCGACATCCCTATGGTTCTAATTCTTTGAAAAATTATGTTGTATGAAAAATAATCTGAAAATGTAGCGACACAAAGCTTCATAGCTAATGTCAAAACTTTGACCTCCAGAGTAAAAGGTCGAGGATTTGCCGTAACTCACTGCATTGGCAAAAGTGCCGCTTTTGCCAAAACTATTTATCCTTGAGACTGAGATATGTTAAACCTTGTAGAAACAACAAAACAACTGTACTCTGAGCAACAAATGACTCATATTCACCTGAAGATAATCGTCTGGCGTAAACATGAATAAAAGACTAGAATTAGCCCAACCACAGAAAGGTTAATAGTACCAGTAGTATCGCATAGATTCCTTTGGTCCACTCTCAGGTGAATAAGTCGTCTGGTGTCAGCTGGAATACTAGATGAATTCAGACCGTGAAAGGCTTCATTCTTGTAACTGAAAGTGGTAAGTAAACGACACTAGAAGCATCAAAGCAAAAACTGTTTTGGCTAAAAACGGATGTAAAGCGCTCACTAGAAATACCAGAACTCAAGTTTTTATCATGTGCATTTTTTTCCGTGTGTTTTAAGGACAGGTGTATATTGTTACTGACAAACATGCAGTATTCTCCTTTTCCAACATAGCGAGCGAGTCCTGCTGTCAGTCCGCAGCAGAGTGACAGACATGACTGACCATTACATCTGGTATAAATATTTTAGCGGATCATCTCTGCCACGTGATCTACTGAAGCTGGAGTGCTGTTTAACACTCCCGCTCCTATGACTCATTCTAAGCTGAATAAAATAGGCTTTAGCTGGAATAGAATACTAGAATTGTAGCGACCATCCAAGAGAGAATTAGTGGTTATAATATTAACACAGTCTCCTTTACTTTCTCTCAAAGAGATCTCATTGTGTCGTTAGAATATTAAAATGTCTCGAAAAATAGGTTAAAGAAAAGGAAGAATATGGGCACGAAGAAAGTGTTATCTAAGCATTCCAGTCCCATCTCCTCGTTTATCATACAATGGTCGGTGTTCATCCACATCTTTATCAACCAAATGCCATAAGTGCCGAATGGGCTCTCTCTCTCTCTCTGTATTGGCTGAGTTACTGTGTTACTACAGAGACACTATACTGTGTGGATGGATAAGTATGTAGGCGGGTGGGCTAACAGGAAAAAATAGTACCCTGGGGAACAGGTCCACGGTGCAAATAAATTCATGGTTGGAATAAGTCCATATAGAGAAATGGTTCCATGAGGATAAGCTTTAGAGCGAATGGGCTGACGGTAATTTGAGGTTCAATTGGGAGGCGGTGGCTGAATCGGCAGAGAGGTGGCCTGCAGTCATGATGGACCCAGGTTCGAATCCCGACTGGGGCAGGGAACAGTTTGTGGATTTGAATTTCACTAAAAGCAGACTTTACTGATCTACCAGAAGACCCGCCGACATGTCGTCAGAATACCCCCGCTAATACCCGTAAACCAGTCCTGTATGAGACAGCCCTAGCATGGAATCAATATGGACGGCGGGGGGGGTTGCGGCGAAGTGGTGACATGTGGAGGTGTAGGAGGAATACTGGGCCCAAGGAGGACTACTGGGACTTGGGGATAGGCCCTGGAGCCTTTGCCCAGAGTCGGAGATGTGTAAAAAAAAGAAAATGACGGAAAAATTAGGTCCACAGGGGAAAACATGTCCATATTGAGATTGTTTCCCCATGGGAAGGACATAGGTCCACGTAGGGATTCTGCGTTTCCTCATGGGGAGAAAATACTGTAGGACCATGCAGGAAAATAGGCTAATGGGAAAAACGCGTCAAAGGGTTAAAGAGGCCCATAGAGGGAAAATGGGTCCATGGAGAAGAAAAAGATCAATGGTGAAATAGATCCATGGGTACAATGGGTTCACTAGAAAACATGCACAAAGAGAAACATTTGGTCCATGGGGGAAATATGTCTGAGAGAAAACGGGTCCATGGGAAAGACGTTTTTTTTTTTTAATACAAAGAAGGACGTAAAAGCCAGAAGTCTATCTATCTATCTATAGCCCGACTCCCTAATCCCGCAAAGGGTGGCCGCAGACAAAACGCCTCCAAGTCACTCTGTCACCCACCATTTGACTCCCCTCCCCCCAACTCACCCCCCCCTCCCTCATATACCTCTCAACTCCATCCCTCCACCTCATCCTCGGTCTACCCCTCCCTCTCCCTCCCTCCACCTCACCCACATACACCCTCTTAGTCAGTCTTTCACTCTCCATCCTCTCCACATGTCCAAACCACCTCAGTGTATTTCTCCTAATCTTTTCAACCACATCCACATCTACCCCACAACGTTCCTTCACTTCTTCATTCGTCAACCTGTCCCTCCATGTCACTCCACATGCTCCTCTCAAGTAACTCATTTCCACTGCTCTCACTCTTGACTTGTTCCCCTCTTGCAAGGTCCACGCCTCGCTTCCATACGTCAGAAGCCTGTTAGAATATTCCTTCCAAGAGAAAAGTACAATATAATAAAAGAAGGTCATATTCATGATCCGTTCATTTCGAGATGCCTGGACACACTGTGTTTAAAGGAAAGGAGATCATAGGCGGTAGGAAACTCAGACAATAGAAGACAGTTCCAGATTTGACCTGTTGCATACATGAAGGACTGGGAGTAACTGTTAACTCTTGCATCAGAAAGTTGGACAGATAAGGGATGAGCTTTTATTTTTTTGTGTGTAGAAGATGGAACCAAAGACTTGAAACAAGCAAAATTTCTCCGAGAAAAAATAAAAATGAATTAATGGAGAGCCATGTTCAAGATCCGTTCATTTCGAGATGCCTGGACACACTTCGTTTAAAAGAATGGAGGTCAGAGGCAGCAGGATATACAGACAGAAGAAGACAGCTCCAGAGTTGACCTGTTGCATACATAAGCGACTGGTAATGATGGTTAACTTTCGCATTAGAGAGCTGCACAGAAAAAGGATGAGAGTTTGTAGCTAGACGGGTGCTATGCGTCCGCTGTAGTGGTGGAGGAATACAAACAGACAGTTCAGAGGCGCGGCGACCATTGAAGCAGCGGTAATGAAGAGATTAAGATGCAATAGTGCTGCGAATAGACCGAGGTTGAAGGAAGCCTGTAAGAGGAGAGTTAATGAGACGAAAAGCTTCATACTTCGCCTTGTGGAGAAAAACTGTATGTGGAGAATCTCTCCACGCATGAGAGTTGCTTTATAAAAAGGGGCGAATAAAATCCGTGTATAAAGTCAACAATTGTGCAGGGGTAAAGAAGGCACAGAGTCGGCTTAGCACACCTAATCCCTTGAAACCAGATTTCATATGAGAAGTAATATGATCTTTCCAAGATAAATCCCGAGAGAACGAAACCTCAAGTACGCTCATTGATGATGCAGGATTGAGTTTGATAATGTTAAAAATTAGAGGATACTCCTGTGGAAGATTCTGATGGGTCGAATGATATAAGAACTAATACTTTCATGCACTGAAAATAAGATTAATATTACCTCATTCAGAGATATGACCCGAGTCAGATATTAAGTGTGCCATAGCCCCATCCCTTGTTTGTTGAAGTCACTGCTGAGAGGGATGCTGCGGGAAGCAGACAGAAAGATGAAGGGTGGAGTCATCAGCATATAAGTGGATAGGGTTAGATGCAAAGCTCAGAAAGTCACTAGTGAACTGAAGGAAGATAGTTGGCGCAAAGACATAATCCTGAGGAACACCACTTTTGCTACCTCTAGGAGGTAAACAGTGGCCATCTACAACAGCGACTACAGAATGACCGGAAGGGAAGCTCGAGATAAAGGCACTGACTGAAAGATAGAAACCGTAAGAGGGCAGTTTGGAAATTGAAAATTTATGCCAGACACGATCGAAAGCCTATGAGATGTCAAATGCAATGGCTAAGCTTTAGCCAAAGTCCCAAAAGGAGGATGACAGTGAGTCTCAAAAGATGAGAAGATCGCCAGTGGAGTGTCCCTGGCGGAGCCCATACTGACTTTCGGAAAGGTTCTGATAGGACTGGTGCCTGGTGCCTATTTTTTTTTAACATAATTAAGAAAATCTTTATAAACACAGCATGCTGAAGCAATCGGACGATACAGAGCTGAGAATGATCATCCTTCTTTGGTACAGGCTGTATGATAGCAAACTTCCAGTATCCTTATTCAAAATGGATCCTTAATAACTCTCAAACACAGAGGTTTTACACTTCGTAGCTATCTAGGGTTGATCCCCCAGTTTGCTGTACCAGATACTTCCCAAAGAACAAACGCAAAATGTTATGCTAAAACACAGTACATTATAACCCTTTTCTTCTTCTTCTTTTTCTTTTTCTTCTTTTTCCGCTTCTGCGGCTTCTTCTTCGTCTTCTTCTTTTTTTTTTTCTTCTTCTTCTTCTTCAATAGTCAATGTTCAAAAATGTGATACCTGATCATTTTCGTTAACAAAATAAGTTCATTAACTTTCAGAACCTCCGAAACATTATAATACGGAGTCAGACACTTTTTACATAATCTCTAAAAAGTATTATAAATTCATTTTATAAAATGTATGAAATTGTACAAATGACACAAAATCACTTGGAACTTGATCCAAACATTCTTTTTATTCCCTTAAGAGTTTTATAGTGTGACAGTCATTTATGCATTAGTGCACCCCAAAACAACAGTGCCGTGATTATTTCGCCCAGAAAATACTTTCCTTTACGTACATGAGCGCCTAAATACACTTTCTGCTTTCAAGCCATACTTTAATATGCAGCTATAATATTTTAAATGACTTCTCTTACCACTCAATCTCCAGATGATTTAATGCCAGTTAACCCTTCTGGGCGTCCGTTGGGTGTGTCAGACTCGACGCTATGGAAATCATGTAATAACTTCATGGGTAGGGGAAGCACGGCTGCCCGCTCCAGTACCTTAAGCATTTGTCTAGTACTGGACAGAGAAGGTAGTGTCGCTTGGCTCTCTCCCTGTTTTTTTTTTTCCATTTATCTATTTTGAGGGTACCACACCTAAAATATGGCCCCCTTTTTTTTTTTTTTTTTTTTCGCCTCTATCACAGTAAATGAATGTGCCAGAGGGTTGTGGCGGCCACAGCAGATTCTTCAGGGACCTGTAAGACTGTGAAGTGAAGGATAAGTCTTAAATGTTATTCTGATAAGATTATTAGATTTTACTCTATATCCCTATGGTAAGTTTTGCCATTTTTCGAGTTTTTCTTTGGTCACCCCTGAAGAAGTAGGTGTTCTTTTAATTGAGTTATTTGGGGCTTCAGATTAAAGTAGATAGGTTAAATTTTGTGTGTATTCTTCAGATCCATGAAAGTTTGATTATAAATGTGTTTTTTTCCATTTTTCCAAAAATGAGTTTGTCAGACCCAACGAATGTCGGGAAGAGGTATGTAAAGAACGAAAGCTCCAAAGGGTTAAGAAAGGCCTTTCCCACTAGTGGTATTCATGAAAGCTAGATTATCTAACCCCTCCTGCTCTGGATCTATTTCATGATCTATATAATATCATCTCGCAGTAACAAGAATGAACTAATGGGGGGAAAAGTCATTACATTCAAAGAGTAAATATTGGCTGTTCGAATCCTTTGTTGCCGAATTCACCAACCAAGGGTTTTTATTCAATTTAGGAAAGGCCCGTCAACTACAGGGGTTGGTAAAGGCTTTATTATCCCATGCAGTACAAAGTGTCGCCTGGAGGTAACAAGAAAATATAGTTCTAGTATTCAGAGTGAGGGTGTTAACAATGGCTGTTGAATCCTCCCTCCCCTAGTTCACCATCTAGCTTCGAATCTCTTGAATCCCTGAAACCTCCCGATCAGCCTGAATTCATCTTCAGATGATTTATGCTGCTAAAGAGAACCGTAGCCTGTTGGAGGTAATCAAGGCTATATCTAACCCTTCCAGTCGAAACATCTCTCCTAAAATATATTCAAATACCCTGAAGATAGAACTAATAAATCACCGGGAGATCTAACCCGGGCCTCAGTGTATGTTCCGCTTAACATCTGGGTTCCTATTATATGCCGTCAGCTCAATAAAACCTTTAATGTAAACCAGAAAAGGGTAATGGAGATTTCCCTGATAATGAGTGAGTTAATGGCGATCGTATTTACACTGTGACCCAAGCTCATCTGAATGATACCGAATGCCATTAGCTAGATAAACGATACAGATGATGCAATCATGGTGAGATGGTTGTCAGTTTTTACTTGTTCACCATGGGTGCCTCATTACAAATTTTGCCTGTCATCTTACTTTGAAGGGATATCTGTTCCTAGTGGCGGCTGTAGTGCAATTTTTACCAATAATCACAATTTTGGAGGCAAACTGGGCTTAATGTCGTCTTTGATAGTTTCTACCCACAACCTCACTTTTTTTTATGAAACTTGCTCCTAGTGGTGGCTGAGGTACACTTTTCATATAATAGTCATGGTATTGGAGTCATAATCGTCTTGATGCCATCTGCTTACAAATTATACCCACAGAGATAATTTTTTAGGCAACACTTTTCTAATAGTAGCTGTAGTACAACATTTACCAAGTCACATTTCACAGTGATTGTTGTGCTTTTATTTTCAACGACACTGACACAAAACATTTTTATGGACCCTACTCTTCAGCCTATTACAATAGCACTAAAACCAGCCCCCGAAGTCTGGGGAATCAATGCGTCACTGGGCGGGAAATGAAAGTAGGTGAATGAGGCGAATATTCCGGGCAGGGTTTCTACAAAAAATACCTGTGCATCAGAGTTGAATGAAACATTACTCTGGTCCCAGTCATTGGCATTAAATCAAATGCTGCATGCAGGGGACGATACATGACTTGGTCATACACCTTTGGATTAACTATTACTCATCCATGCAATGCATAAATTATGACACACACACACACACACACACACACTAACAGTGGAATTGAGTACACTTAGGAGGAAAATGAGTGAAATGGCAAGTACAGTAGTCAATCACGAGAGTATTATGGAAGAGTTCAAAAATGAAACAGAGACAATTAGGCAAGTAAGCAGTCTGATAGACCAGAGCAGTGATATTGAGAAGATAGCACAGGTGAATGAAGCTGAGCAAAGCTACAAAAATGATGTGGAAACCACGTATGCTGAAATGGTGAAAGTAAAGAAAGACTTAGAAGCAAGGGTGGAGGAAAAAAACATTAAAAAGGAAGTGAAAAGAATAATCCAAAACAATCCAAAGTTAGTCAGAGATTCAGTAGATATCAACAAATCTATAGTAATCACTGGTATAGAAGAGGAAGAAGTAAAAAACAAGATCACAAGAGACAAAAAGGAGATGGCAAATGTAATGAGCTTATTAAAAGAAGTATCAGAGGAAATCTGTAGTAAAGACATGGAGGAACACAAAAGGTTAGGGAAATACGAGAAAAGCAAGATAAGACCTCTAAAGGTAACTTTCCAGAGTGTAAATACCGTGGAGGAGATACTAAAAAATGCAAAGAATCTAATGGAAAAAGAGGAGTTCAAAAATGTATTGATAAAAAGATGACTAACACAAGGGGAACTGGAATTACTGAAAGAGAAGAGGGAGGAAGCAAAAACAAAAAATGAGGGGAGATCAGAAGAGGAGAAGAACACATTTTTTTTTTTACAAGGTAATAGGATTGCATGTACGAAAGTGGACACAAACAGGAGGGAATAAAAAGGAGGAAGGTAGTAGAACCATGCCATGACAAATATAAAAACAAGATGATAAAGTTGATGTACTCAAATGTGGATGGAATGGTATCTAAATTACTAGAGATGAATGATTATGTCAGAGAAAATGAACCACATATAACATGCCTAACTGAAACAAAATTAACACCAAGGATATCCAATGATACTAAACTGAGGGGAATACAATATATGGAGAAGAGACAGAAACTTAAAAAAAGGAAGAGGAATTATAATATTAACTAAGAAAAATCTAAAAATCAATTAAATAAAACTAGATATACCCTCACAGGTACAATTGATTGCAGTGGAGATCAACACATCTGAAGGGAAAGTAATTGTAGCCAATTTGTACATGCCACCCAGATCAAACACATGGGAAAGAGACGAATATGAGGACCTGGCAGAGAGTATAATTCAGAGTTTATGAGCATTACTACATAAAATGGAAGAGAAATCGGAAAGAATTATACTAACTGGGGATTTTAATACAATTATAAACTGGAATACTCTAGATATAATTAGCCAAGAAAACTGTTGGGACCAAAAGCTCCTGGATCTCGTGCAAGAGTTTTTCCTAACGCAACATGTGAGGGAAACCACCAGAAAAAGAGGACTCGATGTACCTTCAATGCTAGATCTCATATTTACTAGGCAAAAAAATGATACTGACAGTTTAATATATCACCCTCCACTCGGCAAAAGCGATCATGCAGTACTAAATTACAACTTCAGGATAGCATATGACATAGTTAACAGCAATGAAAGTTACAAAAAGAGCCTAAACTATAAAAAGGGAAATTATCAAGACCTAAAGAAGTATTTTTTAGAAGTTGATTGGGAAAATGAGCTTAGAGGACAAGATTTAAATGCTGTATATAAAAAATTCTGTGAATTTTATGAAATAGGAGTCCAGAAGTACATCCCACAGCACAAAGAAGCAGATAAGAAAATACAGAAATGGTTCAATAAAGAATGTAAAAAATCAAAAGAAAGAAGAGATTTGTTGTGGAATAGATACAGAAGACATAATAGTGAAAGGGCATATAATAATTACAAACAGGCAAGAAACGATTATACAAGAATAAGGAGGGAAGCCCAAAAACAGTTTGAGGAGGATATAATAAATAAAAGTAGTGATCAACCAAAGCTATTTTACAGCTACATCAAAAGCAAAACCAAAGTAAAAGATATAATACAATCCATTACGGACGAGGGAATCACCTATACACAAGAGAAAGATATTTGTGAAGCACTAAATAAGAATTTCCAATTAGTTTTTACATTATAAAAATATTTTGAGAGGGACTATGTGGAACATGCATGTCCACACATACTACCAGATATACAAATATCAGAAAAAGTAATACAGGAGGAGTTAAGTAAATTAGACAGAGGAAAAGCAAGTGGTCCTGATGAAATTTCATGTTGGGTACTACGAGAATGTGCAAAGGAGTTAAATAAACCACTATTATTAATTTTCAAGAAATCCTTGAGTCAAGGTAAACTACCTGATATTTGGAAAAAAGCAAATATTGTCCCCTTATTCAAGAAAGGGAATAGACAAAATCCACTCAACTACCGACCAGTATCACTGACCAGTGTTGTAAGCAAGGTATTAGAAAAGCTTATAAGAAAAGCTTGGGTAATTCATCTAGAAGAACACAGTATGATAACAGAAAGACAGTTTGGTTTCAGAAAAGGAAAATCATGTGTTACTAATCTGTTGAGCTACTATGACAGAGTAACAGACACAATACAGGAAAGAGAAGGATGGGTGGACAGTATCTATTTAGATCTCAAGAAAGCATTTGACACAGTACCACACCAAAGACTTTTATGGAAACTGTACCATCAAGGAGGAATTCGAGGCAAACTGTTTTGTTGGATGCAAGATTTTCTCATAAAAAGAGAAATGAGAACAGTACTAAGAGGAAACTACTCATCATGGAAAGAAGTGACTAGTGGAGTACCACAGGGTTCAGTGCTGGCACCAATCATGTTTTTAGTGTATATAAATTATATAAACAGTAACACTGGAAATGAAAACTATCTAAATATGTTTGCAGATGATGCAAAAATACAAAGGAGAATTTCTAACACAGACTCTTGTAAAGAGCTACAAGAAGAATTAAATAAACTTCATGAATGGAGTAATACATGGCAAATGCAATTCAATGTGGACAAGTGTCATGTAATCAAGTTTGGTAAAAGTGGAAAAAGACCTGATTGGGATTATACGTTAGGAAATAAAACCCTACACACATCAGAAAGAGAGAAGGACCTAGGTGTGATTATCAATAACAGACTATCTCCGGCTGACCACATCAGTGAGTAGGTAAGGAATATGTATACACTGCTTGCAAATATGAGACTAGCATTCACATACATAAATGAAGACATGCTAAGAAGGATAATAACATCATTCATCAGACCAACCCTGGAGTATGCATCAATAGTCTGGGGTCCTCGTCTCAAAAAACACATAGACAAGATTGAAAAAGTTCAAAGGGCTGCTACAAGATGAATACCAAGCTCAAGGGATCTAAGCTACGAAGAAAGACAAATAAACTGAATCTACCAACACTACAGGAGAGAAAGAAAAGAGGTGACATGATAATGCTATATAAATGCATATCAGGGAAGGAGAAAATATACATAAATGATTGCTTAACATATGGGGAAGCATCAGGAAGAGGACACTGCAAAAAACTGCATAAGAAGAGAGGTGATAAAGACGTAAGGAAATTCAGTTTCCCAAACAGAGCAATTGATCAATGGAATGCACTACCAAATGAAATAGTGTGTGCCAAAACAATTCACATATTAAAGGATATGTACGATAAATATGGTTTAAGACACGGGACAGTACGAGCTTGATTCATTCCTGTAAAGATACAATTAGGTAAGAACAATTAGGTAAGAACACACACACACACACACACACACACACGCACAATGTAGAGATGGGGTTCCAAGTCTTCCTAATGTCTCGGCTTTATTCTTATGGTTTTTGGTAATGTGACATCCCTAGACCTTCATACATATTATGAAGTGTATTTCTTATATTTGTAGACTAAGAAAAGCAACACACAATCTTTGGTCAGTGCACAGGGACGTCTTTTTTGGTGAAACCAAGGTATTTCTGATAGTTTTTGATGTGTTTTGAACGAATCTGACCTTCATTTCTGCCGCAAATCAGTATATTTCAAGATATCCCCACCCCCCCTTCCCCCCACAAGAATGGTGAAGATGGGCGAACCCGGGGTTTTTGGGTGGGGGAAATCACATAATATATTGATCTGCGATAAAAATGAAGGTCAGAATAATTCACAGCACATCAAAAACCATCAGAAATACCTTGGTTTCACCAGCCAGGCCGCTGCGCGCCGGGCCGTCTGGCCTACTCCCCACCACCTCGCACCAACAATCGCCTGCCCGCTGTCACCAGCAAACCATTGTCTCCTAAGCTAAACTAAGCTAAGCCATAAAATTATATTTTTCCGTGCCAAGAACAATGGGGGACCTGTGGGAAAGTGGGGTTTTGGGTGGGGAAAACACGCAAAAACGAGTGATTTCCGACTGAAACTGTTATCAAATTCAAACTGAAAACACTAAAATCCTTCGGAAAAATGAAATTTTAAGCTTCTTAGGGAGTCCCTGTTTGCTAACTGGTGGGCTTCGTCCCCCAGCCCCCCAGCCCTGGCCATGCTTTCTAACTGGGGGGCTTCGAACCCCAGACCCCTCCTGACATTTAACTAAACCTCACCTAACCTAAACTAACCGGGTGTAAATACGAAATAAAGCCTTTACTCACCAGTTTACAGCTCCTGAAGTACTTACGGTAATTTTGCAGGCTTCACAGGTCGTGGCTGGAGAGAACTGACTTTCAAATTCTGTGGAACCCTAGCATATCTGAAATTCTAATTTGCACGCCGGTTGTATCAGTTTGAACTTCACGCATGAGCAGATAGCGCGTGACGTAACAGTAGACACATGCTTTAGCCCCACCCATAAGTCACGTGAACCGTGACGTGATGGTAGACACACGTGAGACAGGACCACAATGCATCCGCGATGGGTCTCACGTATCACCAGACTATGTAGAGAGTAATTTTTCGGAAAATTTTCAAAAATCTTTTTTCGCGTTAATATTCATTTGTGGAAGTTGTTTCTAGGGTTCAAAATGTTCCCAATGTTGAGATTTAGATATCTGTAAGAGTAAAATTGAGATTCCAAATCCCTGTGCACTTGTAAAATAATACCCAATCTTTGATGTATCTTCACAGTCTCGCTTCCGCGAACGCTCTCGCCTCTCGGACGCAGATGCATCAAGTGTAGCAGAGGGAGAAGCAGTAATATTATAACCAGTAGCAATACCTTTCATTGCCATGCTTGTGCAAAAGAAAATGAACGTCTGTGCCTTGCATGGGTTATTTTAACATTGTATTAACCAACATGCCTCTCCGCAGCCCTCTTTTCTACTTCTGAATGCGTATTCACAGACATTTGATAAATTTCATTGTGCATCGGTTACCTGTAATACCTGTGACATTTCTAGATGAGAACGAGTAAGATTAAACAGTTCGCTAAGGAAAAATCAGTATTACTTGGAAAAGTTTTGGCTATCATTAGAACAAGGAGAAAGCCTATACTCGGTTCCACGGAGTCTGACGCACTGATTTTGCCAGCCAAGGACAGGTGGATCTGGTAACACTGCGCGACGTACTCGGGCGGTGATTGGTGGATTTCCATTGTGTTTGAACGTGCTCCAAAGTGACTTTATATTTCAACCAAGGCCCTCATTGATTTGTAAGATACCGGATTATACAGATACCAATTAAAGCAATGATATCTTTAATGATAAATATGTGCCTTTTAAATTACTAGAGATAAACCTGAACGACAATGATAACAAAATGTAAGTAAAGTCGCAACTGGACGATTGCAGACAAGTCAGCGACTGATTTAAATTCATTTCATTATGTTTGATTTCGTTTATACTGCACGCGGTTTTATTATGGTAGCATATTTCAACTATTGTTTTCTCATGGAGTTTGCTTTTATCTTACTTTCCTTTCTTCCACCATTAACAAAAATTTGGTTCATTCTATAATGATGTAATCCATTACTTTCCCGGCTCTTTGTCGAGGGGGCAGAGATACATGCTTGAGGATTCATTGTGACCAGGGATAGGGTGTTCGTCTGTATAGCTGTCTGTTATGATACAAAAATGTTAGGGAAAATCAAACACCAAACTTATTCATGTAAGAAATAATTCTACTGAATCTGGCTATGAATACAAACAAATGCAGATTTTTAAAGGTACTGTTACGTATGAAGGTAATGAAAATATGTATGTACACTGTATGTATTGAGAAGAGAACAGCATGTATTGGCCCCAGTGAGGTGTGTGTGTGTGTGTGTGTGTGTGTGTGTGTGTGTGTGTGTGTGTGTGTGTGTGTGTGTGTGTGTGTGCTTACACAAATTATAATTATTACAAGCTATGCAAAGCATATCTAGGGTAACGTTGTATATTAGTAGATGAGGTAATGAAGGGCATGGTGAAGACTGTAGACTGACACTGTGTAGAAGTGGTGGGAAAAACATTCATGCCTTCACAGGACCTCGGGTCCACCTTGCTGTGACCATCTGAATTCCCGCCACAGTCGCTGACTTGTCCACATGCGTCCGGTCGCGACTTTACTTACTTTTTGATATCATTGTCGTTCAGATTTATCCCTAGTAATTTAAAAGGTACTTATTTATCATTAAGGATATCATTGCTTTAATTGGTATCTGTATAATCCGGTATCTTACAAATCAATGAGGGCCTTGGTTGAAATACAAAGTCACTTTGGAGCACGTTCAAACACAACGGAAATCTACCAATCACCGCTCGAGTACGTCGCGCAGTGTTACCAGATCCACCTGTCCTTGGCTGGCAAAATCAGTGCGTCAGACTCCGTGGAACCAAGTATAGTTAACGATAAATATGAAATGAGAATAATTATATAAGAGATAATGTTATTAACAGGCTGAGTCGGAAACTTGGGGTCACTGGAAAATGATTAATATTACCTGGAGCGATTTCGGCTATCGCTGTTATTTAGAAAATTTCGGGCCATACAAGAAAGCCCAAGTTGCTCTTAGAAATTATTGGCTAACATTATTACATAGGAATATTCTGTCTAACAAAGAAGAATTAACATTACTTGGAATATTTCTGATTCCGACCGACCACTAGTACCTAGGAACAGGTGGCTACCATTAGTACCTGAGAAGTTAATTGCTGCCATTCTTAACAGAGAAATTTATTGCTGAGGTCAACACATAATACCTGTGATATTTTTTGCTACCAGAGAGTTACCAAAATTATTTCGAAAATGCGAGAAAAATTTAGCTACCTGAGATGTACCAGTATTACTTTGAGAACTTCCGATATCCAAGAACTTCTAGTACTACGACCATTAAACATGAGATTGTGAGTAGATGCATGTGAGTGAATATATCTAAAACAAAAACTAAGAGCCATCTCACGATGGGATTTCACCACCAGCGTAGCCGGAAAGTTTTTGTTCGGCACATAATTTTGCACCTCCATTTCTGATTTGACGCAAACTCAGGATGTAAAAAACACAAAACAAAGCCAGCCAGCCAACCTCACAACTGCAAACATTACCACTCCACTCGTTTTGCAACGCAGGTGGTAATACATCACGAATACTGGATGGTGAGGGTGGTGAGGGGTCTGGATGTGCTTGGTAGGATATAAGCCTGGGGTGTGTCTGAGGTGCGAGTGGTGTGCATCCAAGGTGTGTCTGCGGTGTGTCAGTGAGATGAGTCAAAAGACATAGGACACCCTGTTATATGTACTGGGGTACTGGATGCGGTTGTGGTCAGTGCTGCTATCAAAGATGTCCTTTGTCTTCTGTTTTCCCACTCCACAGCAATCTGTGAACCGGGCTAGGCACAGCCCATTTCCAGGAGTAGGATGAGGAGCAGGAGAATGGTTCTAATGAAAGCCATTGGCTAGCAACCAGACAAACGGAGTATGCTATTGTTACGGATAAAGTATTAGGACTACCTATCGCATTGCTTGCATTTTGTTAGGGCCACTACGTTTCATTGAGTGTCCTGTTGTCGAGTGAGATGCATAGTTTTGCACTGTTTATTTTTACACTTGCTACAGCCAAATTAATTTGTTCAGTCACTCAGGACCGCGTCATAGTGAAAGCAATCTTTATGAACGCCCAGTAATGTGACGTTTTTATATGTTTTCTTTCTATCTTCAGGCAATTATATTTTTTGCTCCAGACGATTGTGATATCGCTATCGCCAAAGGATTATATTCATTTGGAGGAAGGCCTCTTGTGTTGCAGGGTTTGAAGGGTTACAAAGCAGAGTGAATGAACAAAACAGTTAAAAAAATATCAGAGTGATCGTCAAATACATATGAAAGTTGGCAGTAACAGCTTTGAAATAGTAAAATACCATTGTCAATTAGTTATGAACGTGTTGCGAAATATGTATCAGATATATTTATGTATTGAGTCAATCTACATTTAAAAAGGTTCATGGCGTTACCTAAACGTATATACATAGTTAACGAATTTGTGTCTCATTAATAGTTTGTGTCATCAAAACTTTTATTTACGCCATCGGAAAAATATTTACACATTTGTATTCATTCAGACAGGTAGCGCATATTTATTGTGCAGTATTCCCACGAGCCAGTTCCGCTTTTGAGGTAAATGAGCTGCATGATCTGATCCGCGTGGGTGTAATACAGAGCGCATAACCAACATTTTATGACAGGGATACGCCGCACTAAATATCATCATCATCATCATCATCATTATTCCGTTCCTTACACATGTGGTGAATAGGATCCAGGAACAGAAAGGAAGAAATGCGAAAGTAGAACACTCAAAATAGTTCCAAGCGACTATGTTCGTAGATCATTTCGTTCATCATACAAACCTTCGGTTTTCTTAAATCCGGCCCACACAAAAGATAATTCACACTT
>NC_137048.1:20304185-20324185 GCF_032717465.1 Coenobita brevimanus
AGGAAAATAGGCTCAAAAGGGGAAATTGGCCCTGCAGGAGAAAATACTTCCAAGCTGGGAATAATAAGTCTATGGGAGAAACAGGCCCATGGGGGAATGTACCAGTAGGCTCTTCAAAGTGGAAAATAAGTTCACTGGGGAAAATGTGAGTCAATGGAAAAACTTAGGTCTCTGTGTGAAAAAAGACAATTGGGAAATAGGTAAGGTGGGAAAAAGTCCAACGGGGAATATACATCCATGGAGCAAAAACTGGTTACACTGAGGGAAACAGAACCTGAAAATGGTAGGGTGGGGAGTTGGCCCCTCGGAGTTGTAGAGCTTGAGATTGAGAATATATGCTGGGATCGATACCATAATTTCATTGTTATGAAATATAATGTTTCCCGCCCAATGTATCTTTGCTACTCAGTTACTTTTCATTTCTTTTTCAATTGTCTATTTTTTTGCTTCCATGAGCAATGAGAATATCTCATTCTGAGCTTCCTTCCAAAATTGCGGAAATTACCAGAACAGTTGGTAAATGAGCATTACGGGAGCTAAAGATTTTAATTTCTCTCTCTCTCTCTCTCTCTCTCTCTCTCTCTCTAATATGAGGATGGCTTGGTTTCCTTGGCCGTGAAAAACAGCTAAGGATGTAGTTAGAGAAAAGATTAAATCTTTGTAACAGGAAGAGGACAGTACATAGGTAAGTAAAAAGAAGTAAAGGGGGTCATGCTTTGAGGGTTTATTACGGCCGGAAAGAAGTACCTGAAGATGTAAGTCCTGTGCATCTGTTCTACCTACAGCCAGGGCATCTAAATCTCATAAGGGATGGACACAAACAAATCTCCTCCATGTTGCCTTGTCCCCTGCACATAATACAGCCCTCTCCTCAATCTTTCAAACCTCTCTTTCATATACCTTCTCTCGCTCCATCCTTCCATCTCATCCTCGGTCTCCCCCTTCCTTTCCCTCCTCCATCTCACTCATTTACACTCTTCTCCTCGTCAGTCTCTTACTTTTCATCATCACCCCATGGCCAAACCACCTTAATGTATTTCTGACGCTTACTATCACATTCACACCTCTAACGCTCATCACTTCCTCACTTGTCAGTCTCTCCATATACATCCTCCTCTCAAATAACTCAATTCCGCTGCTCTCTATTTTTTACTTGTGTCTATCCAACAAGGTCCAAGCTTTGCCTACATATGTTAGAAGTTGTTGGTATCACAATACTATCAAGCAGCAACTCTTTTACTTCCATACTAATTTTCCAATTTCATTTCACTGCTTTCAAAGAACTAGCTACCTTCTTCCCATCTGTATCCCCTTTCAAGCTACTTCACTCTCTAAACTTCGATCCTTACGGATCACACTACCAAGTACTTAAATGCACTCTACATTTTTCCTTTTCTTCCTTCATCATCCAACCCTACTCGTGCATTCAGTGTGATTTCATTTCTCTCTAAGAACAGCAACCTTACTTCTTCCTACATTCAGCTTTAGATTCCGTTTCCTACACTCTCTCTTCAAATTCATTCACCAAGCCTTACAGTTCTCCTTCGTCTTCACTTAACAGTATAGTAGCATCTGCAAACAACGGAACAAGAAGTTTCCAAACTCTCCCTGTTCTCATTAGGGTCGTTCCAGCATCATCCACTGCTCCTACCCTGTATATCTTTATAACTCCATTCATATACAGAGTGAACAATCATGGAGACATGACACATACCTGTTTCAATCCGACATTCAGATTGGAAAAATTCTACTCTAATTCACCATCCACAAGCACTGTAGCCTTAGCGCTCCCTCATACATACTCTTCACGGTATTTATAACAGTTTCCATTTGCTTCATTTATTCACATAATATTTTCCACATTCCTTTTGTCTAATTTTCCACTCAGCCACTCTGCTATATGCTGTTCTCTTGAAATCTATGCGAAGGCTGCATACAACATTCTTTCTTTTCTTTAGAAACGTTTCCATTAAACACTACAGGATGAATTACCTGATGTACAATCTCTTTCCCCCCATTCTAAACCCCCAGGTTTCTCCAAATCTAATTTCCTCTGTTACTTCCCCTAACTCCCTTTCTTTTTCTCTATTCCACTATTATGACAAATGACATTGTGATTACCACACGGTTCTTTTTCCTTATTTTCCTTTGTACAGTGGAATAATTATACATGACTTCCAAACCTCTGGGACTCTACCTTCTTCCCATGCCAGTCAGCACATCTGCCATGTCCATTCTATTACTATTCTCTCCCTTCTATGCTTGATCATTTCACCACACACTTCCATCAATTCCTGGGGTTTTCCCATTTTAGGATTCTTTCTCCTTGTTTCCAACTATCTCTCCATCCTACTGATCCCTTCCCTCTCTTCTCATCTCCCTCCTTCTCCCAGCCATTCCCTAACCACTTGTACAATATTCGCGTTACTTTCATTCTCTATGATTAACAGTTCCTTAAAGTGTTCTTTCCATCTGCTCATTTGTTCTCCCTTCTCCACTTGCAATTTGCCACTTTTATTTTTCACTCCCCTGCTACCTTCCTTATCACTCTGTCCAACTCTCTTTGCCTTCTTCCAGAACATGTTCTTACATTCCTTTCACTTAACACTCAAATTCCTTCCAAACTCCTCATCCACTCTCTTCATACTGTCCCTTACTAATTATTTTTTATCTCTTACTTCTTCTCTACATATAAATGTCTATTCCATCTCCCAACTTCCTCCATGCCTTTGCTTCCCACCCACTCACTATATGCTTTCTTCTATTGCACCCCAGCTTGTCTGACTCCTTCATTTCACCATGCTGTTCCTTCTACCCTCATTACTTTTCTCTTCACTCCACACACCACCTGATATGCTGCGCAGATTTCTTCTATGATTACATTGCACACACCTTCCACCTCCCTTATCTGCTCCATATCATATTTACCCAATCACCCCTCCACTTCTATCTTCTAGTGTGTCCTTTTTCATCCTCTTGCAACCTTTCTACGCTCTTTGTATGGACTGCTTCCCCCTGCTCTTTTCTTCTTCTATTTATCCATCGCACTTGTACTTTGACCATCACCACCACCATATGGTGATCAGAAAGTCCACTTCCCCATCATCTGAATACCGTTGTATCCATTACATACCTTCTCATTCTGTCATCCACACGCACATAATCAAGCATTGTCTTCCGTTCATTCAGTTCACCACCCAACCTTCGCCATGTATACCTGTGGGTCACTTTGTGCCTAAAGAGGGTACTGGCTATCATCAATCCCCTCTCTGCACAAATGTCCGCTAGAGTACTATCATTCTCATCCATTTCTGCAGGCACACCCCACTCACCAACTACTCCATCCACCTTTACATTCCCTACTTTTCCATTCATTTCCTCCAATAAAAACACTCTCTCACTCATCTCATACCTTTCTATGCATGTTTCAACATTTGCCAGAACTATTATTTCACTCTCGTCACATGTCACGCACAATCGCCCACGTTTGTAATCCTACTTTCAGTCTTACCCATACAAACTGAACCATACTCTCATATTCTCCTTCCTTCTCTTGCATACAACAGTACATTCATCCTCGTTTTCTCTCTCAGTTCCATCTACACCCACACGTATACCCAATTCATATTGTCACTCTCTCACCTCACCATTTGGTCTCAGTCAAAACACTTATGTCCATTTTGCATCCTCCAGCACCTGGTCTCTCTCTCTCTCTCTCTCTCTCTCTCTCTCTCTCTCTCTCTCTCTCTCTCTCTCTCTCTCTCTCTCATCATTCGCACCCTCACATTTCACGTTGAATTTAACAACATGTCCTTTGTCCTGTCCTTGGTCGTCACCTGTGGTTCAGTCCTGGCCCGTGGTATTTTGTATGTCGTTTTAATAAGTTATTTTCCTGAGAGGGGCACTAACCCTCCCCAATGCACTTGTTGACACGTGGGGAACGCGTGTTGGTTGGTTGTAACGTTACCACACAGCGTATTAAATGGTTTCCTGGCTTGCTGGAAATCATTTCGCTTGTCATTTAGTGTAGAGTCATCCTGGAGTATAGAAGCACTGCATTGGGTGAGTGGATGATGGGCGCCCTCACCATCATTAATAAAAGTCTCTAGACTGGAAATATTAGAAAGCATGTGCTAAGAGAAGATGTTGAATTGCATAGGATTAAACTGGACAGAAAAAGAAAAAGAAGAAAGTGCAGTACTTGATGGCCTATTGAAAAACTGATCCTCACAATTACGAAGGATTACAGTCAGGAAACCTTCTCACGATGGCTTAGGTCGAGTTGAGAAGAGGCATAGGGGGTAGGGGTATGATTCATGTGAAATAGCCGATGTGTGTGTGTGTGTGTGTGTGTGTGTGTGTGTGTGTGTGTGTGTGTGTGTGTGTGTGTGTGTGTGTGTGTGTGTGTGTGTGTGTGTGTGTGTGTGATAGGAGTATGTTATCTTCTCCCTGAATATGGCTCGCCTAGTTCGTTTTCATCTAGATCCCTAAATCAGTTCTAGGTACAAACAGATTGAGGCAAAGTAGACCTTATCTAAAGGTCCCGTGGTCAGCCTGAGAATCAAGCCGAAGACCTCTCGTTTGCAAGGCGTGTGTGCTTTTGGATACATCACGGTCATCTTTGATTTGATAAGAAATATAGGAATTTGTAAGAAGGAGTGTTGCAAGAAATTCTGTTGATCAACAGAGTAGAGGAAAGAGTATTTAACTGGAATGTTCACAATAAGAGAGAGAGAGAGAGAGAGAGAGAGAGAGGATGCTAATTAGATGGAAATGCATAAGTGAGGTTTGCAAGTAGAAGCCGGTGTGGAAGACCAGGAAGATGATGGATCGATATGTTTAAGGAAATATTCTGAATAGGAGAGGATGCAAAATAAATGGGAGCTATGTAACTGTAAGTATGCACGACAGTCAACGGAGTGCCTCTATCCCACGGTCATTTTTTGAGCACATTTTTGTGCACATTTTATTGGCCTGTGAAGTGCAGCCGAGATTTCCGAAGGTCTACATGATGAATGCATGGATGATCAACATTTCATTAAGAGATTTACCGATACTTATCGCACTTCTGTGCCTCTTAATCTGTGGATTCACGTGTTCCTGAGTATGATGATGGTGATGATTAATTGATTATGATGATGACTGTTTGCAGCGCTTTGTATTTTCCAGTTCTAACTTTTTAGAGGAGAGGAAGGCACTTACGTCTGCTATTGTATTTACAACCAGAGATTTTACCCGGTTGGGGAAAAAACCCTGTCCTTTAAATGGTAGATGTCCACTTGCCAGGTTTAAGTCCAATAGAACAACTCAACATCTGTCAAAATAATCCGCCATTGTAGGGGTGTTTCTGCTCCGGTTATAGTTTTTGTATTATAAGGAAAAATATGTGTTGACGACTGGATAACATAGCAGACGTAGTAGTCTGCGGGCCTCAGTATGATTTCTGAAATCCGACATCCCTATGGTTCTAATTCTTTGAAAATTATGTTGTATGAAAAAATAATCTGAAAATGTAGCGACACAAAGCTTCATAGCTAATGTCAAAACTTTGACCTCCAGAGTAAAAGGTCGAGGATTTGCCGTAACTCACTGCATTGGCAAAAGTGCCGCTTTTGCCAAAACTATTTATCCTTGAGACTGAGATATGTTAAACCTTGTAGAAACAACAAAACAACTGTACTCTGAGCAACAAATGACTCGTATTCACCTGAAGATAATCGTCTGGCGTAAACATGAATAAAAGACTAGAATTATCCCAACCACAGAAAGGTTGATAGTACCAGTAGTATCGCAGTAGATTCCTTTGGTCCACTCTCTGGTTAATATGTCGTCTGGTGTCTGCTGGAATACTTTATTAATTCAGACGGTGAAAGGCTTCATTCTTTTAACTGAATGTGTTAAGTAAACGACACTAGAAGCATCAAAGCAAAAAACTGTTTTGGCTAAAAACGGATGTAAAGCGCTCACTAGAAATACCAGAACTCAAGTTTTTATCATGTGCATTTTTTTCCGTGTGTTTTAAGGACAGGTGTATATTGTTACTGACAAACATGCAGTATTCTCCTTTTCCAACATAGCGAGCGAGTCCTGCTGTCAGTAAGTCCGCAGCAGAGTGACAGACATGACTGACCATTACATCTGGTATAAATATTTTAGCGGATCATCTCTGCCACGTGATCTACTGAAGCTGGAGTGCTGTTTAACACTCCCGCTCCTATGACTCATTCTAAGCTGAATAAAATAGGCTTTAGCTGGAATAGAATACTAGAATTGTAGCGACCATCCAAGAGAGAATTAGTGGTTATAATATTAACACAGTCTCCTTTACTTTCTTCTCAAAGAGATCTCATTGTGTCGTTAGAATATTAAAATGTCTCGAAAAATAGGTTAAAGAAAAGGAAGAATATGGGCACGAAGAAAGTGTTATCTAAGCATTCCAGTCCCATCTCCTCGTTTATCATACAATGGTCGGTGTTCATCCAACATCTTTATCAACCAAATGCCATAAGTGCCGAATGGGCTCTCTCTCTCTCTCTCTGTATTGGCTGAGTTACTGTGTTACTACAGAGACACTATACTGTGTGGATGGATAAGTATGTAGGCGGGTGGGCTAACAGGAAAAAATAGTACCCTGGGGAACAGGTCCACGGTGCAAATAAATTCATGGTTGGAATAAGTCCATATAGAGAAATGGTTCCATGAGGATAAGCTTTAGAGCGAATGGGCTGACGGTAATTTGAGGTTCAATTGGGAGGCGGTGGCTGAATCGGCAGAGAGGTGGCCTGCAGTCATGATGGACCCAGGTTCGAATCCCAACTGGGGCAGGGAACAGTTTGTGGATTTGAATTTCACTAAAAGCAGACTTTACTGATCTACCAGAAGACCCGCCGACATGTCGTCAGAATACCCCCGCTAATACCCGTAAACCAGTCCTGTATGAGACAGCCCTAGCATGGAATCAATATGGACGGCGGGGGGGGGGGGGGGTTGCGGCGAAGTGGTGACATGTGGAGGTGTAGGAGGAATACTGGGCCCAAGGAGGACTACTGGGACTTGGGGATAGGCCCTGGAGCCTTTGCCCAGAGTCGGAGATGTGTAAAAAAAAGAAAATGATGGAAAAATTAGGTCCACAGGGGAAAACATATCCATATTGAGATTGTCTCCCCATGGGAAGGACATAGGTCCACGTAGGGATTCTGCGTTTCCTCATGGGGAGAAAATACTGTAGGACCATGCAGGAAAATAGGCTAATGAGAAAAACGCGTCAAAGGGTTAAAGAGGCCCATAGAGGGAAAATGGGTCCATGGAGAAGAAAAAGATCAATGGTGAAATAGATCCATGGGTACAATGGGTTCACTAGAAAACATGCACAAAGAGAAACATTTGGTCCATGGGGGAAATATGTCTGAGAGAAAACGGGTCCATGGGAAAGACATTTTTTTTTTTTAATACAAAGAAGGACGTAAAAGCCAGAAGTCTATCTATCTATCTATAGCCCGACTCCCTAATCCCGCAAAGGGTGGCCGCAGACAAAACGCCTCCAAGTCACTCTGTCACCCACCATTTGACTCCCCTCCCCCAACTCACCCCCCCCTCCCTCATATACCTCTCAACTCCATCCCTCCACCTCATCCTCGGTCTACCCCTCCCTCTCCCTCCCTCCACCTCACCCACATACACCCTCTTAGTCAGTCTTTCACTCTCCATCCTCTCCACATGTCCAAACCACCTCAGTGTATTTCTCCTAATCTTTTCAACCACATCCACATCTACCCCACAACGTTCCTTCACTTCTTCATTCGTCAACCTGTCCCTCCATGTCACTCCACATGCTCCTCTCAAGTAACTCATTTCCACTGCTCTCACTCTTGACTTGTTCCCCTCTTGCAAGGTCCACGCCTCGCTTCCAAACGTCAGAAGCCTGTTAGAATATTCCTTCCAAGAGAAAAGTACAATATAATAAAAGAAGGCCAAATTCATGATCCGTTCATTTCGAGATGCCTGGACACACTGTGTTTAAAGGAAAGGAGATCATAGGCGGTAGGAAACTCAGACAATAGAAGACAGTTCCAGATTTGACCTGTTGCATACATGAAGGACTGGGAGTAACTGTTAACTCTTGCATCAGAAAGTTGGACAGATAAGGGATGAGCTTTTATTTTTTTGTGTGTAGAAGATGGAACCAAAGACTTGAAACACGCAAAATTTTTCCGAGAAAAAATAAAAATGAATTAATGGAGAGCCATGTTCAAGATCCGTTCATTTCGAGATGCCTGGACACACTTCGTTTAAAAGAATGGAGGTCAGAGGCAGCAGGATATACAGACAGAAGAAGACAGCTCCAGAGTTGACCTGTTGCATACATAAGCGACTGGTAATGATGGTTAACTTTCGCATTAGACAGCTGCACAGAAAAAGGATGAGAGTTTGTAGCTAGACGGGTGCTATGCGTCCGCTGTAGTGGTGGAGGAATACAAACAGACAGTTCAGAGGCGCGGCGACCATTGAAGCAGCGGTAATGAAGAGATTAAGATGCAATAGTGCTGCGAATAGACCGAGGTTGAAGGAAGCCTGTAAGAGGAGAGTTAATGAGACGAAAAGCTTCATACTTCGCCTTGTGGAGAAAAACTGTATGTGGAGAATCTCTCCACGCATGAGAGTTGCTTTATAAAAAGGGGCGAATAAAATCCGTGTATAAAGTCAACAATTGTGCAGGGGTAAAGAAGGCACAGAGTCGGCTTAGCACACCTAATCCCTTGAAACCAGATTTCATATGAGAAGTAATATGATCTTTCCAAGATAAATCCCGAGAGAACGAAACCTCAAGTACGCTCATTGATGATGCAAGATTGAGTTTGATAATGTTAAAAATTAGAGGATACTCCTGTGGAAGATTCTGATGGGTCGAATGATATAAGAACTAATACTTTCATGCACTGAAAATAAGATTAATATTACCTCATTCAGAGATATGACCCGAGTCAGATATTAAGTGTGCCATAGCCCCATCCCTTGTTTGTTGAAGTCACTGCTGAGAGGGATGCTGCGGGAAGCAGACAGAAAGATGAAGGGTGGAGTCATCAGCATATAAGTGGATAGGGTTAGATGCAAAGCTCAGAAAGTCACTAGTGAACTGAAGGAAGATAGTTGGCGCAAAGACATAATCCTGAGGAACACCACTTTTGCTACCTCTAGGAGGTAAACAGTGGCCATCTACAACAGCGACTACAGAATGACCGGAAGGGAAGCTCGAGATAAAGGCACTGACTGAAAGATAGAAACCGTAAGAGGGCAGTTTGGAAATTGGAAAATTTATGCCAGACACGATCGAAAGCCTATGAGATGTCAAATGCAATGGCTAAGCTTTAGCCAAAGTCCCAAAAGGAGGATGACAGTGAGTCTCAAAAGATGAGAAGATCGCCAGTGGAGTGTCCCTGGCGGAGCCCATACTGACTTTCGGAAAGGTTCTGATAGGACTGGTGCCTGGTGCCTATTTTTTTTTAATATAATTAAGAAAATCTTTATAAACACAGCATGCTGAAGCAATCGGACGATACAGAGCTGAGAATGATCATCCTTCTTTGGTACAGGCTGAATGATAGCAAACTTCCAGTATCCTTATTCAAAATGGATCCTTAATAACTCTCAAACACAGAGGTTTTACACTTCGTAGCTATTTAGGGTTGATCCCCCAGTTTGCTGTACCAGATACTTCCCAAAGAACAAACGCAAAATGTTATGCTAAAACACAGTACATTATAACCCTTTTCTTCTTCTTTTTCTTTTTCTTCTTTTTCCGCTTCTGCGGCTTCTTCTTCGTCTTCTTCTTTTTTTTTTTTATTCTTCTTCTTCAATAGTCAATGTTCAAAAATGTGATACCTGATCATTTTCGTTAACAAAATAAGTTCATTAACTTTCAGAACCTCCGAAACATTATAATACGGAGTCAGACACTTTTTACATAATCTCTAAAAAGTATTATAAATTCATTTTATAAAATGTATGAAATTGTACAAATGACACAAAATCACTTGGAACTTGATCCAAACATTCTTTTTATTCCCTTAAGAGTTTTATAGTGTGACAGTCATTTATGCATTAGTGCACCCCAAAACAACAGTGCCGTGATTATTTCGCCCAGAAAATACTTTCCTTTACGTACATGAGCGCCTAAATACACTTTCTGCTTTCAAGCCATACTTTAATATGCAGCTATAATATTTTAAATGACTTCTCTTACCACTCAATCTCCAGATGATTTAATGCCAGTTAACCCTTCTGGGCGTCCGTTGGGTGTGTCAGACTCGACGCTATGGAAATCATGTAATAACTTCATGGGTAGGGGAAGCACGGCTGCCCGCTCCAGTACCTTAAGCATTTGTCTAGTACTGGACAGAGAAGGTAGTGTCGCTTGGCTCTCTCCCTGTTTTTTTTTTTTTTTTCCATTTATCTATTTTGAGGGTACCACACCTAAAATATGGCCCCCTTTTTTTTTTTTTTTTTTTTCGCCTCTATCACAGTAAATGAATGTGCCAGAGGGTTGTGGCGGCCACAGCAGATTCTTCAGGGACCTGTAAGACTGTGAAGTGAAGGATAAGTCTTAAATGTTATTCTGATAAGATTATTAGATTTTACTCTATATCCCTATGGTAAGTTTTGCCATTTTTCGAGTTTTTCTTTGGTCACCCCTGAAGAAGTAGGTGTTCTTTTAATTGAGTTATTTGGGGCTTCAGATTAAAGTAGATAGGTTAAATTTTGTGTGTATTCTTCAGATCCATGAAAGTTTGATTATAAATGTGTTTTTTCCATTTTTCCAAAAATGAGTTTGTCAGACCCAACGAATGTCGGGAAGAGGTATGTAAAGAACGAAAGCTCCAAAGGGTTAAGAATGGCCTTTCCCACTAGTGGTATTCATGAAAGCTAGATTATCTAACCCTCCTGCTCTGGATCTATTTCATGATCTATATAATATCATCTCGCAGTAACAAGAATGAACTAATGGGGGGAAAAGTCATTACATTCAAAGAGTAAATCTTGTCTGTTCGAATCCTTTGTTTCCGAATTCACCAACCAAGGGTTTTTATTCAATTTAGGAAAGGCCCGTCAACTACAGGGGTTGGTAAAGGCTTTATTATCCCATGCAGTACAAAGTGTCGCCTGGAGGTAACAAGAAAATATAGTTCTAGTATTCAGAGTGAGGGTGTTAACAATGGCTGTTGAATCCTCCCTCCCCTAGTTCACCATCTAGCTTCGAATCTCTTGAATCCCTGAAACCTCCCGATCAGC
Source organism: Coenobita brevimanus (assembly GCF_032717465.1). Lineage (NCBI taxonomy): Eukaryota > Metazoa > Arthropoda > Malacostraca > Decapoda > Coenobitidae > Coenobita > Coenobita brevimanus. The sequence goes on from NC_137048.1 coordinate 20,315,472, forward strand.
CTGAATTCATCTTCAGATGATTTATGCTGCTAAAGAGAACCGTAGCCTGTTGGAGGTAATGAAGGCTATATCTAACCCTTCCAGTCGAAACATCTCTCCTAAAATATATTCAGAGACCCTGAAGATAGAACTAATAAATCACCGGGAGATCTAACCCGGGCCTCAATGTATGTTCCGCTTAACATCTGGGTTCCTATTATATGCCGTCAGCTCAATAAAACCTTTAATGTAAACCAGAAAAGGGTAATGGAGATTTCCCAGATAATGAGTGAGTTAATGGCGATCGTATTTACACTGTGACCCAAGCTCATCTGAATGATACCGAATGCCATTAGCTAGATAAACGATACAGATGATGCAATCATGGTGAGATGGTTGTCAGTTTTTACTTGTTCACCATGGATGCCTCATTACAAATTTTGCCTGTCATCTTACTTTGAAGGGATATCTGTTCCTAGTGGCGGCTGTAGTGCAATTTTTACCAATAATCACAATTTTGGAGGCAAACTGGGCTTTATGTCGTCTTTGATAGTTTCTACCCACAACCTCACTTTTTTTTATGAAACTTGCTCCTAGTGGTGGCTGAGGTACACTTTTCATATAATAGTCATGGTATTGGAGTCATAATCGTCTTGATGCCATCTGCTTACAAATTATACCCACAGAGATAATTTTTTAGGCAACACTTTTCTAATAGTAGCTGTAGTACAACATTTACCAAGTCACATTTCAGAGTGATTGTTGTGCTTTTATTTTCAACGACACTGACACAAAACATTTTTATGGACCCTACTCTTCAGCCTATTACAATAGCACTAAAACCAGCCCCCGAAGTCTGGGGAATCAATGCGTCAGTGGGCGGGAAATGAAAGTAGGTGAATGAGGCGAATATTCCGGGCAGGGTTTCTACAAAAAATACCTGTGCATCAGAGTTGAATGAAACATTACTCTGGTCCCAGTCATTGGCATTAAATCAAATGCTGCATGCAGGGGACGATATATGACTTGGTCATACACCTTTGGATTAACTATTACTCATCCATGCAACGCATAAATTATCACACACACACACACACACACACACACACACTAACAGTGGAATTGAGTACACTTAGGAGGAAAATGAGTGAAATGGCAAGTACAGTAGTCAATCACGAGAGTATTATGGAAGAGTTCAAAAATGAAACAGAGACAATTAGGCAAGTAAGCAGTCTGATAGACCAGAGCAGTGATATTGAGAAGATAGCACAGGTGAATGAAGCTGAGCAAAGCTACAAAAATGATGTGGAAACCACGTATGCTGAAATGGTGAAAGTAAAGAAAGACTTAGAAGCAAGGGTGGAGGAAAAAAACATTAAAAAGGAAGTGAAAAGAATAATCCAAAACAATCCAAAGTTAGTCAGAGATTCAGTAGATATCAACAAATCTATAGTAATCACTGGTATAGAAGAGGAAGAAGTAAAAAACAAGATCACAAGAGACAAAAAGGAGATGGCAAATGTAATGAGCTTATTGAAAGAAGTATCAGAGGAAATCTGTAGTAAAGACATAGAGGAACACAAAAGGTTAGGGAAATACGAGAAAAGCAAGATAAGACCTCTAAAGGTAACTTTCCAGAGTGTAAATACCGTGGAGGAGATACTAAAAAATGCAAAGAATCTAATGGAAAAAGAGGAGTTCAAAAATGTATTGATAAAAAGATGACTAACACAAGGGGAACTGGAATTACTGAAAGAGAAGAGGGAGGAAGCAAAAACAAAAAATGAGGGGAGATCAGAAGAGGAGAAGAACACATTTTTTTTTTTACAAGGTAATAGGATTGCATGTACGAAAGTGGACACAAACAGGAGGGAATAAAAAGGAGGAAGGTAGTAGAACCATGCCATGACAAATATAAAAACAAGATGATAAAGTTGATGTACTCAAATGTGGATGGAATGGTATCTAAATTACTAGAGATGAATGATTATGTCAGAGAAAATGAACCACATATAACATGCCTAACTGAAACAAAATTAACACCAAGGATATCAAATGATACTAAACTGAGAGGAATACAATATATGGAGAAGAGACAGAAACTTAAAAAAAGGAAGAGAAATTATAATATTAACTAAGAAAAATCTAAAAATCAATTAAATAAAACTAGACATACCCTCACAGGTACAATTGATTGCAGTAGAGATCAACACATCTGAAGGGAAAGTAATTGTAGCCAATTTGTACATGCCACCCAGATCAAACACATGGGAAAGAGACGAATATGAGGACCTGGCAGAGAGTACAATTCAGAGTTTATGAGCATTACTACATAAAATGGAAGAGAAATCGAAAGAATTATACTAACTGGGGATTTTAATACAAATATAAATTGGAATACTCTAGATATAATTAGCCAAGAAAACTGTTGGGACCAAAAGCTCCTGGATCTCGTGCAAGAGTTTTTCCTAACGCAACATGTGAGGGAAACCACCAGAAAAAGAGGACTCGATGTACCTTCAATGCTAGATCTCATATTTACTAGGCAAAAAAATGATACTGACAGTTTAATATATCACCCTCCACTCGGCAAAAGCGATCATGCAGTACTAAATTACAACTTCAGGATAGCATATGACATAGTTAACAGCAATGAAAGTTACAAAAAGAGCCTAAACTATAAAAAGGGAAATTATCAAGACCTAAAGAAGTATTTTTTAGAAGTTGATTGGGAAAATGAGCTTAGAGGACAAGATTTAAATGCTGTATATAAAAAATTCTGTGCATTTTATGAAATAGGAGTCCAGAAGTACATCCCACAGCACAAAGAAGCAGATAAGAAAATACAGAAATGGTTCAATAAAGAATGTAAAAAATCAAAAGAAAGAAGAGATTTGTTGTGGAATAGATACAGAAGACATAATAGTGAAAGGGCATATAATAATTACAAACAGGCAAGAAACGATTATACAAGAATAAGGAGGGAAGCCCAAAAACAGTTTGAGGAGGATATAATAAATAAAAGTAGTGATCAACCAAAGCTATTTTACAGCTACATCAAAAGCAAAACCAAAGTAAAAGATATAATACAATCCATTACGGACGAGGGAATCACCTATACACAAGAGAAAGATATTTGTGAAGCACTAAATAAGAATTTCCAATTAGTTTTTACATTATAAAAATATTTTGAGAGGGACTATGTGGAACATGCATGTCCACACATACTACCAGATATACAAATATCAGAAAAAGTAATACAGGAGGAGTTAAGTAAATTAGACAGAGGAAAAGCAAGTGGTCCTGATGAAATTTCATGTTGGGTACTACGAGAATGTGCAAAGGAGTTAAATAAACCACTATTATTAATTTTCAAGAAATCCTTGAGTCAAGGTAAACTACCTGATATTTGGAAAAAAGCAAATATTGTCCCCTTATTCAAGAAAGGGAATAGACAAAATCCACTCAACTACCGACCAGTATCACTGATCAGTGTTGTAAGCAAGGTATTAGAAAAGCTTATAAGAAAAGCTTGGGTAATTCATCCAGAAGAACACAGTATGATAACAGAAAGACAGTTTGGTTTCAGAAAAGGAAAATCATGTGTTACTAATCTGTCGAGCTACTATGACAGAGTAACTGACACAATACAGGAAAGAGAAGGATGGGTGGACAGTATCTATTTAGATCTCAAGAAAGCATTTGACACAGTACCACACCAAAGACTTTTATGGAAACTGTACCATCAAGGAGGAATTCGAGGCAAACTGTTTTGTTGGATGCAAGATTTTCTCATAAAAAGAGAAATGAGAACAGTACTAAGAGGAAACTACTCATCATGGAAAGAAGTGACTAGTGGAGTACCACAGGGTTCAGTGCTGGCACCAATCATGTTTTTAGTGTATATAAATTATATAAACAGTAACACTGGAAATGAAAACTATCTAAATATGTTTGCAGATGATGCAAAAATACAAAGGAGAATTTCTAACACAGACTCTTGTAAAGAGCTACAAGAAGAATTAAATAAACTTCATGAATGGAGTAATACATGGCAAATGCAATTCAATGTGGACAAGTGTCATGTAATCAAGTTTGGTAAAAGTGGAAAAAGACCTGATTGGGATTATACGTTAGGAAATAAAACCCTACACACATCAGAAAGAGAGAAGGACCTAGGTGTGATTATCAATAACAGACTATCTCCGGCTGACCACATCAGTGAGTAGGTAAGGAATATGTATACACTGCTTGCAAATATGAGACTAGCATTCACATACATAAATGAAGACATGCTAAGAAGGATAATAACATCATTCATCAGACCAACCCTGGAGTATGCATCAATAGTCTGGGGTCCTCGTCTCAAAAAACACATAGACAAGATTGAAAAAGTTCAAAGGGCTGCTACAAGATGGACACCAAGCTCAAGGGATCTAAGCTACGAAGAAAGACTAAATAAACTGAATCTACCAACACTACAGGAGAGAAAGAAAAGAGGTGACATGATAATGCTATATAAATGCATATCAGGGAAGGAGAAAATATACATAAATGATTGCTTAACATATGGGGAAGCATCAGGAAGAGGACACTGCAAAAAACTGCATAAGAAGAGAGGTGATAAAGACGTAAGGAAATTCAGTTTCCCAAACAGAGCAATTGATCAATGGAATGCACTACCAAATGAAATAGTGTGTGCCAAAACAATTCACATATTAAAGGATATGTACGATAAATATGGTTTAAGACACGGGACAGTACGAGCTTGATTCATTCCTGTAAAGATACAATTAGGTAAGAACAATTAGGTAAGAACACACACACACACACACACACACACACAATGTAGAGATGGGGTTCCAAGTCTTCCTAATGTCTCGGCTTTATTCTTATGGTTTTTGGTAATGTGACATCCCTAGACCTTCATACATATTATGAAGTGTATTTCTTATATTTGTAGACTAAGAAAAGCAACACACAATCTTTGGTCAGTGCACAGGGACGTCTTTTTTGGTGAAACCAAGGTATTTCTGATAGTTTTTGATGTGTTTTGAACGAATCTGACCTTCATTTCTGCCGCAAATCAGTATATTTCAAGATATCCCCCCCCTTCCCCCCACAAGAATGGTGAAGATGGGCGAACCCGGGGTTTTTGGGTGGGGGAAATCACATAATATATTGATATGCGATAAAAAATGAAGGTCAGAATAATTCACAGCACATCAAAAACCATCAGAAATACCTTGGTTTCACCAGCCAGGCCGCTGCGCGCCGGGCCGTCTGGCCTACTCCCCACCGCCTTGCACCAACAATCGCCTGCCCGCTGTCACCAGCAAACCATTATCTCCTAAGCTAAACTAAGCTAAGCCATAAAATTATATTTTTCCGTGCCAAGAACAATGGGGGACCTGTGGGAAAGTGGGGTTTTGGGTGGGGAAAACACGCAAAAACGAGTGATTTCCGACTGAAACTGTTATCAAATTCAAACCGAAAACACTAAAATCCTTCGGAAAAATGAAATTTTAAGCTTCTTAGGGAGTCCGTGTTTGCTAACTGGAGGGCTTCGCCCCCCAGACCCCCCAGCCCTGGCCGTGCTTTCTAACTGGGGGGCTTCGAACCCCAGACCCCCCCTGACATTTAACTAAACCTCACCTAACCTAAACTAACCGGGTGTAAATACGAAATAAAGCCTTTACTCACCAGTTTACAGCTCCTGAAGTACTTACGGTAATTTTGCAGGCTTCACAGGTCGTGGCTGGAGACGAACTGACTTTCAAATTCTGTGGAACCCTAGCATATCTGAAATTCTAATTTGCACGCCGGTTGTATCAGTTTGAACTTCACGCATGAGCAGATAGCGCGTGACGTAACAGTAGACACATGCTTTAGCCCCACCCATAAGTCACGTGAACCGTGACGTGATGGTAGACACACGTGAGACAGGGCCACAATGCATCCGCGATGGGTCTCACGTATCACCAGACTATGTAGAGAGTAATTTTTCGGAAAATTTTCAAAAATCTTTTTTCGCGTTAATATTCATTTGTGGAAGTTGTTTCTAGGGTTCAAAATGTTCCCAATGTTGAGATTTAGATATCTGTAAGAGTAAAATTGAGATTCCAAATCCCTGTGCACTTGTAAAATAATACCCAATCTTTGATGTATCTTCACAGTCTCGCTTCCGCGAGCGCTCTCGCCTCTCGGACGCAGATGCATCAAGTGTAGCAGAGGGAGAAGCAGTAATATTATAACCAGTAGCAACACCTTTCATTGCCATGCTTGTGCAAAAGAAAATGAACGTCTGTACCTTGCATGGGTTATTTTAACATTGTATTAACCAACATGCCTCTCCGCAGCCCTCTTTTCTACTTCTGAATGCGTATTCACAGACATTTGATAAATTTCATTGTGCATCGGTTACCTGTAATACCTGTGACATTTCTAGCTGAGAACGAGTAAGATTAAACAGTTCGCTAAGGAAAGATCAGTATTACTTGGAAAAGTTTTGGCTATCATTAGAACAAGGAGAAAGCCTATACTCGGTTCCACGGAGTCTGACGCACTGATTTTGCCAGCCAAGGACAGGTGGATCTGGTAACACTGCGCGACGTATTCGGGCGGTGATTGGTGGATTTCCATTGTGTTTGAACGTGCTCCAAAGTGACTTTATATTTCAACCAAGGCCCTCATTGATTTGTAAGATACCGGATTATACAGATACCAATTAAAGCAATGATATCTTTAATGATAAATATGTGCCTTTTAAATTACTAGAGATAAACCTGAACGACAATGATAACAAAATGTAAGTAAAGTCGCAACTGGACGATTGCAGACATGTCAGCGACTGATTTAAATTCATTTCATTATGTTTGATTTCGTTTATACTGCACGCGGTTTTATTATGGTAGCATATTTCAACTATTTTTTTCTCATGGAGTTTGCTTTTATCTTACTTTCCTTTCTTCCACCATTAACAAAAATTCGGTTCATTCTATAATGATGTAATCCATTACTTTCCCGGCTCTTTGTCGAGGGGGCAGAGATACATGCTTGAGGATTCATTGTGACCAGGGATAGGGTGTTCGTCTGTATAGCTGTCTGTTATGATACAAAAATGTTAGGGAAAATCAAACACCAAACTTATTCATGTAAGAAATAATTCTACTGAATCTGGCTATGAATACAAACAAATGCAGATTTTTAAAGGTACTGTTACGTATGAAGGTAATGAAAATATGTATGTACACTGTATGTATTGAGAATAGAACAGCATGTATTGGCCCCAGTGAGGTGTGTGTGTGTGTGTGTGTGTGTGTGTGTGTGTGTGTGTGTGCTTACACAAATTATAATTATTACAAGCTATGCAAAGCATATCTAGGGTAACGTTGTATATTAGTAGATGAGGTAATGAAGGGCATGGTGAAGACTGTAGACTGACACTGTGTAGAAGTGGTGGGAAAAACATTCATGCCTTCACAGGACCTCGGGTCCACCTTGCTGTGACCATCTGAATTCCCGCCACAGTCTCTGACTTGTCCACATGCGTCCGGTCGCGACTTACTTTTTGATATCATTGTCGTTCAGATTTATCCCTAGTAATTTAAAAGGTACATATTTATCATTAAAGATATCATTGCTTTAATTGGTATCTGTATAATCCGGTATCTTACAAATCAATGAGGGCCTTGGTTGAAATACAAAGTCACTTTGGAGCACGTTCAAACACAACGGAAATCTACCAATCACCGCCCGAGTACGTCGCGCAGTGTTACCAGATCCACCTGTCCTTGGCTGGCAAAATCAGTGCGTCAGACTCCGTGGAACCAAGTATAGTTAACGATAAAAATAAAATGAGAATAATTATATAAGAGATAATGTTATTAACAGGCTGAGTCGGAAATTTGGGGTCACTGGAAAATGATCAATATTACCTGGAGCGATTTCGGCTATCGCTGTTATTTAGAAAATTTCGGGCCATACAAGAAAGCCCAAGTTACTCTTAGAAATTATTGGCTAACATTATTACATAGGAATATTCTGTCTAACAAAGAAGAATTAACATTACTTGGAATATTTCTGATTCCGACCGACCACTAGTACCTAGGAACAGGTGGCTACCATTAGTACCTGAGAAGTTAATTGCTGCCATTCTTAACAGAGAAATTTATTGCTGAGGTCAACACATAATACCTGTGATATTTTTTGCTACCAGAGAGTTACCAAAATTATTTCGAAAATGCGAGAAAAATTTAGCTACCTGAGATGTACCAGTATTACTTTGAGAACTTCCGATATCCAAGAACTTCTAGTACTACGACCATTAAACATGAGATTGTGAGTAGATGCATGTGAGTGAGTATATCTAAAACAAAAACTAAGAGCCATCTCACGATGGGATTTCACCACCAGCGTAGCCGGAAAGTTTTTGTTCGGCACATAATTTTGCACCTCCATTTCTGATTTGACGCAAACTCAGGATGTAAAAAACACAAAACAAAGCCAGCCAGCCAACCTCACAACTGCAAACATTACCACTCCACTCGTTTTGCAACGCAGGTGGTAATACATCACGAATACTGGATGGTGAGGGTGGTGAGGGGTCTGGATGTGCTTGGTAGGATATAAGCCTGGGGTGTGTCTGAGGTGCGAGTGGTGTGCATCCAAGGTGTGTGTGCGGTGTGTCAGTGAGATGAGTCAAAAGACATAGGACACCCTGTTATATGTACTGG